>NC_090940.1:502252045-502554545 GCF_040938575.1 Ambystoma mexicanum | reverse complement strand
AATGAAGTGACTTGGTATCAAAAGCAATATAGGTTGCCACTATTTAATTTCTATGTTTAAAAAGACTAGAATTAGAGATTTGTTTGTCTGTTTTAAAAATTGTAACTCTAATTTCAACAAAGAACAATGTCACAATTTACTTTAAAGTAACCTGATTCAGCAACTTCAAAGAAGCTTCCGCAACTGGGAAACACAACACCATTCTGCTTCCCACCAAAAGGACAGGAACTCCTATTTAGGTGTTAATGAAGAGGGGAAGAGATTTTGCTCTGCTGCTCTGGGGAGAGACCAAAGACTCCCTTGATTGAAAAGATATGCAGATGCAACTGTCAACAGAAACTCCTGCCAGAGGGAAGAGGCAGGGATTGCTCTTGACCCACCAAAACTTTGGAGGCGGGACAGACAGTTATGTGTATTCTTAAAGCCCAAGAAAGTATATTTTTGAAAAGGACTGACAGAGGACTGCAAAATTGTAAAAATGTATGTAAAATAACAGTATTGTTAATAAGCAAACTCTGGTCACGTGGTAAAACTACTCAGAACTCTGTGCTATGTTCAGGGACAAGACTACAGAATTTGTGGTTTTGTAGCAATTGTGGTGATGCCAGAAACATGAAACTTCACATGATTATGCCCAGATGTCATGCGCACATATGTGTAAAAATGTGTACAAATCTGACATTGGGTACCAGACCAAATGTGTGAAAAATTGTCAAATCTAGACCCAAGCTCTCACCGTGACGGGGCTCAGATGAATACTTGCTCCAAGAAATATCTGATATAAATATGCTATTGGTATTAAGGTTGCAAAATTGTAAATATGTCTTGCATGAAAAATAGATTTCATGTGCAGAAACATGGCTTACAAAATACAGCATCATCATGACACCAGGTTTTCTTCTCAAATCAGGGGAGAGGAAAGACGATAACCAATAGAATCCCTAGGGGTGTGCCTAGTAGAAGTCAGCATACCCACCCTTTTAGAAAATACATAAATAGAGACAGGTTAGGACCTAGAAAGACACACACATCCACTCACCATCCAATTGCTGGCAAAGCACTTTGCAAGAGAAATCCATATTCCAGACTCCAGAACTTTGAAAGCAGAAAGGCCCACTTCCAAAGCAGAACCATTCTCAGCTTGGCCTTTAATAAATCCTGAAACCAGATTTTGCCCCAGACCTCCAAGGTGAACAACGAAAAGAACAGCCTGGCTGAGCTGTGCTGCTTTCTTGCTAAGAATTCTTGCCAGAATCCAGAGATCCGACCCAGTAGAGCAGAGCTGTGACCACATAGCAGCAAACCAGAACTAACCCGTCAGATCCAGTCCAATTTTGCCGTGCAGTGTCCAGAGTGCCGTGCTGAGTGCCGAACCAGAGCGCCTTGAGTCCAATCCGGCAGAATTCCAGTCCAGAAATATTTGATCAGATCCATGACCGGTCCATTCCAAACAGTGGTAGTGAGTATCCATAGCATAGGATTGTCTCTAGCATATGTATTATCCATAAGTCATCCCTATCTAAACCCACTCTCTTATATCCAGAACTGCATTGTAGAAAATCTTTTGTTTTACCTGAATCTTTCTCTCATCCCCATAGTCCTTTGTTAATAGTAGTGTTAAAATCTTTTTTGCGCTAATATATTTGCTGGAGAAAGACAAGCGTCTCGGCAGGCAAAAACCAGCCAGAGGTGTCGCTGGACTGGCGGCATCTGCTGTCGTGTAGTTTGTGGCTTCATAGTCTCCATAGTAGAAGAAACCTTGTTTGTAATTTTAAAAAGCGCAACCTTGTATTACAAATTTTGACTCTTTCTGAAAAAAACGACCTCTACAAAAACCTTCATAACTTCCTCACCGTGTATGCAACAAACCCAAAACCGCATTCCAACTCCTTATAGTTTTTTCACAATCGCGCTTACTGCGCGCGGAAAAGTTTGCCGCAGATTTTTCGTTTGGCTCAAATCTATCACGTGTGAAACAGCTGTACATTGCATCCGACCGCAGAATTAAGTTTTCAATCTGCTAGATTCTCAATAATCATTGCTAGTGTTTATCTGAAACTATATAAAGCGGCTCCGACAAGTATTGAATCCATTTTAGTGAATTAAATCCATTTTCAGTGTTTTTCCCATTCATTCAAAGCCACATTCAAAACCATTTTGACAAGTTGCAACCATTCCTGTTTTTCTCTGAGTTTGCTGGGGGAAATTGGGATTGATACTGTATTTGCTGAGTGTGTATTCCTGAAACCTGTTTTCTCTCCTTCCACCTCTTTCTATTGCATATTGGGGGGATTGAGTAGTGTGCAGGGGGAAAGAGTGATCACATTGCATTTTTGATTGAACCCACACAAAAGTATTATTTCTATGCTGCATTATTTTTTGTACCAATACTCCGTGTGATTAAAGAGATTTATTGTGACATCACCCCATTGGTGATCATTGTATAAATATTAAATAGTGTGATATATATATTGTGAAAATACATAAAATAAATCCTTTTAACTTTGCAAAACAGCCTGCTTCCTGGTTCAGTGTGACTGGGGTGGGGGGGGATTCAAAGAGAGGGGCGTGATATAAGGGTATATCATTAAGAAATGAAAGAATTTATAGACATAAATAAATAATTAAGGGTTCCAGCTAGGCATCACACGCTAGGCATTGACTTAGGTGGAGTTCCGGTTTGAAATCACTTACAGAACAAAGGGACCAAACCTGGTTTGACGTGCAGAGAAAAACACAAGAAGGACCTTTCCTAAAAGAAATGGCGAAAAAAGATGACCGGAATCTGTTTTTACAGATAGGTCTTGGGCGCCATATTGAAAAACATGGCCGACCCGATTTTTACCTACTGTTGTTCGTGGTCGGGAAAAATTATGGTAGTTTGATCTGAACCACTGCCACCAGCCAACTAAAGTGGACAGGCTAACATTTGACTGTTACATAAGTGTTTCGACTCAGGGGAACCTAGGCAACCCCTCTAGCACTCTATAGGAAGATAGTGTGTGCTGGGTCTGTAAATTTAAAGAGACTAGTAAAGTCAATTTAACTTTACATTCTCTGGGAGACATTAGTCAGTCCCAGAAAAGATAGTTAAACCTTGGGAAGTCTGAACGACATCCCTGTGCCATTGCACTAAAGGTGCTGTGTGAACACAGAAAAAGATGATGCCTCTGGAGTTGTTTTAAAACTCCATAACCAAAGAACACAAAAGTAACACACACATCAAAATACATCGGTGAGTGAGAAAAAAGGCTCGCACTCTTTCCAGGTAAAAACATAAAATCCTAGAAATCCAGCAAAGTTGCTGGGGGTCTCAAAAAGTAAGGGACCCTAGTAGACTTGGAGAGGTCAACTCCCTGGTGGACTTAGGCAATCCTACGGAGGCTCCCAGAGTCTTTCACACCAACCGTCTAAAAGCTTATGTCTCAAGACCAGAAGTGGGAGCTTTGCTTCTAGCTTCAGCTCAAGAGGAGGAGGAGAGTGAACCTCTACCTGACCTACTCAGAGGCCAGCCTTTAGATGAGAAAATAGAAGAAGTTAATCTCTCTTCTAATTTGACACCTGAACAACAAGATGAGTGTAGGTTTCTGTTAAATCAGTGTGCCTCCCTGTTTTCACTATCACCAGGCTTGACCCCTTGGGGCCAGCATGATATTCTCACTGGTGACTCTTTACCTGTTAAAAGCAGAGGTTACAGGATGTGAGATCATGTAAGATCCCACATAAAGGAGGTCAATAAGATGCACCCTATAGGAAGATAGCGTGTGCTGGGTCTGTAAATTTAAAGAGACTAGTAAAGTCAATTTAACTTTACAGGCATCATAAATATATTCCAAATACCTTCATAAGTGTTCACTCTGTAACCCTTAACCCATCCATCTAAGATTTTCAAACATTCAGTCACCCAGGTAACCCAATGGGTACCACCATGCTTTTTGAGGGTTCTAAACCTCTTTAGATACTGAGAAGGGATCTTCCCAAATCTAGCTATCAAAGCTAGCTTATCAGTTTCATACTCATTTCTGTCTATATCCCCCAACTCCATTACCACATCAGTTGCAACAGGGGCTAGCCTAGAAAAAAGCCAATGATTCAGCTGATTCCCTTTAATGTCTTGAATCCCATGGTTATATTCAAAAGCAGCCAACCAATCGAAAATATCTAGCTTAACCTCATACATACTTACTGCATCTTTGGGCATGCAAGGCCTCATAGGACTGGAAGACCTAGAAGAATCTGGGAGAGAACCAGTTTCAAGAGGCAACTTTTTTCATTTCAAGGGCATGATTTAACTCCATCTCTCTGAGTTTAAGTTCTTGGTGTTTACTTTCAAATTGAGCTTGGATTCTTTAAAATTCATTCTTTCTAAAGAGACAGGTAGAAGTAAAACAGGGCCTACATTGTGAGACTCTTCTGCCTCATCTAACTCATCCATACCATTAGAGCTGGCCTCTGACATATTATCATCCTAATCAACATTTTCCACATTTGCTGCAGGGGTGCGGGTTTCAGACCCACTCCTCAGACTCTAGTATTCTAACAACTTTTCTATCAATTCAACATGTTTGCCTTTTACAATGAGATTCCTAGCTTTACACATATCTCTCAATTGATCAACAGTTAAAGTGACTAGGGTCTCCTGTCTGTAGCTTTCCATATCAGTCATGATAAAACAATTGCTTCTCTAGTGTTCTTAGCCTTGTGAGGGCTATTTGGACAAAGGTAAAAGTAGCACTCTAAATGAAACAAGTATACTGTATCCCACCACTGCCACCAGTCTTAGGCAGAATCGTGTGCAGTACCCTTTGGGAACACAACATGCAATTAAGACTACAAGTGTCAGTAAAAAAAACACCTTTGGTACAAGCCTGTACTACACAGTAACGTAGTAGGGATGGCTGAGCAGCCAGACTTATCTCAAGAGTTGAGTGGGCAGTAGAACAAGTTACACATAGGACCAACAAATACAGTGATTCAAACAAACACTTTACTCAAGGTTTCTTGGTAAAAGAATATACATTTATTTACACAGTCAGTTTGAAAACATTAAACCAGCAAGAGCAGCTCAATATCACACACTGATAAACCACAAATACACACCCGATTAGTAAATGAAAAAGTTTAGCTACCATGAAGTGGGACTAAAAGGGCACTTCAGATATTTTAAAAAGGGGTAAAACAACAAGGTTATAAGAATAGACAGCTCAAATACTTTCATAGGCAGGGCAAAGGGTTTCACTAAACTACAACCAGCAATTCAGTTTATATGCCTGGGCCAAAATCAATTGTTCAAAGTCTTTGTATAGGATAGCACAGTTCTGATAGTAAACGGTTAAGTCTTTGCCACAGAGTTTAGAAGAATTTGGTTAGGCAAAATGTTTGACTAATGTTTAGGGAAGGACAAGCCTTTGAAGTCGGGAAAGTTCCACAAACTTTCGCAATGGTCGAAAAGATTTCCGGACCGCGTTTGCACAGTACCTTTAAATTGAAGAAGAGCTGTAGCTGAGGCAGTTGTTCGTGTCAGTTCGAGCAGATCTCGCTGTTCCCGAGCTTCAGTTGTGGGGACAAGAAGGAGGACGTCGGGAGGTTCCTGCACTGCCCAGGGATAAGGCCCAAGCTGGGCAAAACATTGTTTTAAGGTGTGAGTGCCTTAGAGTCTACGAGCGGTTTTCCTTCCCTCTGGCTATCCGGTTTTCAACAGCACTCTGAAGAAAATTTGGACAGATGGGGATGGTGTCCAGGTGGCTTGCGAGTTGGTTGTTCCCACCAAACTCAAGGGAAGAAGTTAACCTTGAAGGGCTTCTCTGTCGATGGAGTTTCAGGCAATTTGGACCTGCAGCAGGGCTTCACTGGTCATCCAGGTGTTGCAGCAGTCCTCTTCCTTCAGCTCATCTTCGGTACTTTCGTTCCAGTGGTCGACTCTGCTCACCAAGTCCCAGAGACCTGCTTTTAAACAGTTTTCCACCATTCATTCTAGCTTGGCTGTCACTCACACAGCAGGGTGGCTGTCCTTGCCGGACAGCCAGCCGGCCAATCACGCCAGACTGCATTCAGGTCTCCTAGGAGACTAAGCACAGGCAGTTTTGGGCACCTTCCTCACATCCTGTCCACCCAAGACACTCAGGCACCAGAGAAGGGCTTCAGCACTGAACCCCGCCAAAGGCCAAGGAACAAAGGGACCAAACCTGGTTTGCAGAGACAAACACAAGAAGGACCTTTCCTAAAAGAAATGGCAAAAAAAGATGACCGGAGTCTGTTTTTACAGATAGGTCTTGGGCGCCACATTGAAAAACATGGCTGACCCGATTTTTAACTAGCGTTGTTCGCGGTCGGGAAAAATCATGGTAGTTTGATCTAAACCAATGCCACAAGCCATTTAAAGTAGGAAAGGGTAACATTTCACTGTTACATGAGTGTTTTGACTCAGGGGAAGCTAGCACGCACTCCAGCACTCTATAGGAAGATAGTGTGTGCTGTGTCTGTAAATTTAAAGAGACTAGTAAAGTCAATTTAACTTTACATGCTCTGGGAGACAGTAGTCAGTCCCAGAGAAGGTAATTAAACCTTCAGAATTCTGAAAGACATCCCTGTGCCACTGCACTGAAGGTGCTGTGTGACACACAGAAAAAGATGATGCCTCTGGAGTTGTTTTAAAACTCCATAACCAAAGAACACAAAAGTAGCAAACACACCAAAATACATGGAAGAGTGGGAAAAAAAGGCTCACACTCTTCCCAGGTAAAAAAATAAAATCCTAGAAATCCAGCAAAGTTGCTGGGGGTCTCAAAATGTAGCAAACACACCAAAATACATGGAAAAGTGGGAAAAAAAGGCTCACACTCTTCCCAGGTAAAAAAATAAAATCCTAGAAATCCAGCAAAGTTGCTGGGGGTCTTAAAATGTAGCACATTTTGAGAATTCTCCCTAACAGGTGATCTCTCTGTTATTTAATGGCGTTCAGATTCTGGCGCTCCTGATCAAATAACACCTGTGAATCCTTTATGATCCACTGGCTATTCTTTTAGTTGTTTAACTTGCATTTGAAGTGCACAAATGTCCACTAAGCAGGCTTCAATATGCACTACCTTCTCACTTTTGACTCTCTCTCAGGTATTCTTGATGTTCCTCTCTCGGTGAAGAAAATTGGGTCTCTTGCTCTAAATTCATTTGCTGCAGTGCCACTAAATTCATCTTTTTGCTGCTGAATTATGTTTTCAAATTTTACCTCAGCATTCTGGCTCTGTTGCACGTTTTCCTCTTATTGTTTTAATTCTCTCTGTGCTTGATTTCAAAGCTCAGATTGGTTTTGTACAGACGCTACACTAACCTGGTAACTTTCTTCCATGATCATCATATGGAAGTACATATAGGCTGTGAGCCGGGCCATTTTAGTTTACTCATCTCTGGTGGTTCCTGTCATATGAAAGTGTGTCAGGGCCTGATGTAACAGGCCATTATCCTGCCACATATCCATATTTACAGAGGCAACCTCCTGCATCAATCTAGATTGCTACACTTCATTCCCCTGATTCCCCTGTGTGGCCCATTCACCTTTAATAAACAATTTGGATATAAGGTGCTTCCTAGCCATATTGATTTCTATGGTGCTCATTATCAAATGTGTTCTGCACCGACAATGCTCTCTATGCAAGGGCAGGATCTCAACCCTGTTTCTGCTTAGTTTGTATTCACACTGAGAAATGAACAATTATTTGTATCTATACATGCAGCCCTGGAACCCAAGGTACAGGTTTGGATGGCACCTTTACAATGCAACACAACTTTCCATCCACTAAATGTACCTATACCTTCAATGAATAGTCTGTTCTGCTGCACTGTCCCAAGTGAAAACTCTACCAATCACGGCTTGAGCCCCCAGTTTTGCCACAGTTTATTCTATGGTCACAGTCAAGTCAGGGAGCTCCTTCCCCTACAGTGAATGCGGCACACAACAAATCACTATCCATTTTTATTTGGTTCACTGTGGTGAGGCCTCCAACCCGTCTCGCATGCAACCTCAACAAACACCCAGTGCCACAATGGACTAGGAACGAGGCCAGTGTGTATTTGTAAGATAAATTATGAATTAACTTGTTTAAGCAAATTAGAACCAACAAATTACAGCAGCCACCAATGGTGAGGCAACACACAGACAAAGTATCCTATTTAGTAGAGTACCAACACAGAGCTGACACCAGACTATGCAGTTACAGTAGCTAACTTTTACGTTATCCCCCGCCCCCGAACCCTGAATACAAGCAGAGAACAGTTCAAAGCACACCAGGACAATGAATACAAACAGACAGGAAAAGTGAAACCCTCACCCTCCAAACATCAATTTTACTTGATTTCTTTGAATGGAAGGCAGTGGCAGGGAGTGAGGGACACAAGGCAAAAATCAAATCTAGGAATCGTGGATCACAGAACCAATAGGGAAGAAAAAAACGCAATGGGACAAATTCATTTTGCTACACCTGATAATAACAGACAGGGATTTTAGGATTATGGTCAGAACAGAATGCAAAAATCGGTTTTCAGTTACCTAACACAGTTGCAATGGGAAAGCATAGAAAGAAATGAGAAATTCATTTTGTTACACCAAAAGGAAAAGCAGGGCTTTGGGGAATATTAGTCAGCACACAATGGAAAAATCGGTTTTCAGATGTGATTAACAGAAACAATATGACCATAAGAAAAGTAAGGGGAAAATTTGTTTTGCTGCGCCTGACCATAACACACAAGGCTTTAGGATTATGGTCAGAACAGAATGGGAATATCGGTTTTGGTTTGGGATGACAGATGCAATTGGAAATGGAAATGCAAATAGAAATTCAGTTTGCTGAGCACAATAACGATTGCCCAGGCTTACAGCTCTGATAGTCTTGATTCTATTAAAGCCATGGTGGAGAGCATTATGCTTTAACTTTCTTTATTGCTGCCATATCAGCACTTCAAAATGTTGAACTTTTAAACTAGGTATTTTAAAGTTTTTACTCTAGAACTCCAAGGAAAAATATAACATCAAAGCTTAAAGTTCAAGGACTGTTCAAAATATTCACACGTCACTACGAGACCCATGATCCTCTAGGCTCTAGTAGTCCTGGGCTCCTCCTTTCCACCTATCAGGAGCCTACCTAAGTTATAAGAACCCTTAGCCCCAGGTCCCTTCCTCTTTCTTTGCTTATCAGAGTCCTTCAATCCTGAACGTGTGACTGTGCTCTGCAACCGAAATCTTCAAGATCAGAACTGTCAACTGCTCCTCTGAAGCCAAGCACTCTCTGAATCAACGGGACAACGTGCAACGGCATGTTTCAACTCTCGATACTTCAAGCTCTTTCAGGCTGTCTTTTTCAAAGACATCAAGTTTTATTTTCTTCCAGCAGGCACAACACATCATACAGCATCAAAGACATCTCTGGAATTCTCCTTAAAGTTATGAAATTTCCCTCCTTATATACCCTTCTTGGTTGGCTCAGCTCCCTATTTATGATGCATTGCACTCTCATAGGTTCATGCACTCCGAGACAATGCTCTTGCCCTTCCGGAGTTGGTTGACTGAACTGTCACTTCACAAAGCTCCCGTGTCATACCTACGTATGTAGCTGATTGGAATTGTGTGTGATGTACCTGACCTTTAAAATGATAAGACTACTGACGTGAATCCTGAGATAATTGTAGCAACAGCATCATGCCTTCCTGTCGCTGATGCCCACAAATGGGCATCAGCTGTGCCCTCTCTGCTAATTGAAACAGTTGCACGCAACAATTACTATCTTCCCTTGACTGCTACCTCACACCCACAGCTTGTCACTGTCAAGATTAGAGCTGAGAAATCTAGACACCATGTCCTTGATTACTGAACTCTCACTGAACTAACATGAGGACATTCTTTCATCATTTCAGCATGGTTTTACAGGAATCCACTATTTGTATGCCCAGCATTATCTCAGAGTTTGCCTGACTTTGTCCCACCCCAAAATGGCTGATCACTTTTGAAATGCCTGACCAACCCAATTTGTACTTAAAACTTGGTACCTGCTCTGATTCTAATCTAGTTTTTCAGTAACTTATTATAAGCAAGTACCTCTTAACATACTTTCTATCGCACAAGACATTTCTAGACATTCTGACCCCATACATTAGATTATCCTTCAAAGTGCTTTTCTGCAAAGCACTACAATTCAGATTTTTGCAAAATTTAAAGTCATTTATCAATCCGATAAGTTATCGACATTCAGTTTGAGGTAGAGGGGGTCTATCGCCACTACATTCATTTTAAAGGGGGGGGTCTAAGCAGCTCCTGTACAGTTCCCTATTCTGGTGTACTCTCCTGCCAGAACAGATTAAACTACTAATTACAAGTACTTATGTGGTAAAAGTCAGCTTTCAACAAATTAACAATGTCTCTTGCTTCAAAAATCAAGTTTAAGAATTTCTTCAGGGAAAACAAGAACCACACTGGTATAGTTTGTTACATATTTGTGAGTGCCACACTGCAGATTACACTCCACTCCTTCTCAATACCTATCTATCAGAAGGGCAGCCTTCCTGATTCTGTCTCACTTTGGCTCTTCTTTGGCTTTGGCAATGTTGGTTTAAGTCAGCTCCTCTTATGAGCCCATTCAAACATGTCAATATATTTCACAAACATTTGTATTCCCATTTGCCCCCTCTTGGCTTTGGCAATGGCTGTTCTTTTTAAATTGACTTGTCAAAATTCTCTTTTGGCTTGGGAAATAGTTGGTTGTATTGGGTTCTCTACTTCTTGGCCTCACTTCTTGTGTGTCTGGTGATTAAGCTATTATTATTCCACTTGCTTCACTTAGTATGCTTGGTTTACAACATAATGGTTTGTCTGCTATAAGTCAGTTCGATATTTGTAAACATGTTTCTTTTTTAACTTGACTCTACGTATATTGTTTCTAATGTTAAGGCACCCAGGCTTGGCATGCAAGACGTTATGAAGCGCTCCGGGATCACAATCTCTTCTGATCTCACCGGGTTTGGCATGTGCGTCCGTTTGCCTCACTGCCTCCTAGTCCAATGCTTCTGCTTCTTCTCGTGTTCCTGCAACCTGTTTCCTCCAGTCTTCTGCAGCCCGCACCACTTGAATACAGAGCTCTTTTGGCTTCAGAGGCTCTCCGGCGCTAGCCTGCCACCAAGACATCCTTACACCGGGGAAAGCTTTTAAAGTTTACACTTCCCATTGTGCCACCTCTGCAATTCTGGTCTTCAGGGGGAAAGCTTCTGAGTCTGCCGCTTGCCGCTACATGACCTCTGCAATTAAGGCAGCTGGAGGAAAAGACCCTCTCAGGAACCGCAGCTGCCCGACACATCTACTTTCTCTTTTAGTTTATGCTTCTGTTGCAACGTGGAAAGTTCAAAACCGCTCCACCTCCTATTACTGCTCCTTATCCTTTATAATGGCTTGCACCAGAGGGGGCCTTTAAAGCCTCCCAGTCTCCCTCAGGTGTGGGTCATTTCCACTAATAAGCTGCACTTTGCAGTTGTGTACCTCTTCAGCCCTCTTCTTCGTCCCAGTACTTTGGGGATTGTGGGACTTGGAGGTCACTATGAAGAAATGAGATTTTCTTATGGGAATATTAACACTATGCTAATTTATTTCTTTAATTATAATCCCAAGAGGAATATCATAAGGTTTAAATGAAAGTTTTGGCTTTAAAGAGACTTGAGGATCTTCAGGGTCTAAATTGGTGTTATTCCCAAACTAATCTACCATTCATCCTGGAATCATGGGAGCTTTTGCCTCTATGATTTGCCATGGTTTCAAAAGAGGTTTCATTCCTACCAATGTATAAGTGGTCATGCATGTTTTCACCCACATTAAGATAATCAACTTGGGAAGTTGAAAGCTTTCTCTGACAGCAAGCCATAAAATAATTGGGCATCACTGATATTTCTTTTTTAGAGGAAGGCAAATACAGCGTCTCATTGACGGAGCCCTCCACTGCCCTTGGGGCTTTTCTCCTCCCAGGTGATCCTCTCAGCTAATACAATCCCTAGGGTCAGGATCAGGAAGTGTCTGCCTTTCCCTGTGCACCTGGGAGTAGACTTTAGGCAGGGTTACTGTGAGGACTCTGCAGGATTCATAACAGTGGCCTTTGGGTCGTTATTAAACTTACCAGTCCACTGACTCTCGGTCACGTGGCCACTTCAGATTCGGCTGCTCATCTGAGGCTTCTGTCCCTCAATTACTCTAACTGAGGGCTTCCACGATGTAAGGCTTAGTAGCCAACTTCCTTCCAGGCTGGGAAACTGCAGATCTCTGTCTCCTTCAGCTCTCCCCGCACAGCTGACTTTAAACTCCAGGGCTGCTCTCTCTCTCTCGGGACTCCTCCTCCTTGATTGATGACGTGTTGCTGGGGCTTGCCCAGCGTATTATCAATATCCTTCTACTCTATTAGATGAGTACTCTGTATAACTCGCAGGATCTTCTTCTTCTCAGTATTAGACACGTGTTTCTTTTCATATTTACCTATGGTTTCTGCATGGCAATAACACATATCAACTTGCTCCTCATGTTTTCATTGGGTAGGTGTTATTAGTAATGGGTTGTAGATGAGTTATTTAGGGAGTTCCTCTTTGCAATGGGAATCCTTGCCCCAAAGGGAGAGTTTCTCCTAGTGAGGTCCTGCTTGCCTCTACTCCTATTGAGGGTATTGCGTAGCGGGCTCACCTCCCTGGTCTAACAGGAAAAGTGACTGATTCTCGCGGTTGATCACATTTGCCATTGCTTGTTTAAATAAAGTGCTACCAACTGGGTTTAAAGGGTGTTTTCCAGGAAGCCCTTACTTCTGTAATGCAACAATCACAATAACAGAAACACATAGCTTTTAAATGCGTTATGATATGATAGGTTATTTATAACGCACTTAATGCCCTGAGGTTTCTAAGCACGGACCGGGGATCGAACCTGTGCTGCTCTGTGTCATCTTGTTTCCAAGGCGAGCACATTGCCGCTGAGCTATCCTCCCAAGACTGTTGTATTTTCTTCTTTTATATGTATTTTAAGATAATGCCAAGCAACAATGCAATTATGTATACCAGGGTAACCACTCTTAACCTCCCTTTGGTAGATGTATACAGACTCCAGTGCCCCTCCTTTCCCTCATCACCCAACCTGCTGAGCACCTTGTACAATTTATGGATCACAAATCCCACAATACACCTCTGTTCCTCCTAGTCAGGGTAAGGCAGGAGAAGATTTTCAATGCTAAAATGCGGTAAGGTCAATGAGCTCCAAAAGAAAATTCTAACGTGCTCAGCTGCAGGCTGCAGTCAATCTTAGTCCTGGAAAAAAAATGGCTGTGCAATGAAATACCTTTACTTTATCGATTTTGTCACACAAACCAGTGCTCCAAGGTCTTCTGCAATGTGGCCCTTCTAGGTACCGTGGAGCTTGCGGTTATTCCTTGTGGCACTAAGAGGTACCAAAGAGGTATTTACTCACTTGAGTGGCCCTCCAGTCACTCAGCTCCTTCTTCCTTGCTCCTCCGTGAACACAGCCTTCCTTCACAACGCACGTGAGAATGCACACAGACCATCTGAACTGAAATCTCTCTACTACCTCCTACTAGCGCATGGAATCAGTCTAAAACATGGGGCACTATGAACAAGGTCTTCTGGCTGAAGTCTTCCTCTACCTTCTGAATTTTCTGCCCAGTTACAACTCAGCCAGTGTAGTAAGGCCTCCCAATTTTGCCTTTACCCGCCAATTGAACATGAGATGGATCTATGATGCAAGAATATAGAATGCTGTTGGCACACAAGTTGCACGGCTTAGCCATCAGAGACCTACACTGTTCAGCTAAGTCTTCAGTTAGGAAAACTTGACAATATTCACCCTTCCTTGCAGAAGCAAAGGTACTAGATGTTCAAGCAAATGAGGATACATGCACTTCAAAAGATCTAAACCATTAGACCCTAACCCTTTGCACATCTTCTGGCCGATACAGCACACTAAATCCGTGCTGCAGGTCACCTAAGTGACATAATTTGCACTGATCCCGGAATCCATGTGTCAAGTTGGTGATGATTTTGTTTCATACAAACGTAGGGTGACATAACCAAATGACATTTATAGCATTTACATTAATAAATAAATACTAAAAGTAATTCATACAATATGATAATTGAACAGAGCTGGTAAAGGTGAATCCTTCATCTTCATTTCTAACATCTAACATCATGTTAAATACTTAAAGTTAGGCTCATGTTGCTGCCTGGTTATGATGATAGGAGAGACATTGTTCAATAGGCCCATGTTGTACATGTCTTGTTGATGTGATTGGGCGATTTATAGCACAGGTCATCAAAGAATGCTATTATGTTGCTTCTCACTTCATAGTACTTCATGTAAACTCTTCTTGCTTCTAGTGTTCATAATAGTCATTTTTATTATTATTAATAATTATAATAAAAGTCATTTTGACCAAAATTATGTGTACTGAAATTATTGACCCCAAAAGGATGTAGGCCTGAATCAGCCAGCTGCAGGATTCATGTTTTTCCGAGAAAAAAGCACTTAACTTGCTGGCCTGAATTACCAGATAATTGTGATATGAGCAACTACTACTAATGGCTATACTGCAAACAGGGAATTGTTTCTATCTACAATTAAAATGTAATAATTTCAGATAGTAACAGCATTCTATCTGTGATCTAATTTATATGAATTTTTTTATCATTTTTAGCAACCTTTTTGCACTCTAGTATTCGCTCTTGGTAAGGCTGGAATTTTTGGAAATAACGTGCTACATCTGTCTTGAAATTGGTCACATGTAACTGTTTTAGGATGATTCAACTATACCACGGTACATTTTATATTATTAGAGAGCTACTTTGTAGGCTCCCTCTCTATATATTTTTATTTTGCATATGTAAACTTATTTAATGTCTGTTACATTGCTTGGCTTTTTAGTCTGAAATTAAGCTTGATTGTTTGAAAAATTGGTGGAAAATCAAATTGTATTGTCTGCGATCTCAAATGAATGGAGAATTACCAAAGAACGG
Organism: Ambystoma mexicanum; assembly: GCF_040938575.1. NCBI lineage: Eukaryota > Metazoa > Chordata > Amphibia > Caudata > Ambystomatidae > Ambystoma > Ambystoma mexicanum. The sequence continues at coordinate 502,539,512 of NC_090940.1, read as the reverse complement.
AACGCAATATATCAAATTGTGATTACTGTTTATTATCTAAATCTCAGGAGATCCTGTCCACTCTCTCTTCCTCTACCTCCTCTTCCTCTAACACCCCAGGCTCATCTTTGGCCATTCCTCCTCTTCCTTTCTCCTCCTTTCTCCTCCTTTCCCATGTTCACCCCTGACAATGTTTCTAGACGTACGATCTATGAAAGTCTCATCAAAGCAGGTTCTCCCCTGCTCATCGAGAACCATCAAGGACCACATTGATACCCTTGTTCCAGCTTTGGCCGATTTCTGCAATCACTCCTTTACCACTGGAACCTTCCCCTCCCCCTTAAGCACTCCCTTGTGCACCCCCTTTTAAAGAAGCCATCTGTCGATGCTTCCTCCGGCTAACTATCGCCCGATCTCCATCATTCCTTTCTTGGGCAAATGTGTGGAAAAGATGGCCATCTCCCAGCTTAATCTGCATACTGAATCTGTTGGTTGTCTCCACGACCACCAGTCTGGCTTCAGACCTGGCAAAAGCACAGAAACTGCTCTTCTGAACACCCGTGAAGACTTTGCTCTCTAATCTTAACTCTAATCTTCCTTCTGTCCTCATTCTCCTTGATCTATCCTCTGCTATCACTGGTCAGGCCCTGGCCTGGTTGACCTCCTTTCTCCCTGACCAACCCTCCCAAGTCCAAATTTCTCCCTGGCTTTTCAACCACTACCTGGTACCTCTTGCCCACTGCATCGTTACATTCTGCTCTAACTTTCAGTTTTATGTGGAGGACACCCAACTCTCCTTCAGACTCCCCTCAGTCTCCTCTGCTCCTTTTCTCATAACAGACTGTCTGGCCACAATCAGGAATTGTGTGCCACCAATGATCTTTGCCATAACAGCAGTAAGACAGAGAACCTCTGCATCGGGACACCGGCTCCGTCCTTTTCCTCTCTCTCTCTCTCTGGCTGACCCACCGTGAGCCCTCTTCCTGCTCCTTTGTGTGAGGCTAAGAACCTTGGTGTCATCTTCGACTCCAACCTCTCCTTCTCTCCTCACATCTGACATCTCTAAGAAGTCACACTATCAACTGCATCTCCTTAAAGGTATTCTGCCTTTTCTCACTTTCCCCAGAAGCTCCCTGTCTCCAGGGCCCTGGTCCTCTCTGGGCTGGACTATTGCAAAAGCCTCTTTCTAAATCTGCCTGTCTCTACTGTTCGACCTTTACAACTTGTCCAGAACAGGACTGCAAGATGTGTCCTTGGCCTAAAGTCCAAGAATCGTATCTCTCCAGCTCTGAAATGTCTCCACTGGCTCCCTCTGGCTCTAAGGATCATGTTCAAGACCCATTGCATCATCCACAAGGCATTTTGGGGTCTCTGACCACACTACCTTCAACTTTCTCTTTCAAAACATCTTCCTCCTCGAGCTCTCTGCTCATCCACCTCCAACTCTCTGAGGGTCAGATGCTTCTCCAAGCAGAGAGTGGGAAGCAGATTTCTTTCCTCGGCTGGGGCCTCCCGCTGCAATAGCATCCCTGCCTCTCTCAACTTGAGCAGATCCACCTCTGGTTCCAGAAGCAACTCAAGACCTTCCTTTTCACTTCTGCTTTCTCTCTTCCTCCCTCGTGCTGATGTCCCGGACTGCTCCCACACTAGTCACCTGGCCACCCACTGAGCTCGAGCCCAGGCTCCTGCATGTCCTGTTGCCCTTGCACTACGTACAAGCTCCCCAAGCACTTAAGGGTCTGTATCCGTAACCCTACAGTCCCTTGTCTCAGCACGTATGAGCCACCCCCTCCCCCGGCAGCACTTATTGAATTACCTGCACTTCTCCCTATCCCCTCCCCTGGCACTTCTCCCCTCCCTCTTCATTGCACTTGCTCAATCTGAATGATACAAGGCCTAGTAAGAATGTTGTTTTGCCCTCCTTCTGTTTCCCCCCGCCTTGTTCTGTTGCACCTAGAAACACTTGTGTACAGGCGCTTTATAAATGACTTATCATATCATGTACAGTGAAGTACATTCATATTTCTTTTTATGAAAATATGTAATAGTTATAGTGAGATTTGGATAGCTAACAGGAAATGGAATACTGATTTAAAGTCACAAACTGCTTCATGATATACATGAATCTCAAAGACAAACAGCTTCACAACTGGTATTTCTATAGCTGGCATGAGAATAACACCTATTTTAAGCGTATTGTTAACTGTTACTAAGCAGTCCAATATCTTCATCGGTTTTCAGGTGTTGCATATTATGATGGATCTTGAGAATTCAATTAGCTGAGGAACACTCTCTGATGTATCACCATATCATTAACACAATGTAACTGTTCATTTAAAATGATATCATTCTCTATGGGATTGGAAGTAATTCAGGTAAGCTCCCTTTCATCCCAATATCTCTATTTAAATGACTATGGGCCTCATTACGAGGTAGGAGGTAAGGGATTACCGGCACCGGTAAGGGTGCTGGTGCCGGTAATCCCTTACCTCCATATTCCGAGGTCGCTTAGCGGTTCCCTTCCTTAACGCCTGGTCTGACCAGGTGTTAAGGACGGGTCCCGCTAAGGGACTTCAGAGCTAATAACGGTACCGCAAATTGCGGTACCGTTATTAGCTACTTCCCCATTCTGAGAATGGGGAATGGTTCTCAGAATGGGGACTTACCGGGTCCTCCAAGGTTGGAATGACCCGGTAAGTACCATTCTGAGAACCCGGACCCGGTATGCGGTAAGGGGGTAGCCATGGTGCTAGTAGCACCATGGCTACCTCCTACCTCATAATGAGGCCCAGTGTGTGCAATAGCACAACAATGTTATTTGTTCTACCCTACATCAGATCTCACTTGGGTTTGAATATAGTGCCATAGCAAGGTGCAATTCACACTCAATTGCTAAAGCATTCCATTTAGAATAATTTCGATTCGTAGGGCCTAATTTTCAGAAGCATTTTATAATGTGTTTTATAATGGCAAAACCCCATTGGAAAACACTCTGTGAATGAGGACCTTAATGTCTCCACCATCCCAGTTGCCACTAAGATAATTGTCAATGAAGACTTTTAAACTAGTAATGATAAAAACAAACTTATTTAAGAAATAGAGCACTAGGGGCAGTAGTGTGTCAGTCGCAGCCAGGCCTCTACAGCTTCCACTGCATTAGAGCTGGATGGGCCGCCAAACCATTAAAAAGTGCGCTGCATGGCCAGGTTGTTATAGAAGCTTCTTGTTTTAAATGATTCAATGGTAACACTCCATGTGCTTGTTTACCCTAGCTTGTTAGCTTAAGTGAACCTAGCCTTATACAGAATAGAACTGGTCAAGCTCCACTCTTATTTATTTAAGTTCAAGTGGCTGCAATATTTTCCCGTTCACTTTCCAACACAATAGCCTAGGGTGCCCTTAAGAAAATCTAGTCTTTAGAAAAACATTCAAAACCTGGCTGTTCACATGACTGCAATAGACTAGGTTGCACTGTATGCTCTATAGAAAACAAATGAGAACCTTTCAAACTAAACACCACCCCAAGCTCGGACATAGGGACCCCACCAGAAAAACTCAGATGACCTATCATGGGCATGCAAAATCCAAAAGTCCTGAAAACCCAGATATTAACGACATAGTATTCACCATGATCATGGACCATAAGGCTGACCAGAAAAGCAACCTCACAAACCAGGATGAAAAAGAGATGGGGCCCACTCACGGCAGACTCACCGAACAGGAAATGCTACTGTGCAAAAATGTTAATATAGAACTCCATGTTATTATTATTATTATTATTATTATTATTATTATTATTAGTAGTAGTAATAATAATAATAATAATAATAATAATAATAATAATAATAATAATAATAATAGATATTTTGTATGGAACTGAATACCAGAAATTCCAGTCTCATAGACTACTTAGTAGCAGGTGTTCCTAAGTACCATAATTATTATCCACATTTGTGGTACTAAATCTACCACTCGGGCATACATCGGCCTGGTATAGTAGGGATCCTTTATCCAAGACAACGCTCCTACTCATCAGAGGCATGTACTGTACGTTTAGGACTATCTGTACACTGGCATAACGGGGGACCATGCAGCACCCGCAGTGAAGGAGGGCCAAATGCTGCTCATGCCCAGCAGGGGGTTCAGTGGCTGTGGGGGTGGGTCTTCAGCAGGTCTTGCAGGGGACCCCCACATTGTTTGTTACGCCACTATATCTGTTCCATCAAGAGACAATAAATCGGCTATTTATATTTATATTTTATTTTAGAGTGTTTTACGTCAAAGTGTTTAACAAAGAGATGCAATTGTACAAATCAAATGGAATTAATAACAATGACACAATTAGGAAGAAAGAAGATGATCTTTAAGTGAGAATGGAACTGGGGAGAAGAGGAGAGCAAAGAGGAAGTGCATTCCAGTGTCCGGGTACAAGTAATGAAAAGGAAGGAAGGCGGGACTGGGGGTGGCGGGAGGAGGGACCTGAAAGAAGAAAAAGAGTTTGAGAAAGGGGAGAATGCAGTGGGAGTAGATAGAAATGAACGAGAAGGGATGGTGGCAGATTGTGAAGCGTTTTAAAGACAAGACAGACAAAGTAAAGAGCAGACGACATTCAGAGGGAGGCCAGCGAAGTGATATTAAAGCCAGAGAAATAGAATCCCTTGGGAACAGAGAGGAGAAGAAGATGTATCGATGACCAGTGAGTGGCAGGAAGACTAACGAGGGGTCCTACCTTATGTTTTTTGTTTTTGTTTTTTAGTATTGTTATGAACATATAGTAATTCAACACTATACAATGATGTACCATTGAATTAACCAAAAAGGATGTCTTGTTACTAAAAGCAGCATTAAATCATGTGATAGTCCTTATCATCCAGCATAGAATATTGATTGCCTTAAGTAATACATTTATGTCCTTTTGATTGCTACTAACAAATTATTATGTAAATTATTCCCATTGGGAATAACTGTTTGTATGCAAGGAGGAGACTGCAACCATAGAGCAGATGGGGGAAGACATTGAGAGATGGTACAAGGATCTTTGTAGCATGAAGAGAAAGGAAAGACCTAGCTTTCCAGATGTTGTAGAGATAGAAATGACCGGATCAGGAAGTGGCAGAAATATTAAAAGGAAAGACCTAGCTTTCCAGATGTTGAAGAGATAGAATGACAGGATCGGTAAGTGGCAGAAATATTGAAAGGAAAGACCTAGCTTTCCAGATGTTGAAGAGATAGAAATGACAGGATCGGGAAATGGCAGAAATATTAAAATGTAAGCTAAGAGAAGAATCGATCAGGACGCTGATGTTCCTTGTGGATAGGGATTAGGGAAGAGAGGCAGGGCGAATGAAATGGGAGGATGATGAAGAGGCAGAGGAACAGTAAAGCTGGAAAGAAAATAACTTCAGTTATGGAAGGACTAAGATGTGGTAGGGTAAAGAGTGGAATAAAGTTGTGCAAGGTGTAATGACTAAAAAAATCTACGGTATAGTCAAAATAAAAAGCTAAGACCTCAACAGTGAAATAGGACTATGCTGCAAATTAGCACTGAAGGATAATCCTAAACATGAAGCCAGGCAGTAAATACAATCATAAATAATACAGAGAATACTTTATTAAGCAGATTACCAGAAGCAAGCTTTGGCAAAGCCACTTTTTGGGCTTTTGTGTAGGCATGGGATTGTCATTTGCCATGCACTACCATAATGATATTACCTTGCCATAAAATGGCATCATCTGGCAAATAGTGTCAGTATCTGGGCATAAGATGGGGGAGTGCCTGGCAAATGTGTATCTTAGGCCTATAAACGTTCCAAAACGGTTGGCTTTGCCAGTGCTTGTTTTAAACAAGAATAAAAAAAAAGGAAACGTCAAGTGGCTGAAAAAACATTTGTTTAATGCATGTTTATTAGCTGAGGAGTTGATTTGATGTTTCAGTTAAGCCATTATTTTAAGACGACCGCTTAGAAATAAATATGGCAGCCCATATGGCCCGCATTATAGGTTTGGAGGTACCTCCTCCCCCCCCGTTAAATCCAGCTAGATACCACCAAACGATAATACTGTTAACGGCACCTGATCTGCCGGAATTACCGGCAGATTACAGGTGCCGGCAATGGTATGTTAATCCCCATTCCATGGCGTCCATTGGACTCCATGGGGGATTGCCAGTATAACTGACATTGGTAATACAGGTGCCGGTAATACTGGCAGTTTTTTGCTGGTGGGGCAATCGTATAGTTTTGCGGTGCAGGAAATATGGCAGTAACGGAATTACCACCACTTTTTTCCCACACCGCCAAACTTTTAATGAGACCCTAGGCGCTGTTACAACCAGGTACTTTCACTTAAAGGAGAGAAACGGGGGTGGGGCGGTTTTACAGGGGAAGGGAGAAAACAAATACATTTAACCCCACTGTCATTTCAGATCCCTAATCCCGACTGTACCTAAGCAGACTACTTGGGCGTGTAACTTCATTGCATTCTTTCTATTACTTTTATATATGTCAAAACTTTGCATTGTTCTCAATGTCCTGTTTTGTTGTTGCTATGAACCCTGAAGTAGATTCCCCTCAAGCTAGTGCATTATAAAACTCAAAAATAAATAAATTAACATCACAAGATAGGCTTTGCAGGCTCTGGAAGAACACAATCCCCTGGCTTGTATAAGTATTGAGTTTTCACTTATTCCAAGTTAGGGAAGAGATTCCTTTCCCCATATTTCTTTTTTTTCTCACTTTGGGCGATGCATATATGATATATTCCTTTGTGGCCCAATGTGTTCATATTGCATCAACATTAGGAGAAAGTGCATAGAAGGGTCATAAGAAACAAGGATTATTAATTAGTGTGGGTATAAGGAGCATATAGCCACTGCCACTGGGGAGTCGTCTCTTTACAAGAGTGGTTACCGTACCATACTGTTCAGCGCTTAGATGCCAGTTCCAGCGATTCTGCTCTGTACAACAATTCTTACCATACCACCAAATGCCCAACTGGTAAGGTTTCCTTGTATTCCCTAGGACAATGACTGTATATGTTGCTATCCCGTTTTGTATCCTTTTTAGGTGTTTCAATATGTTTTAAGGTTCGTATAAATCACCAACATGAAGTAAAACATGGATTGGCTACTGGAAGGCTTAAAAAAAGCTGCCTTTCTACTGCACTCATGCTCCTTTCTCAACGCCTTAAATGTAGCTCGCGCTGCCTTCCCTGATGACGTGCCTGCTTTCACTGAAGCCAAGCTTGATTTTATTAATTTTTATGTTTGTATTTGTAAAGCACCTACAACCCGCAGGCATTGAGGCGCTGTTTCAAGGAGATGTTTTAGTAACGTGTACAAAAGGCACTGCATAGGTTAGAGAGAGCAGGTGCCTTGCGGAATACAATCATACTCTAGGATACATACAATGGAAGTATTGGTTACATGAGTAGTAGAGAGAGCTTTGATGGAAACCCTGTCCACGCTTGCAAACGCATAATGCTTCATGCATTCAAAATGTTGTCTGCCCTTTTGCAAACAGATTTGCTCAGTGTGCCATGGACCTGCTCTTCGCAGCAGATAGCAGTTAGCTGTGCAGCTTGCCAGGCCTCACAGTCCTATGGAGTGTTTCCTTTACCAGCTGCTCCATCAAGATGTGCTAGAGGCCTCCCTAAGCATGTGGGGGGCATGCTCAGAACCCCGGAAGGATGGCAGCAAAGAAAGACCACACCCAGGCTTTCTTGGGTCACTGTCGGCCCCTCCACCCTCAATATGGCTGGTGATTCTCCGGACGGTTGTGGAGACACTCGGGTTATCCTTCTGAAATATTGGGAAAGCTTGAGCCAATCACGCCACAGGGGCTTTGGGCCCGTTAACAGAATGTGTGCCTGGCACACTAACATTTCGCTTTTGAAGGTGACATTGTACCCAGATCCTTTCTTCGAAGGGGCCGAGGGAGTGGATTGCGTGTGACCGCTCCTCCCAGGGGATGCTGTTACGGTAAGCACTTCTACATGTCTCCTTAATTGAAGGATGCATGGCCATCATTTTTGTGAGGATGGACCTCATGCTAGTTAGGGAATTCACCCTTGTTAATGCACAGGTTCTATTTTAGCAGCAACACACTCCCAAATCACAGAGAGGCTGATATGGCTTCTTCTGTAATATTGCAACTGAACCAGCAGTGTAAAAACAGGTGATGCCTGTTGATTGCCAGAATCAATCTTAACAAATGATAATCATAGGACAAATGTCTGTTGGCAGTGTGTGATATGGAATTGCATTGTATGTGTATGTTTTTGGGGATCTATTACTGTTGATTGAATACTAATCCACTGTGTGCTTGTGGGTCTAGTGCCCCCGTGCAAACCCCTGCCTCCATTTTCGACCGGAGTGCTGCAGGTGAGTGAGGCTCCCTGAGCGACCCCATACTGCCTGAAAACACACTCCACACCTTTTGCTCTGCCGTGCTCCAGGTGAGTTAACCCCCATCCTGGTGTCAATCCGATGCCCTTTTGTGCATATTTGTGTGTTTGTAACCCTGATCCCCCCCTCGCGCAGGCCTGTTTCCCTACGCATCCTGGTTGTGCTGGTCCCGCCCACCCCCTCTGTGATTGGCTCACCACTCGTGTCACCAGGTCATTACAGACCTTTCCAGGGCAGCCCTCTGCCCGGCAGCCCCTTTGGCTAAGGACCCCGAGGCAAAGGGCGGCTCCTACAATGGTGGCTCCAGAAAGTGTCTGCAGGTGTCTGCAGGGGAAGCCAGTGATGCCAGCAGTGAACAGACACCAACAAAACTGTAAGTGAGGCATGGGTGGGGTGTAGAGCAATTACTCTACTCCAGAAAGCCCCTGCCACTCTACCTTACCTATCCATAATGTAACCCGCCATGGTCTCACACAATGCAGACCTAGATAGACTCGACCACCTGGCTAAATCCCTTCAAGACTGGACTGTAATGTTGTCCTGCATAACATACTAACACACTTTCCAATGTTAACTAGTGCCACTCCCAGAGACAATGATGATTAGCCAGCCTCAAAGTAAGACAGGTATGCAATAATGTTACCAAGTGCCACACTTGGATGAAATTGTAGATGATAGCATGTGCCTGACCTAGATAGAATTGTGATTGTAGCATATCCCCCACTCAAAGTTGAATGAAGAAGTGTGCCTAATATCCTCTCTATGCAAAGTTGAATTTAGAAGTGTGCCTAATATCCTCTCTATGCAAAGTTGAATTTAAAAGGGAGCCTAATAGCGTGCATGGGTTGAATTTTGAAGAGTTCCTAATATCCTCTCTGTGCAAAGTTGAATTTAGAAGTGTGCCTAATATTCTCTCTGTGCAAAGTTGAATGTAGAAGTGTGCCTAATATCCTCTCTATGCAAAGTTGAATTTAGAAGTGCTCCTAATAGCGTGTCTTGGTTGAAATTAGAAGTGTGCCTAATATCCTCTCTGTGCAAAGTTGAATGTAGAAGTGTGCCTAATATCCTCTCTGTGCAAAGTTGAATTTAGAAGTGTGCCTAATATTCTCTCTGTGCAAAGTTGAATGCAGTAGTGTGCCTAATATCCTCTCTATGCAAAATTGAATTTAGAAGTGCGCCTAATAGCGTGCCTTGGTTGAATTTAGAAGTGTGCCTAATATCCTCTCTGTGCAAAGCTGAATTTAGAAGTGCGCCTAATAGCGTGCCTCGGTTGAATTTAGAAGTATTCCTAATATCCTTTCTGTCCAAAGTTGAATGTAGAAGTGTGCCTAATATCCTCTCTATGCAAAGTTGAATTTAGAAGTGTGCCTAATAATAGCGTGCCTTGGTTGAATTTAGAAGTGTGCCTAATATCCTCTCTGTGCAAAGTTGAATTTAGAAGTGTGCCTAATATCCTCTCTGTGCAAAGTTGAATTTAGAAATGTGCCTAATAGCGTGCCTTGATTGAATTTAGAAGTGTGCCTAATATCCTCTCTTTGCAAAGTTGAATGGAGAAGTGTGCCTAATATCATCTCTATGCAAAGTTGAATTTAGAAGTGCGCCTAATAGCGTGCTTTGGTTGAATTTAGAAGTGTGCCTAATATCCTCTCTGTGCAAAGTTGAATGTAGAAGTGTGCCTAATATCCTCTCTATGCAAAATTGAATTTAGAAGTGCGCCTAATAGCGTGCCTTGGTTGAATTTCGAAGTGTGCCTAATATCCTCTCTGTACAAAGTTGAATTTAGAAGTGCACCTAATATCCTCTCTGTGCAAAGTTGAATTTAGAAGTGCGCCTAATAGCGTGCCTTGGTTGAACTTAGAAGTTGAATTTAGAAATGCATTTAGAAGTTGAATTTAGAAGTGCATTTAGAAGTTGACTTTAGAAGTGTCCCCAATAGCCTCTCTGTGAAAGATGAATCTAGAAGTGTGCCCAATAGCCTCTCTGTGAAAACTGAATCTAGAAGTGTGCCCAATAGCCTCTCTGTGAAATCTGAATCTAGAAGCGTGCCCAATAGCCTCTCTGGGAAAGTTGAATTAAGAAGCGTGCCCAATAGCTTATATGTTGAAAGTTAAAACTAGAAGTGTGCCCGATAGCATTTCTGTGAAAGCTGAATTTAGAAGTGTGCCCAATAGACTCTCTGTGAAAGTTGAATTTAGAAGAGTGCCCATTATACTCTATGTGAAAATTGAATTAAGAAGCATGCCCAATAGCTTATATGTGAAAGTTGAATCTAGAAGTGTGCCCAATAGCATCTGTGAAAGCTGAATTTAGGAGTGTGCCTATTATACTCTATGTGAAAATTGAATTTAGAAGCGTGCCCAATAGCTTATATGTGAAAGTTGAATCTAGAAGTGTGCCCGATAGCATCTCTGTGAAAGCTGAATTTAGAAGTGTGCCCAATAGACTCTCTGTGAAAGTTGAATTTAGAAGTGTGCCCATTATACTCTATGTGAAAATTGAATTTGGAAGTGTGCCAATTATACTCAATGTGAAAATTGAATTTAGAAGGGTTCCAAATAGCCTCTCCATGAAAGTTGAATTTAGAAGTGCGCCCAATAGCCTCCCTGTGAAAGCTGAATTTAGGAATGTGCCCAATAACCTCTCTGGGAAAGTTGAATTTAGAAGCGTGCCCAATAGCTTATATGTGAAAGTTGAATTTAGAAGCGTGCCCAATAGCCTCTCTGGGAAAGTTGAATTTAGAAGTGTGCCCAATAGCTTATATGTGAAAGTTGAATTTATAAGTGTGCCCAATATCCTAATAGTCTAATAGCGTGCCTGGCTGAACTGACTAATCTCCCTAATAACTGCTCTGTGCAAAGTTGATTTTAGAATTATGCCTAATACCCTCCCTGTATAAAGTTGAATTGAGAAAGTGCCTATTAGCGTGACGTATATAGTATAGTTCGGACTGCAGGGAACGTTTGAAAGAGCATGTAACCCATCATACACTTACCCTCTTCTTTACACCTCCACTCAACTAGAACACAGAGATACTATGACACCATTCTGTATAACTGTTCTCATACTAACATCTGCTGCACATTCCCCATCATTCTAAGTAAACTAGCCAGGCATTCTCCTCAGGCCTAACGCAGCCACATTCGGTCTGGATAAATCCTGCCAGAACGAACACATACTCCTTATCTCTCAACCACCACACCTACCACTAAGAAGCAACTATTACACGAATACCGCACCAGCTGCACACATATCCGGTGCTTACACGCACCTTTAACTCTCTACTCTCTCTACTAATCTGAACTTCGGTCGCAGGGGCGTTCAACCTACCAGCGCCTTCAGACCATATAAGTGGTATATAAGGCGCTATATAAATGCAAAATAACATATAATAACATTAATGTAAATTGAATAAGCTATACGCTCTAATTGTTTCATGATTGTGTTAATATTCATTAATGTAAATGATTGATGATACGAAGTACTTAGGTTTGTGATAAACCATAAATACCACTTAAATAGAAACATCAACAAAAATAAATCGTATTATACTTCCATTGCGGCTACAGCAGGCAGTATGTAGACTCATGCTCAGCCTATATGTGACCCTGCTGCACTTGTAGTCTTTGCACTTTGGATTTTGTACTTAACTTGTTGCTGCATGTATCTTTTTTTCCTGACCTTGCACTTTACTAGTACGGAAGGTCCTGAGGCTGAACAATCTGCTTCAGTATCTCTTTTCCCATGTCTAAGTGTGCCACGGTGACCATGCGACCAGATGCTCTTCACACATCATCAATACATATTACCTCTGTCCTTTCTCTCTTCCTAGACGAGCAACATTAGTCACAGACAATGGTGCACAACTAGTGTCAAGAGAGGTGAATTAGTTTCTGACGAACTGCGGTGTTGAACACTGCAGCACAGCACTCTACCACCCAAAGGCTAGTAGCCTAGTAGAGAGGTTCAACAGGGTTATCAAAGACACCATACAACTATCAGTAAATTTCAATTATCCGGTCTGGAGGGGAAGCAGTACTTGCTGTTGGCCTACAGGATCCATAGGTATTACACCATCTGAGAATAACCCTTTACACTCGTGAGGTGGAGGGATGGCAGAGACATGAGATGCCCTTCATGGCGGGCGGAACCTTATATCCAGACCTCTCACCAAGTTATTAATGAACAAATTGGGCTGGCAAAATTCAGAATACAAAAAGTATACAAGGAAAGACATGTCAGGAATGCTCTCACATTCAAGGAGGGGGATGAGGTACACATCAAACGTCCACAACGGAAATACAAAGGACTCCAAAAAACAGCAAGTCACTCAGAGTCATCAAGGCGGGACCTGTTTCCATAGTCACTGAAGACAATAGTGTATGGAATGCGGGGTGTGCAGCAATGGCACCCCTAACAATAAGGAGCACAGTGTCAAGTCAGGACGATACACCTACACCTTCCCGAGGTGAATCCATTGCTTCAGGAGTCAAGCAAAGGCAGGAAATGTCCAACAAGCCAGCAAAATACTCACTGTAGCTGTCCCCGAAAGGGGAAGGTGTGTTGCATCCAGCTCAATTCAATACACCTCTTTCCTCATCCATCAGCTGCCAGACATATCAATGCTTCTATCGGAACATTGATATGTCATTATAGCTCTACCAGGAGAACCCTGCCAGCTTCAGGGAAAGACACTCTGCAGGGTACTGTTACAGCATGGGAGAACCCTGCCAGCTTCAGGGAAAGACACTGTGCTAGGTAGAGTTACAGTTTGGGAGAACCCTGCCAGCTTCAGGGAAAGAAATTCTGCTAGGTGCAGTTACAGCGTGGGAGAACCCTGCCAGCTTCAGGGAAAGACACTCTGCTAGGTACAGTTACAGTTTCGGAGAACCCTGCCAGCTTCAGGGAAAGACACTCTGCTAGGTGCAGTTACAGCGTGGGAGAACCCTGCCAGCTTCAGGGAACCAGGCTGCACCTCACTGAGGACGTCCAACAAGGCCGAAACAAGTCTGGGGTTGCTTGGTTTTCTGTGCAGAAGGGACCTGGCCTAGCAGTTCGAACTGGGCTGCTACCTTCCGTGGCGACAGCTGCTGACTGATTTGCACATGGCTGGTCCCCTTTTGCAATTGTGCAGACGGGCTAAAAAACGGTGGTGTGGAAGGTTGCCCAGAGCAATTGCCAGTGGTTTAGATTCATTCGAAACCTTCCACCCATCATTTTTGTGGTCAGTTTGTTTCTCCTTGTGAGAGAGGGTATGCCCATACGTGGGTCCCTTGCTCCCTGCGCAACAGAGAACCAGGCTGCACATCACTGAGGAGGTCCAACAAGGCCAAAACATGTCTGGGGTTGCTTGGTTTTCTGTGCAGAGGGGACCTGGCCTAGCAGTTCGGGCTGGGCTGCTACCTTTGGTGGCGGCAGCTGCTGACTGATTTGCACATGGCTGGTCCCCTTTTGCAATGGCGCAGACGGGCTAAAAAACGGTGGTGTGGAAGGTTGCCCAGAGCAATTGCCAGTGGTTTAGATTCATTCGAAACCTTTCACCCATCACTTTTGTGGTCAGCTTCAGGGAAAGACACTCTGCTAGCTACAGTTACAGTTTGAGAGAACCCTGCCAGCTTCAGGGAAAGACACTCTGCAGGGTACAGTTACAGCATGGGAGAACCCTGCAAGCATTAGGGAAAGACACTCTGCTAGGTGCAGTTACAGCGTGGGAGAACCCTGCCAGCTTCAGGGAAAGACACTCTGCAGGGTACAGGTACAGCATGGGAGAACCCTGACAGCTTCAGGGAAAGACACTCTGCAGGGTACAGTTACAGTTTGGGAGAACCCTGCCAGCTTCAGGGAAAGACACTCTGCTAGGTGCAGTTACAGCGTGGGAGAACCCTGCCATCTTCAGGGAAAGACACGCTGCAGGGTACAGTTACAGCGTGGGAGAACCCTGGCAGCTTCAGGGAAATACACGCTGCAGGGTACAGTTACAGCGTGGGAGAACCCTGCCAGCTTCAGGGAAAGACACTCTGCTAGGTACAGTTACAGCGTGGATGCAACTCTGCCAGCTTCAGGGAAAGACACTCTGATAGGGACAGTTACAGCGTGGATGCAACTCTGCTAGGTTAGGAAGCTCTTCAGACCTTCTAAAGTCTCTGCAGCCTGAATTCAGCGTGTCGTAGACATTACGGGCACAAAGCAACAATGTTGGCGTGGTCTAGGCATTACAGGTGGTTAGTCAGCCACTATGTGTATTGAAGATATGTTGCAGGCGATTTCTTTTATTAGCCTCTCTACTTTTGTTAATTTCATGTAAATTGCATGCATTAAAAATATTGCTGTTTAAACTCGCAGTCATCTTAAGTGAAACGGAGTGCCTGCTCTAATAAATGTCTCCCAAGCCTATTTGTTTTAGGGAAGAATTTATCGCGGTGGTAATAACTGTCAGAGCGGGAGCGTGGTTAAAGTGCTGGAGACAGGGCCGGCTGCACGCGGGATCCATCACGCTATTGACTTCCTGCCAGTGGCACTGTGAACTCCTTTGTCATTGCCTCGTGCACTCAGGACCGAGCCTTGGATCAATGAGCGGCGAGTCTGGTGTCCAAAATGTCTGACTCCTTGCCAGAGGCCATCTCTCCTGTTAGACGGGCGAGTAAAGACCTCCGTTCTTTCCTTGGCGCGTCTGATTTACTGGGGGGGGGGGGGGGGGGGGGGGTCGGGTGTTGAAGATGAATTAGTAGCATTTGCGTTAATTGACGTTTCTACTTAACGTGTCAAGTGATGGAGTTAAGGGTGGTGAAAATACGTTACACCATCACGGTCTATTACAGATTTCGTGCACTTAAACCTCAGAATAGCAATTTGTTTTGCTGTGTCAGTGAATGATTTTTCTTGATGGGCATTTGTTTTTTTTTCTCTTTTATTTGTATTGGTGGCAACAAGCTAAGAAAATAGTCCAGCAGCTTTAGTTTTTTGCTTTTGTGTCATGGACATTATTGAAAAGAAACAATAGTTTATTGTATCTTGTGATCAGATATTGCTTCATTGTGATTTCCTCACGCTTCTAGGTGCTTTAGTTATGGATGTTAACATTAATTACTTTAATGCTACTTAAGTTATAAACCATGGAAAGAGGAACACTAAGGATGATTTGCTGTGTTTTGAACCTGCGACTCCTTAACTGGGCCAAGATGCATGGGGTGTGATGGTGCACTCCTGCAAGGAACTAGCCAATCCATCTGCAGTCTCTACTTCGCCTCTTCCCTCTGAGGCCCACTGCACTGCAAACCCACTTTACTGCTAAAACTCAGGACATCCTATGTTCTCTCTCTTCCTCTCCTCCCCCATGCCCCTGCCACCCTTGTCCCCTTCTCCTCCCAAATCCACTCTTTCCTCCTTTTCTGCTATCACATCAGTTAAGGTTACTAGAGTTATCTGCTCCATGAAGGTCTCTTTCAAACAGGTCTCCGCCTGTTCTTCCAGAACTATTAAGGACAACATTGGCTCCCTTGCCCCTGCATTCGCTGAGTTTTGCAATCACTTTCTTGCCACTGGGTCTTTCCCCACTTCCCCAAGCACTCCTTTGTGTGCCCCCTCCTGGAAAAGCCTTCTGCCGACCCCTTACGTCTGGCTTACTACGACCCCATCTCTATCACGCCCTTCCTTAGGAAACTTCTGGAGAAGTTTGTCTTCATCCAGCTAACCCAGCATACTGAGCTTGTTGGTTGCCTGCACAACCATCAATCTGGATTCCGAGCATCCAGAAGCATGGAATCTGCTCTTCTGAACACCTGTGAAGAATTGCTTGCATCTCTTGACTCCAACTCACCTGCTGTTCTCATTCTAATGATCTCTCCTCTGCTTTTGACGTGGTCAACCACTCCATCCTCATAAAGTGGCTCCATGATACCCTCTGTATCTTGGAGCGGGCACTGGACTGGCTGACCTTCTGCCTCAATGACCGTTCCTCTAAGGTTAACCTGAGTTCTTTCTCCTCACCCACCTGTATCTCCACTTGTGGCATTCCTCAGGGATCTATCCTTGGACCTTGGCTCTTTAACATCAATAGTGCCTCTCTTGCTAACCACTTATCCACTTTCATCCTCCCTTTCAGTGTTATGCAGATGAAAACCAACTCTTTCTTCAGACTACCCTCTGCATTTCTTCTGTCTTCCTCTGTCATTCCTGATTGCCTGTCCGCCATCGAGTCCTGGTGCACCTCCAGTCATCTCTGTCTCAATGCCAGCAAAACTGAGATTCTTCCTACCGGGACTCCTGTTCCCTCTTTTCTCCCTTCACTCTGGCCACCCTCTATGGGCTCTCCCCCCTCTCCTTTCTCTGAAATCAGAAACCATACCATTATTTTAGACTCCTCTCTCTCTTTCATTCTTCACATCTTGGACCTTGCCAAGAAGGCCCATTTCCAACTCTACCTCCTCAGACGCATCTTCCCTTTCCTCACTTTTCCCCAGAAGCTTAATGTCTCCAGAGTTCTGGTACAGTCCAGGCTGGACTATTGTAAAAGCCTTGTCCTTAATCTACCTTCTTCTTCTCTCCGCCCGCTCCAGCTAATCCTGAATAGGGCTGGAAGAATTATCCTTGGCCTCAAGCACAGGGACTGTATCTCTTCAGACCTAAAATCTTGACACTGGCTCCCGGTTTCTGCAAGGATAAAATGTAAATCCCTCTGCATCATCCATAAGGCTGTCTGGGGCTGGGGACCAATTTATCTACAACTTGCTCTCACCAAATACTCTCCTTCCAGATCCCTCCGATCCTCCGACTCCAACTCTCTGCTTGTGAAGCGCTTCTCTAAGCAGAGGGTGGGTGGCTGTTCACTCTCGTCGGCTAGCTCTCTACTCTTGAACATCCTCCCCCTTTCTCTTCATTTTGAGCCAGATCTCCTCAAGTTCCACAAGCACCTCAAGACCTTCCTCCTCTTCTGCTCCTTCCCCCTCTCCCTCCTGTGATAAACCCCTCAGTCACTGTGAATGGTAGGCCAATAAAATAAAATAGATGGTGCAGGTAAGACCAGTGACACATAAGGCCACGCCTCTGCCTGTTCCCAAGCAACAGCGAACATATAGAATAAGAACTCTAGAAGGTTTTTGTGTTTGCCAGCGCCATGTGGAGCGAAACACAAGTAGTATTAGAGCTAGTTTGCCAAACTGTAGTGCGCTAGTTCATCCCGTTGTAGGGAGGGATAGGTTGCTGAATACACAGAGAGGCAATGTAGTGAATGGTAGTATGCACCGCTAGGTAGGGTATACAGCTATAGCTACATTATAAATGACAAGGGAAACGCTATGTTTTCCCTTTGCCATGCCCTGCAAAGCACATTGTTAAGAAAACACAGCATTGCCATTTAAATAGTTTAATTGGTATTTTTGTTGATCTACAATGGGGTTCATGTGACTGGAAGTGCCAAGGCTGAGAGAAAGGGAGGATAGCTGAAACTGCATGAGTAGGCCTTTCCCATGGGTTTTGTTTTTGTTTTGTATTTTATTTTATTTTATTTTATACAGTGCCTTACGCCAAAGCGCTGTACATAAGAACCGAAAATAGTACAAATAATGAAATCAATATTTAAAACAGAGTATTTCAGCAATTGCAAAAAATCATGCATCAGACAAAGGTTACTTGGCAGGATTACTGTACTAGCCATGAGGTCATGCGCAATGACTTGTTTAGATAAGCAACAATCAAGGTAGTTTTGTTGATAGCAGACAGAAATAAACAAGTTTTTATCACCAGGTGCACGCAGCAACAATGCCAATACCACACTAGCAAGATACACACACACAGCCCTCAGTGTGAAAGCAGTTCAACGCATGCATGAAGAGCACATTTACAGGTAAAAAGAAAATTGCTGGCAAAGGCTTTGTAGAATGGCCTCACACTACAATGAATACATTATGCATGTCATAACAAAATTAGACCAAACACCTGCAGGCAGCAAAATGTATGGAGGGAGTACGAGACGAGCTGTCCAAGGGTGAGAAAACTGTCTGGGAATTTGGGGACATGCATGAGAATGATGACATGGGAGTATGTTTTGATAGTTTTTTGGCAAGAGCAATTTTTCTATCTCTCCTTTCCCACCAGAAGCTAATTGGGCTGTTGTGGATAAGAGTAACACCCAAGGCTACATCAGTTACAGGCACCTGTATTTTAACGATTGTCAGCAAGTTGTGGTGCCAACCAATCAGAGCACGGTCCAATGATGTCTGGGGCCTGATGTCTCGCATAGTGGCAGGGACTCTGGGTGGACTCAAAGATAATGAATGACCAATTTCATGGGAAAATGTACATAATATATATATGCTTTTATTTTAACAGCCAATGGCAACCTGTAAACTTAGTTTTGCTTAGTTTATAACCCCTAGACTAGGGAATGATATCCTGTTGATGTGACCCGGAGAGACCATGTGGTTCTAGAAGTAGAAATGATATGGCGATATTGAAGAAGAGGATGCCCCTATTGTTAAAAGGGAAGACAGCACTGCATAGGTTTTCTATTATGAAGAAAAGAGGAGATTCCCAGAGGGGGAAGGACATGCTCTGTAGTGTAGGATGTGCCCATGTATGAAGAGAGGACCTGGTTATAAGGTATTGGTGTTTAGGTATAGTTAATGATTGTTGTATATTTTTGAGAAGTAGTATTTTGTTGAGGAGGTTGAGGTTTGTGATGAGATATTGATGTGTATGAAAGGATGTGAGTTGGATTGGAATTTTGGTTAAGGTCTTCGGGGTATAAAATAAAAGATGAGAGGGTGATTTGATTAAGGGGAAAATTGAATAAGGTAATGAACGCTGCGGGAACATGTTTGATTAATATAATTGCTAAGTAAAGTACATTATTGTATCTGATTGATTCCCCATTGACACACATGTGCAAATCACTACCCCAATGTCGGCAGAAAATTGTCAAGTATCACACACAATGGGTACAGGAAACAGTGGTAAAATGTTCAGGCCATGTCCCAGAGAGGGGTCGCACATGAAGGAAGTATTGAAGCACATGGATATACATTTGACTGCCACATATAAGGGGAAGAAGTTCAGAAACAGACTAAGCATTCGCAAACTCTGGAAGATGTTTGAGGAAGAGGAGAAAAGCACGTTTGTTTGTAGTAACGCGCAGCACAATGAAATACGCATGCTGCCAACTGTTCCTCCTCCTCCGAGGGGCTCACCAGCGTCAACCATGCCTGCACAGTTCCTGTTACTGCTGGCCACTGGATATACCAATCCCCAGTTTACACACCCTTATGAAGACAGTGACAAAGGGCAAGACAGATAAAAGAGGACACACAAAACTCTCTTGCATTGCATGTAAAGTATGACGCACTGCATCATTTAGAAGAGCAGAATCACCAGGCACATGAAGAGTTATAGAGGGAAAGGCAAGCAAGAAGAGACGGACAAGGAATAGGGACAGCTCTGAGCAGGACAAATTATGTTTAAGAAAGAAAGCAGAGATGTCGAGCACCAAGTGAGACTGCCAGCAGAAGTTACTGTGCAGAGACACATGGCTGACCAGCTGAGTGTACCAGAGGGAGTGAGTAAACAAAAAAGGGGGAAGAGATTGCACCAAGCATAGGAGAACCTCCCAGTATTGCTTATGATTCAGTGAATGGGGACGAGGAAGAGGAATGTGCGGAAAATTAATAGGAGTTTGATGATATTCAGAGTGACAACCAGCAAGCGGAAGTGGAAGATTTACGAGGACCCTCATTTCCTGGGCCTCTGTTAAATGAGAGAAGGGAATCTTTACATAGAGATAAGATTCAATGCCTATGCCATATGGTTGTGGCAACAGGGGAAAGGGGAAAAATGTAATCCACAACCAAGAGGTGAAGTACACAACTTCCCTTGTTACAGAAGGGGATAGGGTTGCTGCAGTACATCCTGTGACCTCCAGACAGATAAGGATAACTTAATTGCTAAATTGCCATCCTTTACCACAGGGGTGGGCAAGTGGATTCATGAACTGGAAAAAGGAACAGCAGGAATAATGCTAACCTATTTGCTTCATTAATGGGAGTCCAGCCAGATGACCTGTGGAAGAGGTCAGGATATGCAGGAGTAACAGAAAAAGTAATCCACACAATGGATCACCATTTTCTAATTGTAGGGTGAACATGTGGAAAGCATTAAGAGTAATGTACCCAGATACATCTGACATGACTGGCACTGTATCAGTATCCACTCTTGCACTGTGTATTTTTAGGCCTTTTTTCTCCCCTACAGGATTCTCAAATTTAGGTGGTTCCACACATGTTGTTGCATTACGCACTGTATCAGTATCCACTCTTGCACTGTGTATTTTTAGGCCTTTTTCTTCCCTACAGGACTTTCAAATTTAGGTGGTTCCATGCATGTTGTTGCATTACGCACTGTATCAGTATCCACTCTTGCACTGTGTATTTTTAGGCCTTTTTTCTCCCCTACAGGATTCTCAAATTTAGGTGGTTCCACGCATGTTGTTGCATTACGCACTGAATCAGTATCCACTCTTGCACTGTGTATTTTTAGGTCTTTTTTCTCCCCTACAGGATTCTCAAATTTAGGTGGTTCCACGCATGTTGTTGCATTACGCACTGTATCAGTATCCACTCTTGCACTGTGTATTTTTAGGCCTTTTTCTTCCCTACAGGACTCTCAAATTTAGGTGGTTCCACGCATGTTGTTGCATTACGCACTGTATCAGTATCCACTCTTGCACTGTGTATTTTTAGGCCTTTTTTCTCCCCTACAGGATTCTCAAATTTAGGTGGTTTCACGCATGTTGTTGCATTACGCACTGTATCAGTACCCACTCTTGCACTGTGTATTTTCTTTTTTTTAGGCGTTTTTCTACCCTACAGGATTCTCAAATTTAGGTGGTTCCACGCATGTTGTTGCGTTGCGCACTGTATCAATAACCACTCTTGCACTGTGTATTTTTTTAGGCCTTTTTCTCCCCTACAGGATTCTCAAACTTAGGTGGCCTCATACTGGTTTGAGATTTGAACTACCGCTCACTTCTTGTCTGCCTTCTTCCCAACAGTTTCTCCCCCACCCCCTCCTCTCCATCCTACTCTATGGTGCTCTCTTTCTCTCCTATCTTCTCTAACTGCTTCTCTATTGACTATCCTGCTCTCCTCACTAAATCTGGCAGGAAGAAGTTTAAAAAGGACATCCTGGCCTCAAACCCAGGCCTCCCTATCGCTGACACCTACACCAGTGCCACCTCCAAGGAAACTCTCACTGACATCCTTTTTTTCATGCCTTCACTTAACCTATGGACCCTTCATATGGTCTCTGTGCTCTCTCCATTCTCCTCCTCTCCCATTAATGGTGGCACCCGTTGGGATGTCCTCTTGGCTTCCTTCCACTCCTCTAAAGCCATCATTAGTGTCTACTCTAATGGGACCGTCCTGGTCCAAGGCCCTCAGGCCAACCTTCACCTCTTTGATAGACGCTTCACGTGCCTCATCAACTTCCTTTCCTCTCCTGCTGTCCCCGTTCCTCTGTCCTTGGCTACCTTGCCTTCCCCCTCCCTCCCTGTCCCCCCTCGTGCCCCTTCTTCTTCTCTGCAAGGCGTACCTCTGATCTGTACCCCTACCCGGAAGTCCTTCCAGGATGGAAACCTTCTCCACATTGCCACCTTAAACTCTCGCTCTGCTGTCAAACATTCCTCTGATATCTGTCGCTTTCTAGAGGAGCTGGACCTTGATGTCCTCGGTCTCACTGAGACCTGGTTCACGGCCAGCTCTGTCACCACCTTTGACACACTCCTTCGTGACGGCTACAAGATCCTCTCCATGCCCAGGCCCAACCGTACTGGTGGGGGTGTTGCCCTCATCTTCCCTGAGTGGATTCCTGCCACTGTCACTCCTACGCAGACCTACTCCTCCTTTGAATGCCTTGTCTGCCGACTCTCTCTCTCTCCTAGACATTCCCTTACTGTGGCTACTATCTATCGGCCACCCGGGCAAATTTCCTCCTTCCTCTCCGAGTGGGCGGACCTCTCCTCCTCACTCCTGTCCTCAACCACTCAACTCCTCTTTCTTGGAGACTTCAACATCCACCTGGATGCCTCCTGTCCCCCCTCTGGACAATTTCGTGACCTCTACGATTCTCTCTCACTCTCTATTCTCCCGTCTGGGCCGACTCATTCTGCAGGGCACACTCTTGATGCCCTGATATCTTCTGACCTCCCCCTCTCTGTCCGTCTCTCCACTCCTCTTTCCTGGAGTGATCACTTTCTCCTATCCTCCCACCTCCTCCTCCCTCCCCCTCATGCAAAGCCACCTTCATCACTGCCACCCTCCTTCTCGGTCATCCGACCTATGAAGCGTGTGTCAGTTGAGGCTTTCGCCGCCACCTTCTCATCCCCCCATCCCCCTTCGGCTGACTCCCACCCTGACACAGCCCTCTCCACTCTCCACTCTGCTATATCTGATACTCTTGATATCCTTGCCCCTGTCATGAGAATCCGCCTGAAGCCCAAAGCCAAATGTAACTCCTGGTATGACTCGGATCTCGTCACCCTAAAACGCAAGTGCAGGGTGGCAGAGAGGAAATGGCGTGCTTCATGTTCATCCTCTGACAAACTGGCCTCCGCCTATTCCAAAGGCAATACCGTTCTCCGTTCTCACCAAAAAGAGAGCCCTTATCCAAGCCCGCATCTCTGCGGCATCTAACAACTCGGCTGAACTCTTTAAAATCTGCAAGGAACTGGCCAACCCTGCTTCAGTCTGTACCTCTCCTGTCCCCTCCCAGGCCCTCTGCACGACACTGGCCTCTGACTTCATTTAAAAAACTCAGGATATCCTGTCCTCACTCTCCTCCTATCACCTCCCTCCCTCTATTCCCTGCTCCTCTGGCCCTTCTGCAGCCACCCCTCCTTCCTCCTTCTCTGCCTTTCCCCTTTTCTCTGCTGAAGAGGTTTCCAGACAAGTCCGATCTAGGAAAGTCTTGTCAAACAGGTTCACCCTGTTCCTCCAAAACTATCAAGGACCACATCGACTGCCTGGCTCCTGCCCTGGCTGACTTCTGCAATCACTCCTTCTCCCCTTAAGCACTCCCTTGTGCACACTCTTCTTAAGAAACCTTCTTCCGACCCCTCCTGCCCGGCAAACTATCGCCCAATCTCCATCACTCCCTTCCTGGGCAAGCTCCTGGAGAAACTGGCCATCTCCCACCTTAATCTCCATGCTGATTCTGTTGGTAGTCTTCAAGACCATCAGTCTGGCTTCAGAGCTGCCAGAAGTACAGAAACTGCTCTCCTGAACATCTTTGAAGACCTGCTCTCCAACCTTGACCCTAACACTCCGTGTGTTCTCATTTTGCTCGATCTCTCTTCTGCCTTTGACACTGTCAACCATGCCATCCTGCTCAACCTTGATAACCTGGGTATCACTGGTCAGGCTCTGGCATGGCTGACCTCTTTCTTCTCCAATCGACCCTCCCAAGTCCAACTGGGTTCCTTCCTCTCTGACATCTTTTTCTCCACCTGTGGTGTCCCCCAGGGATCTAACCTCTCTCACTGGCTGTTCAACCAGTATCTGGCACTCCTTGCTCATCGCATCGCCACTCTATGCCCCAACTTTCAGTGCTATGCCGATGATACCCAGCTCATTTTCAGGCTACCCTCGGCCTCCTCCTCTCCTTCCCTTATCTCGGACTGTCTGTCTGCTATCCAGGAATAGTGTGCCGCCAATGACCTCTGCCTTAATGCCAATAAGACTGAGATTCTACTCATCGGCACACCCACTCCCTCCTTCCCTGCAGCTCTCTGGCCGGCCTCTCTTGGCCCTCTTGCAGCTCCTACCTGCAAGGCAAAAAACCTTGTGGTCATCTTCGACTCCACACTCTCCAATCTCCTCACATATCTGACGTCTCTAAGAAGTCACACTACCAGCTGCACCTCCTCAGAGGTATTCTTCCTTTCCTCTCCTTCCCCCAGAAGCTCACTGTCTCCAGAGCCCTGGTTCTCTCCAAGCTGGACTAATGTAACAGCCTCTATCTAAATCTGCCTGCCTCTACTCTCCACTCTCTGCAACTCATCCAGAACAGGACTGCAAGACTTGTCCTTTGCCTCAAGCCCAGGGACCATATCTCTCCAGGGCTGAAATCTCTACACTGGCTCCCAGTGGCTGCGAGGATTAAGTTCAAAACCCTCTGCATTGTCCACAAGGCCTTCTGGGGGCTGGGGCCAAAATACCTTCAACTCTCTCTTCCTAAATATCTTCCTTCTCGAGCTCTTCGCTCATCCGCCTCCAACTCCCTCAGGGTCAGCCGCTTCTCCAAGCAACAAGTTGGGGGTAGAGCTCTCTCTGCAGCAGGGGCCTCCCTCTGGAACAGCCTTCCTGCATCCCTGAAACTTGAAGAGAACCATCTCCGGTTCTGGAAGCACCTCAAAACCTTACTCTTTGCTTCTGCTTTCTCTCCCCCTCTCCCCTGCTAAATTCCTTACTGAAACTGCACTGATTCTGCAACTGGGCCACTCTCACCGATCTCTGTCCTTGGCCCAGCCACTCTCCCCTTGCACTGCCTCCCTGGCAACCCTGCACTGCGGGACTGTCTCTGTATCCCTACAGCCCCCCTTCCCAGCACTTGTCTGCACTTACCTTGCACTTGCCACCAGCTGGCCCATATTATTTATCTTGTTTTTCTTCTACCCCTGTACTGCACTTTCCCCTCTCCCTTTCCCCTTGCACTTTTCCCTTCCCCTCTACCCTTGGACTTGCGTGATCTGAATGACACCTGGCCTAGTAGGATCATTGTCTATCTTCCCTTTGTTCCCCCCTCCGTGCCTCGTTGCGCCTTCAAACACTTGTGTATAGGCGCGTTACAAATGCCATATCATATCATATCATATCATAATGACGCAGAAAATTAAACGAGATGAGTACCATGCACAGAAATAAAGGAAAAGTGGCATTTAGAAACAAAGGCGGGCGTGGATAAAAATACCTGCATATTTTATCACATTGTAAGTCGAGGTCTTCCTGACAGCATACAAACACAACTGCGAATGGTAGCAGGGATTGGGATGAAAACAGGGTCCAAAATACAAATGCATATTGTTCATTATTGTTGACTGAAACAGGAGAAAGAAAGGAAGTAGAAGACAGAGTGAGTGAGGGTGCAAAATGAGTACAAAGAAAATGGCTTGAATAGCAGTATTAGGAGCAATGATTACAAACACAGGAGAAGAGCAACATTTGGAGGGTTCACAGCAGGCATCACCAATGGGATTTAATGTTGTAAGAGAAGGGCAGATGTATTAATCCGGAGGGAGAGGGAACTCACAGAGAGGAAGGGGAGGCATATTTGGACAAGCATATTGAGGAGGATTTGACAGTGGTAGACCTAGTTCTGGTGGGTATGAGAATTTTGGAGGATAATTCTGGACATGTGGAATGACAGGACATTATACGAGAGGGTGTAAGTGCAGAAGGAATGCACCACATGGATTGGCACTGTCGGGAAACAGAGGGAGGACAGCACATTTTGCAACAACATATTCTCTATAGTAGCAGACACAGTATTCTTATGATGCACCGCAAGCACAGCAAACTTCAAATGTCCCAACAAATAATTTTCAATCAAACACAGCTACAGACATAGCCCCAGGTCCAACAGCAGAAACTAAATGCTTTACAAGCAGAAGCCCAGCAGACAGCACAACAGAGAAATACCAGCAGGTGTTGTACTCCATTTTGGGTGGCACAGTTACGGGAGGAAATCCCTTTTTAACCGCAGGCACAAGTATGTAACCTCAATAGGACCGCTCACAGGGGGCTCTTGTGTGTCCAGTACTATCAGTAGCTCCAGACCCAGAATAGGAACTGATGGTAGGAGTGAGGATAGGGAATAGGGCATTCTCTTTCTTGAGACAGGGGCGACAAAGTCCTGCTTCACGGAGGGGAAATGTCCATTGACAGACATGATTGAGGACGCAAAGAGACATTTTCTGGGGCTTTGATGATGGTTCCTTTTACAGAAGATGTACCAGTTACAATTGGGTCACATGCTGTCATGTGCCGTTTTGGAACCTGGCGCATTTGGCCCCATTGGAGAACTTTGGGTGTCCGTCACGTTTCATTTCCTGCAGCAGTCTAGTCTTTACGCTTCACCGAAGAACGGCTTATTAGCCATGCCCTCCGTCTTCCACGTTGCATTGCAACTTCCATTGTCAGACTTGCTGTCGGTCCTGGATCTGTGTTGCTGTACGCTCCTTACTCGTTCTACCTCTGCCGCCCTCGAGCAGCATAACTTTCTGATTCCTTTTGTTTCCATACTTGCTTTCTACACTTTTGACTAGTTTCATCTACGTTCTGTTTTTTCCGCCCTCCCACGATCGTTCCTCTGCTTTCGAGCGTGCAGTTTCTTTATTCACTTACCTGCCGGTTCGGGAGGGAAGACCTCTGCCGCTCCGTTCCTTTTTGTTCCTTGTTTATTCTTTCTCTGTGTTTCTGCCCTGGCTTCCTCTGTTTCATCAGCATTTCCTCCTTGCTTTTGGTTTGCTCTGACTCTGCTATTACTTCCACGGAAATCTCTCTCTGCGATCCAATTTTTGGAATATTGAACATTCACCAGATAGGCGTTCTGATCCTCAAAGAGCCCCTTTGCCAGTCGGAGGCCTTCTGCAAGACGCTCTGCTCTGGGGGGTTTTCTGTCACTCCTGGCTTTTTCCCCAGTTTTGTCCCTTTCGGGCGGGAGTCATTGTGAGGCTCAGTGCTAAGCCTTCACTGTGGCATCCATTCGGGAGGGATGTAAGCTTCGTAAAAAAAGAAGGAAAAGGACTACCAAACTCGAAAAACCTTGAGCCCCGAGGATACATTCGATGACATATCAAGTGAGGAGGAGTTGGGGAACGGGGAGTTCTCAGACGTATCACGTCCGGACTCTGAAAGTCTGCAAGATTCATTAGCTTCAGATTCTGATAGTTTGCAACGCCACAAGATCCTACAAAGATCGGAAATGGCTACAGTGGAACAAATACAAGAGCTAGTTGCTGCAGTACAAAGCATATCTGTGGAAATACAGAATATAAAGGCATAAAACAACCTCTTGAAACAAATGGTGGCTGCTAGCGGACCTCCATCCACAGACCTGCCTCCTATGGCAATTTCCTCTGGAAAATTTGAAGGGACCCCAAAGAAGTTAAAAGAGTTCCTAGATGCCTGCAAAGTGTATTTCAACATCAGAAAACGGACCTATGCCACAGATAATGCCAAGGTTGGATTTCTGATATCTAACATGACAGGTAATGCTTTGGCTTGGGCTACTCCCCTCGTCACGGAAGAAGATGCAGTACTCCAAGATTTCGTTGCATTTGTGGACCTTCTCAAACGCACCTTCAAGAGACCAGAGATTGCCCAAGGAGCTTGTCAGATGCTCCTGGACGTGTGTCAGGGTCAGTCGGATGTCCTGTCATATATCTCTTCTTTGAAGACCTTGGCTGCTGAGACAGGGTGGTCCGAACAGACTCAATTTGTGTTATTTAGACGTGGGCTCCGAGAAGATCTAAAAGATGAACTGGCTCTCATTCCGCATCCTTCTTCCCTTGCTGATTTGATGACAGCATCTCTTCAAATAGAATTCCGACTACAAGAGGAAGACATGAAAAGCATCGATTTCGTCCCGCTTTCTCAATAACCCCACAAACTCCTCCTCTATTACCTGTCTCCAAAAGAACAGATGAACCGATGCAGATTGGAACAGCCTGCCACTCCCGGACTCCCGAGGAACGAAGAGGAGGAGAGATCTTGGTCTTTGCGCCTATTGCGCTCGGACCAACGTAAGATACAAAACTGCCCCGAACTACCCGTTAGACAGTCGGGAAACGACCACCCTTGGTCCTAGATGGGACGGGAAACCGAGGGTATGGTTCCAGTCCCTACGTGTCTATGTCCATTAGCTCTACTGATAACTCTGCAGACTCTCGATTAATGGTGCTTACAATTACTGTGCAGTTGGATAATTGCTCATTGGAAGCATTAGCATTGTTGGACTGTGGAGCAGCCAGAAATGTCATAGGCACTCTTTGGGTGGATAAGATGTCTCTACGCCGGATGGATCACAAGCCGGATCAAAAGGTTGAGGGTGTCGATGGCACACCTTTGAGTTTAGGACCCATTACCCAGACGACTGAACTACTACAAGTGACCATCCGACAACATGTAGAACAGATCAGATTCGACATCATTCGAGCGGCCCACTTTCCTTTCATTTTGGGTATCACGTGGTTGCGCCAGCATAACCCAAGAATCAACTTGTCCTCCAATACGCTTGTGTTTGCTTCGACTCATTCTCAAAGACGTCTACAGGCTATACATCACCAAGAAACTAAGACCTTGTCTAGCGTCTTACATACTACGGTTGGCATCCATTCTATTTCTGGTATCTTGGAAGGCTATGAGGAAGTATTCACTGAAACAGTTCTGTTGGCTCTATCGCCTCATAGACCTGAAGACTGCAATATAGATCTAGTTCCAGATGCCCTGGTGCCTGTTGGGAGAATGTTTTCATTATCCCATAAAGAGAAATAAGTAATTAGAAAATATCTGGTTGACAATTTACATAATGGGTTGATAAGACCTTCCCAATCACCAGCTGGAGCCTCGCTATTTTTCATACCCAAAGGGGACTCTACAGACCTCCAAGCTTGTATCGATTTCAGGGGTTTAAATAAGGTTACAGTAAGGGATCATTATCCATTGCCCCTCATTCCGGATATATTGGAAGCTGTGCAAGGTGCTACGATATTTTCTAAACTCGACTTGCGCAGTGCTTATCATCTGCTGAGAATACGAACCGGGGACGAATGGAAGACGGCATTTCGCACACCCTTTGGCTTATACGAATACCACGTGATGCCTTTCGGACTGGTAAACACACCAGCCATATTCCAGCGATTTATGGATCGCATCTTTTCAGATCTTCTGTTCATCTCGGTGGTGGTGTATCTGGATGATATTTTAGTATTCTCTCGCACTTGGAAAGAGCACGTGATCCATCTTGAGGAAGTTCTTAAACGTCGCAAACAAAATCGGCTCCAAGCCAAAACGGAGAAATGTGTATTCAGAGTATCTTCGGGTCCCTATTTAGGGTTCATTCTGTCTCCACAAGGCGTACAGATGGACCCAAAGAAGATTGAAGCTATTATAAAGTGGACAGCACCAACCTCAGTCAAAGAGGTTCAAAGATTCTTGGGCCTGGTGAATTTTTACAGGTGTTTTATTGCAGGGTTCTCTGAAACTGTCTTACCTATCACTTCTCTGTTAAAGAAGGACTCGGACATTTTCAATGGAATACTAAAGCAGAGTAAATTTTTCAGTTGTTGAAACACCTTTTATGCAGTGCCCCCCCCCCCTTGCGTCAACCAGACCAAAACAAACCCTTCATTTTGGAAACAGATGCATCAACATTTGCTATGGGCGCAGTTCTCTTACTAGAGCATGAGGCCGAAGAGTATCCCATTGCGTATCTGTCTAAAACACTCACAGACAGTCAACGGAATTGTATTGTCATCGAGAAGGAGGTTTTGTCCTTAAAAACAGCTTATAGTGAATGGAGACATCTATTACAAGAAGGCTCCCATCTGTTTACCTTACGGACGGGCCACAAAAATCTACAGGTCTTAAAAAACATGGAGTGCATAAACTCACGGCAGGCTCGCTGGGCACATTTTTTTGCTCAATATGACTTCAACATTACTTACATTCCCGGAAGTTAAAACCCCATAGCGGATGCACTCTCTAGAAAGACAGGCAAATCATGTTCACCATGCCTCTCGAGACGATCCTTTATAGAAACAAGATAATCAGCACTGTTACGTCATTCTTGGAACAAGTTAAGGAAGCAGTAATCAACCAGAGGGTACACCCGTCCAAACAGAAGTTCATTTTGCTAGATGGACTGTTGTTTTTCAATAGACGTTTGTTTCTACCCTCTACGGACCTCCATAAGAAGGTTTTGACCGGGTGTCACAATCACAAAACCGCCGGGCATAGGGGTCAAAAGAGTACTCTAGAACTAGTACACAGGGATTTCTACTGGCCTGGGCTATCTGTGGACGTGAAGCAACATGTGAAGTCCTGTGATATCTGCAACAGAAGTAAATACAGTACCTCTAAACCATTGGGGCTGTTGGAATCGAGTCCCATATCGGATTGTTCCTGGAGTCACGTCTCCACAGACTTTATTGTGGATCTACCTACTTCACAAGGATGCTCTTGCATAATGGTCACGGTGGATACCCTATCCAAGATGGCGCATTTTTCTCCCTTTCATGGTTTGCCCATAGCAGAAGAAATGGCACTGACGCTTGTTGAAGACATATTTAGGCCCATGGTCTTCCTGACAAGATAACTTCAGATCGAGGGAGTCAATATGTCTCCAAATTCTGGACTTCCCTATGCAGAAATGTGGGTATTGAACAGGATTTATCCTCTGGATACCACCCACAAACGAATGGACAGACAGAGAGATAAAATAGTACTCTGGAGCAATACCTCTGCAGCTACAAAAACCCAGAGCAAGACAACTGGGTATCGTTATTGCCAACAGCAGAATTCACATACAATAAGGCCAGCCATACAGCTATTGGTGTTTCGCCTTTCTATTGCACATATGGGTTTCATCCCTGTTCTATTCTCCCACTATCTAAGATACAATCCGCATTGCCTGCGGTAGAGGTTGGTCTTTCCAGAATACAAGAAGCACACAAGGCTGCTAAACTCATTCTATCAGATAGCCTCCATAATTACAAGACTCATGCTGACAAGTGTCGTCAGGAGGTTCCGGACTGGAAAGTGGGCTCCAAGGTGTGGCCTTCCACTAAATACTTACCGCTGACATGATCACTGCTTCCAAGGAGCTAGGACCAGCCCAACGTCCTTGGAAGCAGGCCCCTAACCTTCATCCTAGGCACCAGCCGGTCCCCACTGGGACCTTTTGGACCTTGTCCTGGCGCCGGTGGCACCAGGCTCATCAAAGACACTGGTCCCGGCACTGGAAGCGCCGGGCTCATAATTTGTATGAAGATGCTTGGGTGGACTTACCTGCAGCAGACCATGCTGCTTACCTACCAGCCACATAGGAATCCTCTGTGAGCTGGGACTACTTTCTTACCTGGGTGGGGCAAGCTCCACTCCATGGATACAACACTGGAACTCTTCTGGAACAGGAACTCTTTTCTTACCTAGGCGAGGCCGTGGAGGAAGACGCCTCATCACTCCAAGGCTATTTAAACCACACCCGATTGATGAAACGTGCTTCGCGTTATTCAGCATCTGCAGCAGAACGCTCACCGTGTCTGTTCCAGTTTTCTTCTTTCCGATCCTGAACCTGCAAGAACAAACACTTACCATTCCTGTATCCAGCATTCAGTAGCACCTGCAAAGACAAGAAAAAACAGGTTAGCACGGCAACCTTCACGCGCTGCGCTTTCCTCACCTGATCCATCGGCAGCTACCATCTCTTCACGCTGCTCCTCTGCCTGTGAAGACAAAAGCATAGTTATTCCTGTGTGGAATTACTTACCGGCACTCCGCGAATTCCGGTTTTCTTCAACGCTGCAATCCTGCACCTGAAAGACAAAAGAAGAGACATTAGACAGGTATTTTACTTATGCGCCATCGCGCCCGCCACAATAGGGCGCCTGCAAATACTCCGGTGTTTCCAGCGTCTCTTCAACACCCGAACTCACAACTGCAAGGGAAAAGAGACAGTTAGAGAGCTTTTGAAAAGCAGGCAACCGGCATTTACTTACGCATTTCCAAGCGTTTCATTCCAAGACTCTGGCTCGAACTTCGGCTTTCTTCACACCATCTTCTACCTCAAGAGCCCTGCAAGACAAATAGAAAAAGCATTATACAGAGCCCTGTTCCACATTAACGTGCCCACGCACCTAAACACTGTAAGGACTTAAAAGGTGTCCGGAAACTCACCGTTCGTGCAGTTAACGACGGTAGCAATCCTCTGATGTCAAGAGGCCTATGTTTCACCCAGTGAAGGAACTGGCAATGGCACCCTGCACCAGACGCAGATGGAGAGTCCAGCATTCACCTATCTAAGGTGAGCACGTTGACCTTGGGGCTCCACGGAAAAGCGAGGAAGGGAAAGGGAGAGAGATACCCGACAACCCCAGATCATTAACCCCATATTCTTTCACCTGCAGATATCTCACTCTTCGAGTTAGACACACAGTGCGAAGAGGCTCAGCCCCGGAAGCCAATCGAGTCCTGCACTTCACTTTTCGAGTCACAGACACCATCCTGCCAAGACCGGCGCCTCCGTGGGAATCAGGTGAGCGTTACAGAACGCGAAGCCCACCGCAAAACTCCTACCCAGGCGCAATGGAAACCTCGGATACTGATCAATTGGCCCAGTTGCTTGGGGAACTAAGAGCAGAAGTACATGCAGCTCGTCAGGAAACAAACGCTCTAAGAAGAGAGCTGATAATATCCAAGGAGCGAACAGAGGACCTCGCTAGGCAATTGCTACAAACGCAGGCAGGACAAACACCTTTGCCCGCTCCAGGAGGAAATCATCCTTCAGCATCCTCCTCAAATCCAGTGCAAATCAATCTACCCGGTAATGTGCCCTTGGCTCCGCCCGAACGCTTTTCTGGTGACCCAAAGAGATTTGCAGTGTTCATTAACCAGTGCCGCCTACACTTCTTATGTAGACCAGCTGCCTTCCCAACAGATCAGGCCAAGGTGGCTTTTGTGCTTTCTTATCTCAGTGGCAGTGCCGCAGATTGGTCGATCCCTTTAGTCACTCAGGATGATCCGGTTCTTCATGATTTCCAGGCCTTCCAGTCCAGCATGGAGAAACTGTTCGCAAGACATGCACAAGGGCAGGCCTTGGACAATGAACTCCTTTCGTTACGACAGGGTAATCAAGACCTCTTGACTTACATTGCCTCATTCAACAGACTTATAGTGGAAACTCAATGGCCTGAGGATAAAAGAATAACGCTTTTCTACAGAGGCCTGCGTGGAGAGCTCAAGGATGTGTTAGCTCAAGTTGTGAATCCTCCACAAGAATGCTCAGACTATATTGACTTAGTTGTTCAATTGGACCACAGATTACAGAACAGAAAGGCTGATCGTTCCAAATTTGATACCTGAGTGTTTTCTAAACCGCAGACCTCTACTAGGGGAGCTGACACCGTGGAACCCATGCAAATAGGGGGCATGAAAGGACCGTTAACCCAAAAAGAGCGAGAAAGGAGAAGACAGCTGCAATTATGCCTCTATTGCGGAAACTCGGGGCACTTTCTTCGAGACTGTCCGGTGAAACCAGCTAAGAAGGCTGTAGGAGCCGCAGATACCTGTACCACAAATTCTGAGCAGGGAAACGACCTAGCCCGACAAGTGTAGAGGTCCTCTTGCCGAACGTTAAAATCTGTTCCATGACCTTGCATTTCGTGGTGCCTATGGTCCTCATTAGCCCTGAACGTCCGGATCGTTTGCATGCAATTGAAGCTTACATCGACAGCGGAGCAATCGGTAATTATGTGGACCGTGAAATGGTATCAAGGATGAATCTACCTCTTGTCCCTAAGGCAGTAAAAGATGTCATTACTACAGTGGATGGCACGGAGATAGCCTCCGGACCAGTAACTCACGCCACCCAAGAAGTGACGTTAGAGAGCCAAGAGGGACACCGGGAGAAAATTGTGTTCGATGTGATCAAGGCCCCTCAGTTCCAGATCATTCTGGGAATTCCTTGGTTAGAGAAGCACAATCCTCAGATCGATTGGCGAGCAAAGACGGTTCAGTTTCCAGAATGTATCTCCACTTGTTATCCTCGGCCTGATGTTTCACTGGCGGCAATCTCTTCTGAGGTTCCCAAACTACCTCCCGAATACCAGGAATTCCAAGACGTCTTTCGGAAGGACCAAGTTAACACCCTGCCTCCTCATAGGTCTTACGACTGTCAAATAGATCTGATACCCGGAACAACTCCTCCTTGCAGTAGGATTTATGCCCTCACCGAGCCAGAGAATCTTCACCTAAGACAATATCTGGACCAATACCTAGCTAACGGATTTATCCGTCCTTCAAAATCTCCAGCTTCCTCGGCTTTGTTCTTCGTTCCGAAAAAGGAAGGAGACCTTAGGACTTGTATAGATTACCGCGCCCTGAATCAAATCACTGTTAAAAACAGATACCCGTTACCTTTGATCCCTGAACTCCTGGACCAAGTCAAAGACGCATGTATATATACAAAGTTGGATCTCAGAGGAGCCTACCACTTGGTACGAATAAAAGAGGGCGATGAATGGAAGACGGCTTCCGCACCAAGTATGGGCTGTTTGAATATCAAGTTATGCCCTTTGGACTATGCAACGCTCCTGCCGCCTTCCAGTATTTTATGAATGATGTCCTTAGAGAACTCATAGATGTGTGTGTTGTTGTCTACATTGATGACATCCTCGTCTATTCATCATCTGAAGAGGAACATCAGAAACACGTTAAAGAGGTCCTCGAGAGATTACGTCAACATAACCTTTTTGCTAAGCTTGAAAAATGCGTTTTCAACGTAACTGAAGTTGAGTTCCTGGGATTCATATTGTCACCAAACGGAGTCCATATGGATTCAAAGAAAGTCGATGCAATCATCAAGTGGCCTTCACCAACCTCTGTAAAAGGAGTTCAAAGCATGTTAGGCTTCGCTAACTTTTACCGCAGGTTCATTCCTGAATTCTCTCGAATAGTCCAGCCCATCACCGCTCTATTAAAGAAAAACAAACGTTTTGCGTGGTCTACCGAGGCGGAACAAGTTTTTCAGGACTTAAAAGCTAAATTCATCTCTGCACCTGTTCTAAAACACCCTTGCCAAGAACTCCCCTACATCGTAGAAACAGATGCTTCTAGTCTTGCTATGGGGGCAGTTTTATCACAAAGAGATCCGGTCACACACCAATTACATCCTGTAGCCTTTTGGTCCCGCAAATTCTCGGCTCCCGAGATCAACTATTCAATTACAGACAAGGAACTTTTAGCTATCAGATCAGCCTTTAAAGCCTGGCGGCATTATCTTTTGGGAGCCAGACACACAGTCACCGTAATGACAGATCACCGCAACTTACAATATCTGAAGACGGCCAAAGCTCAGTCTTCCAGGCAGCTCCGCTGGGCTCTGTTTTTGGCTGAGTTTGACTTTATAATTACTTATCGACCAGGCAGTAAAAACGGAAAAGCAGATGCCCTCTCCCGGATGGGAATAGATGAACACTTGACCAATCCTGAACCAATACCCATAATCCCAGAACAAAGGATTTTGGGCTTGGTCAGCGCTCAATCCTTTGAAGACATCGAGACTACAGTCAAATCACTCCTAACTCCGGCAGAATTACAGGACTGGCAATTCAAGGGGAAGGATTTCTCAGTGGACCAAGACCTACCATATTTCCGAGGACGATTGTACTTGCCCTGTGAGAAAATACAAAAACAGGTAATCTCCTGTTATCACGACTCATTAATGGAGGGTCACCCTAGCATTACCAAAACCATGGAAAAGGTCAAAAGACATTTCTGGTGGCCATCATGGAAGAAGGATATTAGAGACTTTGTAATCTCCTGCGGTGTGTGTGCTCAGAATAAAAGTCAGAAGGAGAAACCAGCCGGCCTCTTACACCCACTGGACATCCCTCCCTGTCCATGGCATACCCTGTCCATGGATTTCATCACGGACTTACCTCCATGCTCAGGGTATAATACCATTTTAGTAGTCGTGGATCTATTCTCCAAGATGGCTCACTTCATTCCCCTGAAGGGCCTACCTTCAGCTTCAGTATTAGCCTGAGAATTCTTAGAAAACATCGTTCGGTTACACGGTTTTCCCTCAGTTTTGGTCTCCGATAGGGGAAGTCAATTCATCTCCCACTTTTGGCGAAGTTGCTGTCGTTTAGCCCAAATTGATGTGAGACTTTCAACCAGTCACCATCCCCAAACTGACGGACAAACCGAGAGGACAAATCAAACTCTGGAGCAATATTTACGTTGCATGCTCCAACAAACTGAAAACCCTTGGAAGGATATCCTTTGGATCGCTGAATACGCTTATAACAATTCGACCCATTCTGGAACCGGGAAGAGTCCCTTCTTCCTATTATACGGAAACCATCCTAGGACCTCTAACCTGGATCCTCCCCAAGAATTCGAAACACCTGCTGTGGATCACTTGCACTCGGTGATCACTCGTACTTTTAAAGAACCCACTGCCCATCTGCAAAGAGCTAAAGCTCTATACAAGAAAGGAGCGGATCAACACCGTAAAGAGGCCCCTCACTACGCAGTGGGAGATCAGGTCTGGTTATCCACTAAGCACCTGCCTCTAAAAGGACCCCGCACCTTCATCCCGAGATACTTAGGACCCTATCTCATCTCTGCCATAATTAATCCGGTGGCTGTCAAATTGGAATTCCCTTCGCATATGAAAATACATCCAGTATTCCATGTCTCCTTACTAAAACCAGTACAACCAGAAACCCGATTGACCGAACTCCCAGAACCTGTTCTAGTGGATGGAGAACTTGAGTTCGAAGTAAAGAACATCCTAGACTCCAAAATCTCCAAATCTAAATTATATTACCTGGTTGATTGGAAAGGATACGGTCCCCAGGAAAGGTCTTGGGAACCCTCAGAACATGTCCACGCACCTCGTCTGGTCAAGAAATTCCATCTGAATCACCCGACAAGCCAAAACCCCCGGAGAAGACACGCTTAGGAGGGGCCTTGAGGGGGGGTGCTGTCATGATCACTGCTTCCAAGGAGCTAGGACCAGCCCAACGTCCTTGGAAGCAGGCCCCTAACCTTCATCCTAGGCACCAGCCGGTCCCCACTGGGACCTTTTGGAACTTGTCCTGGCGCCGGTGGCACCAGGCTCATCAAAGTCACTGGTCCCGGCACTGGAAGCGCCGGGCTCATAATTTGTATGAAGATGCTTGGGTGGACTTACCTGCAGCAGACCATGCTGCTTACATACCAGCCACATAGGAATCCTCTGTGAGCCGGGACTACTTTCTTACCTGGGTGGGGCAAGCTCCACTCCCTGGATACAACACTGGAACTCTTCTGGAACAGGAACTCTTTTCTTACCTAGGCGAGGCCGTGGAGGAAGACGCCTCATCACTCCAAGGCTATTTAAACCACACCCGATTGATGAAACGTGCTTCGCGTTATTCTGCATCTGCAGCAGAACGCTCACCGTGTCTGTTCCAGTTTTCTTCTTTCCGAACCTGAACCTGCAAGAACAAACACTTACCATTCCTGTATCCAGCATTCAGTAGCACCTGCAAAGATAAGAAACAACAGGTTAGCACGGCAACCTTCACGCGCAGCGCTTTCCTCACCTGATCCATCGGCAGCTACCATCTCTTCCCGCTGCTCCTCCGCCTGTGAAGACAAAAGCATAGTTATTCCTGTGTGGAATTACTTACCGCCACTCCGCAAATTCCGGTTTTCTTCAACGCTGCAAACCTGCACCTGAAAGACAAAAGAAGAGACATTAGACAGGTATTTTACTTACACGCCATCGCGCCCGCCACAATAGGGCGCCTGCAAATACTCCGGCATTTCCAGCGTCTCTTCAACACCCGAACTCACAACTGCAAGGGAAAAGAGACAGTTAGAGAGCTTTTGAAAAGCAGGCAACCGGCATTTACTTACGCATTTCCAAGCGCTTCATTCCAAGACTCTGGCTCGAACTTCGGCTTTCTTCACACCATCTTCTACCTCAAGAGCCCTGCAAGACAAATAGAGAAAGCATTATACAGAGCCCTGTTCCACATTAACGTGCCCACGCACCTAAAGACTGTAAGGACTTAAAAGGTGTCCGGAAACTCACCGTTCGTGCAGTTAACGACGGTAGCAATCCTCTGATGTCAAGAGGCCTACGTTTCACCCAGTGAAGGAACTGGCAATGGCACCCTGCACCAGACACAGATGGAGAGTCCAGCATTCACCTATCTAAGGTGAGCATGTTGACCTTGGGGCTCCACGGAAAAGCGAGGAAGGGAAAGGGAGAGAGATACCCGACAACCCCAGATCATTAACCCCATATTCTTTCACCTGCAGATATCTCACTCTTCGAGTTAGACACACAGTACGAAGAGGCTCAGCCCCGGAAGCCAATCGAGTCCTGCACTTCACTTTTCGAGTCACAGACACCATCCTGCCAAGACCGGCGCCTCCGTGGGAATCAGGTGAGCGTTACACCACAATGGCTGCATCACTCTAAATTATCTCCACGCTATATTGGGCCATTTCCCATCATGGCTAAAATAAACCCGGTCGCCTTTCGTCTCAAACTGCCTCACAGTTTGCGACAGGTTCATCCTGTTTTTCATTCCTCTTTGCTTAGGAGTGCTGATTCATCTCAATCCTCCAGATCTGAATCTGTACCAGTCCCTTTGGAGACCGGGGATGAGTTTGATGTCCCTGAATTGAGGGATTCTCGGTACAGAAGGGGTCGCCTGGAGTATCTTGTGCATTGGAAAGGTTTTTCATATTCAGAGGACTCTTGGGAACCTCTCTCCCATATCCGGGCTCCCATTCTCCTTCAGCGTTTTCATCATGCTCATCCCGGTAAACATGGGGGTGTGCGGCTAGGGGGGGGCATGCTGTGATGCGCCGTTTTGGAACCTGGTGCATTTGGCCCCATTGGAGAACGTTGGGTGTCCATCACGTTTCTTTTCCTGCAGCAGTCTAGTCTTTACGCTTCATGGAAGAACGGCTTATTAGCCACACCCTCCATCTTCCGCGTTGCGTTGCAACTTCCATTGTCAGACTTGCTGTCGGTCCTGGATCTGTGTTGCTGTACGCTACTTACTCTTTCTACCTCTGCCACCCTCGAGCGGCCTAACTTTCTGTTTCCTTTTGTTTCCATACTTGCTTTCTACACTTTTGACTAGTTTCCTCTACGTTCTGTGTTTTCCGCCCTCCCACGATTGTTCCTCCGCTTTCGAGCATGCAGTTTCTTTATTAACTTTCCTGCCGGTTCGGGAGGGTAGACCTCTGCCTCTCTGTTCCTTTTTTTTCCTTGTTTATTCTTTCTCTGTGTTTCTGTCCTGACTTCTGCTGTTTCATCAGCATTTCCTCCTTGCTTTTGTTTTCCTCTGACTCTGCTATTACCTCCAGGGAACCGTTCTCTGTAATCCAATTATTGGAATATTGAACATTCACCTGATAGGCGTTCTGATCCTCACGGAGCCCATTTGCCAGTCGGAAGCCTTCTGCAAGACGCTCTGCTCTGGGGTTTGTTCTGCCACTCCTGGCTTTTTCCCCAGTTTTGTCCCTTTCGGGCTGGAGTCATTGTGAGGCTCAGTGC
This sequence comes from Ambystoma mexicanum, assembly GCF_040938575.1. Classification (NCBI taxonomy): domain Eukaryota; kingdom Metazoa; phylum Chordata; class Amphibia; order Caudata; family Ambystomatidae; genus Ambystoma; species Ambystoma mexicanum. The sequence continues at coordinate 502,499,800 of NC_090940.1, read as the reverse complement.
TAAGCCTTCACTGTGGCTTCCATTCGGGAGGGATCTAAGCTTTGTGTAAAAAAAAGAAGGAAAAGGACTACCGAACTCGAAGAACCTGGAGCCCCGAGGATACATTCGACATCTTATCAGAAGGAGGAGCAGTTGGGGAACAGGAAGGTGTCAGATGTATCCCGGTCGGACTCTGAAAGTCTGCAAGATTCATTACCTTCAGATTCTGATACGTACATTGTCAGTACCTTTGATATATTTTGCGAAGTACACCAGTGAACATCTTAGGTAGAGCATTAATGCACAAATTGAACATGACCATTTCTTTCACAGAGCAGCGCATTGTGTGTTCTAGGCCAGGCATCCATTCTGTGAACACCAAAACATTCATTCAAGTGTGTTGTGGCCAGAAGGTTATGAGAGGAGTGCCACTTACTGCAGAATTGTTTTCTTAGGGAGTACAGATGTTGCTAGGTTGGGTCCCCAGAATACAAGAAAAACTATTACGATTGCCCACAAAGTATTTGTTTTGGCCCAAGGTACCTGCAGACAGGGAATGAGACACAGTGATTATGGTGCATATAGAAGCAGCAGTAGTGAAGGAAGACAGAGACATTTGCACACAATAGATGAAGAAGGCATTGACTGGCACACAGCTTTAGCAAATGATCCAGCACTGCGACTAATCGACATTACTGACAAACAGTTGTTCCAAAATGAGGACGACGATGATGGTGAGTTTATTTTCAAGACAGGTATCCCATGCCAATTCAAAATAGAATATAGAGAAGTTCAACAGAGAATATATTGGCTAGAAAGTTATCGCCATATTGTTGCGAAGAATTTGAGAAGGTGCTCAAATAGTAATGGAGCAGTAATCCCCATTATGTGGGATCTTAAAAGCATAGGAGCAATTAGAATTACATTGAAGAAGGAAGTAATATCACCCTGAGTAAAGCAATATCCCATGTCAAGCGAGGCAGACGAAGGAATAAAGGATACAATATCTTTGTAGGCATAATAGTACCATCAGAATCCCCATGTAACACAGCTGTTTACCCAGTGAAAAAAGCAAAGGGAGGGACTTGGAGATTCATGAGATTTACACCCCTTGAATAACATTGTGAAGGCAGAGTTCCCAATTGTTTCTAATCCAGCCACAATTTTGTGTAATATACCCACTATTGCCAAAGTTTTCACAGTTATTGATATGAGGAATGTCTTATTTTCCATTCCACTGCATCCAGACTCACAATGCCACACTTTGTTTACCTGTAGAGGAAAACATTTTCAGCACACATGATTACTGCAGGGGTACTGTGAATCCCCTTGTGAGTTTAACAGAGTGTTACAAATGGATATGGCAAACATACAGACACTGAGCACAGTGATCCAGTACATTGATGATCTGTTGTGCGTTGCACCACAGAAGAGCAATGTAGGAAAGAATCAGGGATGCTCCTAACGTTTTTGGCAGAAAAGGGATACAAGTTTGACAAGGAAAAAGTACAGTATTGTCAGAAGGAGGTAATTTATCTGGGACAGATAATATCAACAGAGGGAATGAGGGTGACACCAGAAAGAGCAGAAGCAATACGCAAAATGCCCGGCCTAGCCACAGAAAGAGAAATGCAACAGTTTCTGGGATTTTGCAATTACTATTGATCATGTTTTTTTTTTTTACTATACTACATATATCAGTCTCCTGTTACAAGGGTGAAAAGAGGCACAGAAAGAGCTGGACAGAAGAAATGGTTAAAATATTTATAGGCCGATTCATGGAATTAATGTGCGCTGAAAATTTCGGCGCAAGCATGCGAAAACGTGAGATTTGCAGTGAAAGAGCGAAAATCGCAGTGCAAGTGCGAATATCGCAGGGAAACCAGCGCACATCTATTCATGGAAGTCCGTGCGTGAGTAAAATCAGGGATGTGCGCTGAAAAAGTGTGCGGCGCACGCCGGCGCACAGGTCATCTAACAGCGTGCGCTAAGGCCACAGCGAAAGCGCACATAGCCGGGCGCACATAACAAAAGTAGGCGGAACAAAGGGGCGTAACATTCGGAATGGGGAACAACTCGTGAAAATGTGGGCGTCATGGGGGAAGTACAGGAGGCAAGTGCGTGGAACGCCCACACGCTCGCCTACAACACGTATTCATGGAATCGAATAGGGCAAACCAGCGCACGGGCAAAGACGCGCACTGACCCAAACCCGTCCGCCACACGAAAGCAGGCGGTAGCGTCCCTGCGCTGGAAAAAAATGTGCACCAAAATGTGCGCTAACAAAAAGCACGAATATACAGCTCTGATGAATGTCCCATACTGTGTCCCCCTAGGACAAATGACGTGCAAAGGGGTACGAGACAAATAGCGACACTCGCTGTGTGAAAAATTAGCTTGTGCGTGTATTTCGTGTGTGCGCGGGAAGTTTTACATGCGATCGGGCCTGGGGGAGCGGGGTACGTGTATTTCAGGGGTGCGCGTGAAGTTCTACACGCGATCGTGCCTGGGGGAGCGGGATACGTGTATTCCAGGGGTTCGCGGGAAGTTTTTAAACGCGATTGGGCCTGGGCGAGCGGGGTACATGTGCTTCAGTGGCTCGCGGGAAGTTTCACATGCGATTGGGCCTGGGCGAGCGGGGTATGTGTACTTCAGGGGTGCGCGTGAAGTTCTACACGCGATCGTGCCTGGGGGAGCGGGATACGTGTATTTCAGGGGATCGCAGGAAGTTTCAAACGCGATAGGCCCTGTGCAAGTGGGGTGCGTGTATTCCTGGGGTTCGCATGAAGTTGCACACGCAATTGGCCTGGGTATGTGTGAATCTCGGGTTCACAGGAAGTCTCACACACGATAGGCCCTGTGCGAGTGGGGTGCGTGTATTCCTGGGGTTCGCGGGAAGTTTCACACACGATTGGCCTGGGTACATGTAAATCTGGGGTGCGCGGGAAGTTTCACATGCGATTGGCCTTGGTCGAGCGGGGTACGTGTATTTCAGGGGTGCGCGGGAAGTATCACACGCAACAGGCCCTGTGCGAGTGGGGTACGTGTATATCTGGGGTGCAGGGGAGTCCTACACGTGAATTGGCAGTGTGGGTCCTCCCAGGTGTTCCCTCTACACCCTCCACGGCCCCTGCAGGTAGCCCACACCACAGGGGACATCATGTCGCGCAGGCAGCCCATCCACCATGGGCATGCCTCCCAGGCAAGCCACATATCAGCTTGCATTAGTGATCACCAACGCATGACCCCCTCCACCCCCACCTACCAGCAGTGCAGGGCACCTACCAGCAGCCCCCCACTCATGTCCCCTTGCACCCCACCCCCAGCAATGCAGGGTACCTGCCAGCAGGCCCCCACTCATGTCCCCCAGCACCCCCACCCACCAGCAGTGCAGGGCACCTGCCATCAGGCCCACACTCATGTCCCCCAGCGCCCCCACCCCCCAGCAGTGCAGGGCACCTGCCAGCAGGCCCCCACTCATGACCCCCAGCACCCCCACCCACCAGCAGTGCAGGGCACCTGCCAGCAGGCCCCCACTCATGTCCCCCAGCACCCCCACCCCCCAGCAGTGCAGGGCACCTGCCAACAGGCCCCCACACATGTCCCACTCATGTCCCCTTGCACCCCCACTCCCCAGCAGTGCAGGGCACCTGCCAGCAGGCCCCCACTCATGTCCTACAGCAACCCCACCCACCAGCAGTGCAGGGCATCTGCCAGCAGGCCCCCACTCATGTCCCCCAGCACCGCCACCCACCAGCACTGAGAGGCACCTGCCAGCAGGCCCCCCACTCATGTCCCTCTCATGTCCCCTTGCACCCCCACCCCCCAGCAGTGCAGGGCACCTGCCAGCAGGCCCCAACTCACGTCCCACTCATGTCCCCTTACACCCCCACCCCCCAGCAGTGCAGGGCACCTGCCAGCAGGCCCCCACTCATGTCCCCTTGCACCCCCACCCCCAGCAGTGCAGGGCACCTGCCAGCAGGCCCCAACTCACGTCCCACTCATGTCCCCCAGCACCCCCACCCACCAGCAGTGCAGGGCATCTGCCAGCAGGCCCCCACTCATGTCCCCAGCACCGCCACCCACCAGCACTGAGAGGCACCTGCCAGCAGGCCCCCACTCATGTCCCTCTCATGTCCCCTTGCACCCCCACCCCCCAGCAGTTCAGGGCACCTGCCAGCAGGCCCCCACTCATGTCCCACTCATGTCCCCTTACACCCCCACCCCCCAGCAGTGCAGGGCACCTGCCAGCAGGCCCCCACTCATGTCCCCTTGCACCCCCACCCCCAGCAGTGCAGGGCACCGGCCAGCAGGCCCCCACTAATGTCCCACTCATGTCTCCTTGCACCCCCACCCACCAGCAGTGCAGGGCACCTGTCAGCAGGCCCCCACTCATGTCCCCCAGCACCCCCACCCCCCAGCAGTGCAGGGCACCTGCCAGCAGGCCCCCACACATGTCCCACTCATGTCCCCTTGCACCTCCACCCCCCAGCAGTGCAGGGCACCTGTCAGCAGGCCCCCACTCATGTCCCCTTGCACCCCCATCCCCCAGCAGTGCAGGGCACCTGCCAACAGGCCCCCACTCATGTCCCCTTGCACCCCCACTCCCAGCAGTGCAGGGCACCTGCCAGCAGGCCCCCACTCATGTCCCCCAGTACCCCCACCCACCAGCAGTGCAGGGCACCTGCCAGCAGGCCCCCAGTCATGTCCCCCAGCACCGCCACCCACCAGCACTGAGAGGCACCTGCCAGCAGGCCCCCACTCATGTCCCACTCATGTCCCCTTGCACCCCCACCCCCCAGCAGTGCAGGGCACCTGCCAGCAGGCCCCCACTCATGTCCCCTTGCACCCCCACCCCCCAGCAGTGCAGGGCACCTGCCTGCAGGCCCCCCCTCATGTCCCACTCATGTTCCCTTGCACCCCCACCCCCACCAGTGCAGGGCACCTACCAGCAGGCCCCACTCATGTCAAACTCATGTCCCCTTGCAGCCCCACCCCCCAGCAGTGTGGGGCACCTGCCAGCAGGCCCCCACTCATGTTCCCAAGCACCCCCACCCCCAGCAGTGCAGGGAACCTGCCAGCAGGCCCCCACTCATGTCCCCTTGCACCTCCACCCCTCAGCAGTGCAGGGCACCTGTCAACAGGCCCCCACTCATGCCCCCCAGCACCCCCACACTCCAGCAGTGCAGGGCACCTGCCAGCAGGTTCCCACTCATGTCCCCCAGCAACCCCACCCCCCAGCAGTGCAGGGCACCTGCCAGCAGGCCCCCACTCATGTCCCCTTGCAACCCCACCCCCAGCAGTGCAGGGCACCTGCCAGCAGGCCCCCAAACATGTCCCACTCATGTCCCCTGCACCCCCATCCCCCAGCACTGCAGGGCACCAGCCAGCAGACCCCCACTCATGTCCCCTTGCACCCTCACCCCCCAGCAGTGCAGGACACCTGCCAGCAGGCCCCCACTCATGTCCCCATGCACCCCCATCCCCCAGCAGTGCAGGGCACCGGCCAGCAGGCCCCCACTCATGTCACACTCATGTTCCCTTGCACCCCCACCCACCAGCAGTGCAGGGCACCTGCCAGCAGGCCCCCACTCATGTCCCCTTGCACCCCCACCCCCAGCAGTGCAGGGCACCTGCCAGCAGGCCCCCACTCATGTCCCCCAGCACCCCCACCCACCAGCAGTGCAGGGCACCTGCCAGCAGGCCCCCACTCATGTCCCCCAGCACCGCCACCCACCAGCACTGAGAGGCACCTGCCAGCAGGGCCCCACTCATGTCCCCTTGCACCCCTACCCCCCAGCAGTGCAGGGCACCTGCCAGCAGGCCCCCACTCATGTCCCACTCATGTCCCCTTGCACCCCCACCCCCCAGCAGTGCAGGGCACCTGCCAGCAGGCCCCCACCCATGTCCCCTTGCACCCCCACCCCCCAGCAGTGCAGGGCACCTGCCAGCAGGCCCCCCCTCATGTCCCACTCATGTCCCTTTGCACCCCCACCCCCAGCAGTGCTGGGTACCTACCAGCAGGCCCCACTCATGTCCCACTCATGTCCCCTTGCAGCCCCACCCCCCAGCAGTGCAGGGCACCTGCCAGCAGGCCCCCACTCATGTCCCCTTGCACCCCCACCCCTAAGCAGTGCAGGGCACCTGCCAGCAGGCCCCAACTCATGTCCGCCAGCACCCCCACCCCCCAGCAGTGCAGGGCACCTGCCAGCAGGCCCCCACTAATGTCCCCCAGCAACCCCACCCCCCAGCGGTACAGGGCACCTGCCAGCAGGCCCCCCCTCATGTCCCACTCATGTCCCTTTGCACCCCCACCCCCAGCAGTGCTGGGTACCTACCAGCAGGCCCCACTCATGTCCCACTCATGTCCCCTTGCAGCCCCACCCCCCAGCAGTGCAGGGCACCTGCCAGCAGGCCCCCACTCATGTCCCCTTGCACCCCCACCCCTCAGCAGTGCAGGGCACCTGCCAGCAGGCCCCAACTCATGTCCGCCAGCACCCCCACCCTCCAGCAGTGCAGGGCACCTGCCAGCAGGCCCCCACTCATGGCCCCTTGCACCCCCACCCCCCAGCAGTGCAGGGCACCTGCCAGCAGGCCCCCACTCATGTCCCCTTGCAACCCCCCCCAGCAGTGCAGGGCACCTGCCAGCAGGCCCCCACACATGTCCCACTCATGTCCCCTTGCACCCCCACCCCCCAGCAGTGCAGGGCACCTGCCAGCAGGCCCCCACTCATGTCCCCTTGCAACCCCACCCCCCCAGCAGTGCAGGGCACCTGCCAGCAGGCCCCCACACATGTCCCACTCATGTCCCCTTGCACCCCCATCCCCCAGCAGTGCAGGGCACCTGCCAGCAGGCCTCCACTCATGTCCCCTTGCACCCTCACTCCCCAGCAGTGCAGGGCACCTGCCAGCAGGCCCCCACTCATGTCCCCTTGCACCCTGACCCCCAGCAGTGCAGTGCACCTGCCACAGGGCCCCACTCATGTCCCCCAGCACTCCCACCCACCAGCAGTGCAGGGCATCTGCCAGCAGGCCCCCACTCATGTCCCCCAGCAGCCCCAATCACCAGCACTGAGGGGCACCTGCCAGCAGGCCCCCACTCATGACCCACTCATGTCCCCTTGCACCCCCACCCCCCAGCAGTGCAGGACACCTGTCAGCAGGCCCCCACTCATGTCCCACTCATGTCCCCTTGCACCCCCACCCCCCAGCAGTGCAGGACACCTGCCAGCAGGCACCCACTCATGTCCCATTGCACCCCCACCACCCAACTGTGCAGGGCGCCTGCCAGCAGGCCCCCACTCATGTCCCACTCATGTCCCCTTGCACCCACACCCCCCAGCAGTGCAAGGCACCTGGCAGCAGGCCCCCACTCATGTCCTGTTGCACCCCCACCCCCCAACAGTGCAGGGCACCTGCCAGCAGGCCCCCACTCATGTCCCATTCATGTCCCCTTGCACCCCCACCCCCAGCAGTGCAGGGTACCTACCAGCAGGCCCCACTCATGTCCCACTCATGTCCCCTTGCAGCCCCACCCCCCAGCAGTGCAGGGCACCTGCCAGCAGGCCGCCACTCATGTCCCCTTGCACCCCTACCCCCCAGCAGTGCAGGGCACCTGCCAGCAGGCCCCCACTCATGTCCCACTCATGTCCCCTTGCACCCCCACCCCCCAGCAGTGCAGGGCACCTGCCAGCAGGCCCCCACTCATGTCCCCTTGCACCCCCACCCCCCAGCAGTGCAGGGCACCTGCCAGCAGGCCCCCCTCATGTCCCACTCATGTCCCTTTGCACCTCCACCCCCCAGCAGTGCAGGGTACCTACCAGCAGGCCCCACTGATGTCCCACTTATGTCCCCTTGCAGCTCCACCCCCCGGCAGTGCAGGGCACCTACCAGCAGGCCCCCACTCATGTCCCCCAGCACCCCCACCCACCAGCAGTGCAGGGCACCTGCCAGCAGGCCCCCACTCATGTCCCCTTGCACCCCCACCCCTCAGCAGTGCAGGGCACCTGCCAGCCGGCCTCCACTCTTGTCCCCTAGCACCCCCACCCCCCAGCAGTGCAGGGCACCTGCCAGCAGGCCCCCACTCATGTCCCCCAGCAACCCCACCCCCCAGCAGTACAGGGCACCTGCCAGCAGGCCCCCACTCATGTCCCCTTGCACCCCCACCCCCCAGCAGTGCAGGGCACCTGCCAGCAGGCCCCCACTCATGTCCCCTTGCAACCCCACCCCCCCAGCAGTCCAGGGCATCTGCCAGCAGGCCCCCACACATGTCCCACTCATGTCCCCTTGCACCCCCATTCCCCAGCAGTGCAGGGCACCTGCCAGCAGGCCCCCACTCATGTCCCCTTGCAACCTCACTCCCCAGCAGTGCAGGGCACCTGCCAGCAGGCCCCCACTCATGTCCCCTTGCACCCCGACCCCCAGCAGTGCAGTGCACCTGCCACAGGGCCCCACTCATGTCCCCCAGCACCCCCACTCACCAGCAGTGCAGGGCACCTGCCAGCAGGCCCCCACTCATGTCCCCCAGCACCCCCACCCACCAGCAGTGCAGGTCACCTGCCAGCAGGCCCCCACTCATGTCCCACTCATGTCCCCCAGCACCGCCACCCACCAGCACTGAGAGGCACCTGCCAGCAGGGCCCCACTCATGTCCCCTTGCACCCCTACCCCCCAGCAGTGCAGGGCACCTGCCAGCAGGCCCCCACTCATGTCCCACTCATGTCCCCTTGCACCCCCACCCCCCAGCAGTGCAGGGCACCTGCCAGCAGGCCCCCACCCATGTCCCCTTGCACCCCCACCCCCCAGCAGTGCAGGGCACCTGCCAGCAGGCCTCCCCTCATGTCCCACTCATGTCCCTTTGCACCCCCACCCCCAGCAGTGCTGGGTACCTACCAGCAGGCCCCACTCATGTCCCACTCATGTCCCCTTGCAGCCCCACCCCCCAGCAGTGCAGGGCACCTGCCAGCAGGCCCCCACTCATGTCCCCTTGCACCCCTACCCCCCAGCAGTGCAGGGCACCTGCCAGCAGGCCCCCACTCATGTCCCACTCATGTCCCCTTGCACCCCCACCCCTAAGCAGTGCAGGGCACCTGCCAGCACGCCCCAACTCATGTCCGCCAGCACCCCCACCCCCCAGCAGTGCAGGGCACCTGCCAGCAGGCCCCCACTAATGTCCCCCAGCAACCCCACCCCCCAGCGGTACAGGGCACCTGCCAGCAGGCCCCCCTCATGTCCCACTCATGTCCCTTTGCACCCCCACCCCCAGCAGTGCTGGGTACCTACCAGCAGGCCCCACTCATGTCCCACTCATGTCCCCTTGCAGCCCCACCCCCCAGCAGTGCAGGGCACCTGCCAGCAGGCCCCCACTCATGTCCCCTTGCAACCCCACCCCTCAGCAGTGCAGGGCACCTGCCAGCAGGCCCCCACTAATGTCCCCCAGCAACCCCACCCCCCAGCGGTACAGGGCACCTGCCAGCAGGCCCCCACTCATGTCCCCTTGCAACCCCCCCCAGCAGTGCAGGGCACCTGCCAGCAGGCCCCCACACATGTCCCACTCATGTCCCCTTGCACCCCCACCCCCCAGCAGTGCAGGGCACCTGCCAGCAGGCCCCCACTCATGTCCCCTTGCAACCCCACCCCCCAGCAGTGCAGGGCACCTGCCAGCAGGCCCCCACACATGTCCCACTCATGTCCCCTTGCACCCCCATCCCCCAGCAGTGCAGGGCACCTGCCAGCAGGCCTCCACTCATGTCCCCTTGCACCCTCACTCCCCAGCAGTGCAGGGCACCTGCCAGCAGGCCCCCACTCATGTCCCCTTGCACCCCGACCCCCAGCAGTGCAGTGCACCTGCCACAGGGCCCCACTCATGTCCCCCAGCACCCCCACCCACCAGCAGTGCAGGGCATCTGCCAGCAGGCCCCCACTCATGTCCCCCAGCAGCCCCACCCACCAGCACTGAGGGGCACCTGCCAGCAGGCCCCCACTCATGTCCCACTCATGTCCCCTTGCACCCCCACCCCCCGGCAGTGCAGGACACCTGTCAGCAGGCCCCCACTCATGTCCCACTCATGTCCCCTTGCACCCCCACCCCCCAGCAGTGCAAGACACCTGCCAGCAGGCCCCCACTCATGTCCCATTGCACCCCCACCACCCAACTGTGCAGGGCGCCTGCCAGCAGGCCCCCACTCATGTCCCACTCATGTCCCCTTGCACCCACACCCCCCAGCAGTGCAAGGCACCTGGTAGCAGGCCCCCACTCATGTCCCGTTGCACCCCCACCCCCCAACAGTGCAGGGCACCTGCCAGCAGGCCCCCACCCATGTCCCATTCATGTCCCCTTGCACCCCCACCCCCCAGCAGTGCAGGGTACCTACCAGCAGGCCCCACTCATGTCCCACTCATGTCCCCTTGCAGCCCCACCCCCCAGCAGTGCAGGGCACCTGCCAGCAGGCCCCCACTCATGTCCCCTTGCACCCCTACCCCCCAGCAGTGCAGGGCACCTGCCAGCAGGCCCCCACTCATGTCCCCTTGCACCCCCACCCCCCAGCAGTGCAGGGCACCTGCCAGCAGGCCCCCCTCATGTCCCACTCATGTCCCTTTGCACCTCCACCCCCCAGCAGTGCAGGGTACCTACCAGCAGGCCCCACTGATGTCCCACTCATGTCCCCTTGCAGCCCCACCCCCCGGCAGTGCAGGGCACCTGCCAGCAGGCCCCCACTCATGTCCCCCAGCACCCCCACCCACCAGCAGTGCAGGGCACCTGCCAGCAGGCCCCCACTCATGTCCCCTTGCACCCCCACCCCTCAGCAGTGCAGGGCACCTGCCAGCCGGCCCCCACTCTTGTCCCCTAGCACCCCCACCCCCCAGCAGTGCAGGGCACCTGCCAGCAGGCCCCCACTCATGTCCCCCAGCAACCCCACCCCCCAGCAGTACAGGGCACCTGCCAGCAGGCCCCCACTCATGTCCCCTTGCACCCCCACCCCCCAGCAGTGCAGGGCACCTGCCAGCAGGCCCCCACTCATGTCCCCTTGCAACCCCACCCCCCCAGCAGTGCAGGGCATCTGCCAGCAGGCCCCCACACATGTCCCACTCATGTCCCCTTGCACCCCCATTCCCCAGCAGTGCAGGGCACCTGCCAGCAGGCCCCCACTCATGTCCCCTTGCAACCTCACTCCCCAGCAGTGCAGGGCACCTGCCAGCAGGCCCCCACTCATGTCCCCTTGCACCCCGACCCCCAGCAGTGCAGTGCACCTGCCACAGGGCCCCACTCATGTCCCCCAGCACCCCCACTCACCAGCAGTGCAGGGCATCTGCCAGCAGGCCCCCACTCATGTCCCCCAGCAGCCCCACCCACCAGCACTGAGGGGCACCTGCCAGCAGGCCCCCACTCATGTCCCCTTGCACCCTCACCCCCCAGCAGTGCAGGGCACCTGCCAGCAGGCCCCCACTCATGTCCCGTTGCACCCCCACCCCCAGCAGTGCAGTGCACCTGCCACAGGGCCCCAATCATGTCCCCCAGCACCCCCACTCACCAGCAGTGCAGGGCATCTGCCAGCAGGCCCCCACTCATGTCCCCTTGCACCCCCACCCCCAGCAGTGCAGGGCACCTGTCAGCAGGCCCCCACTCATGTCCCCTTGCACCCTCACCCCCCAGCAGTGCAGGGCACCTGCCAGTAGGCCCCCACTCATGTCCCGTTGCACCCCCACCCCCCAAAAGTGCAGGGCACCTACTAGCAGGCCCCCACTCATGTCCCATTCATGTCCCCTTGCACCCCCACCCCCAGCAGTGCAGGGCACTTGCCATCAGGCCCCCACTCATGTCCCCCAGCACCCCCACCCGCCAGCACTGAGGGGCACCTGCCAGCAGGCCCCCACTCATGTCCCACTCATGTCCCCTTGCACTTCCACCCCCCAGCAGTGCAGGGCACCTGCCAGCAGGCCCCCACTCATGTCCCACTCATGTCTCCTTGCAGCCCCATCCCCCAGCAGTGCAGAGCACCTGCCAGCAGGCCCCCACTCATGTCCCCCAGCACCCCCACCCCACAGCAGTGCAGGGCACCTGCCAGCAGGCCCCCACTCATGTCCCCCAGCACCCCCACCCCCCAGCATTGCAGGGCACCTGCCAGCAGGCCCCCACTCATGTCCCCTTGCACCCCCACCCTCAGCAGTGCAGGGCACCTGCCAGCAGGCCCCCAGTCATGTCCCACTCATGTGCTCTTGCAAACCCACCCCCCAGCAGTGCAGGGCACCTGCCAGCAGGCCCCCACTCATGTCCCACTCATGTCCCCTTGCACCCCACCCCCCAGCAGTGCAGGGCACCTGCCAGCAGGCCCCCACTTATGTCCCACTCATGTCCCCTTGCACCCCCACCCCACAGCAGTGAAATGGCGATCCCATGACACAAACCAAAAGTTAACTATGTACATCAACACATGTCCGCCACACGAAGGCATTAAAAAAATGTGCGCTAACAAAAAGCCGTATATACAGCTCTGATGAATGTCCCATACTGTGGCCCTCTAAGACAAATGATGTGCAAAGGGGTACGTGACAAACACGGACACCCGCTGTGTCAAAAATAGCGTGTATTTCGGGGGTGCGCGGGAAGTTTCACATACGATTGTGCCTGGGCGAGCGGGGTACGTGTACTTCAGGGGTTCGTGGGAAGTTTTACACGCGATTGTGCCTGGGCGAGCGGGGTACGTGTACTTCAGGGGCAGGGGCTTGCGGGAAGTTTTACACGCGATTGGGCCTGGATGAGCGGGGTACGTGTACTTCAGGGGCTCGCGGGAAGTTTTACATGCGATTGTGCCTGGGCGAGCGGGGTACGTGTACTTCAGGGGCAGGGGCTTGCGGGAAGTTTTACACGCGATTGGGCCTTGGCGAGCGGGGTACTTGTACTTCAGGGGCTTGCGGGAAGTTTTACACGCGATTGTGCCTGGGCGAGCGGGGTACGTGTACTTCAGGGGCTTGCGGGAAGTTTACACGCGATTGGGCCTGGGCGAGCGGAGTACGTGTACTTCAGGGGCTCGCGGGAAGTTTTACACGCGATTGGGCCTGGGCAAGGAGGGTACATGTACTTCAGGGGCTCGCGGAAAGTTTTACACGCGATTGGTCCTGGGCGAGCGGGGTACATGTATTACTGTGGTGGGCGTGGAAGTACAGGAGGCAACACGCACATGCCAAAAAAGACACGCTAATCCGGAAACATGTACGCCAGCAGGAAGCAGGCGTATGTCGACCCGCGCAGCATAAAAGTGCGTGCAAACAACAAACAAGCTCAGACGCCAGGATGAATATACCGTTCCTAGCAGCAGTGGCCGTGGGATACCGCAGGAGGAGGAGGAGGATAGTCCGGGCCAGAATTTTTACACCCAGAACCAGCCTTTTTGGGATGCCTGATGACCACGTGTATGGGAGGTACAGGTTTCCACCTCACATAATACTCGACCTGGTCAGTGAGTGAGAGGATGACCTCACATCACCCACCCTCTGCTCCCAAGCACTCAGCCCCCTGGAGAAGGTCCTTAATGTACTGCACTTCTTGGCCACTGGATCATTTCAGCAGACAAGTGCCATAGTGGGGGGGGGTGTCACAGGCCACGCAGTCACGCTGCCTACACCAGGTCTTGGCCATCAATACTGCACGCCCATCAGTACGCAGGCACATATACCTGCCCAGAACACCTGCAGAAAGGCAGGCTGTCGTCCAGGATTTTTACGGGGTGGCACACTTCCCCAAAGTGCTAGGTGCCATTGACTGCACCCATGTGGCTCTATGTCCCCACACGGCATCTGAGCACATCTATAGAAACCGCAAGCACTGGCATTCCATCAACATCCAGGTAGTATGTGATGCCAAGGGAATCATCACCTCAGTATATGCCACCTATCCAGGGTCCACCCACGACAGTTTCATTTACAGAATGTCAACCCTAAACCGTGACCTAGAAGCTGGGCGGCATGGCGATACATGGCTGATCGGTGAGTATAAATGCCACAGCACATGCATGCATGTCAGATACTGAGTAATGTCACAACCCCACTAATGATACCCATACCCACCTCCCCAGGGGACAGTGCCTACCCTCTGAGCACCCACATGATGACTGCAATTCGGAACCCCACCACGCCACCCGAGGTAAGATACAACACAGCCCATTGTGCAACCCGGGGCATAGTGGAACGCACATTCAGAGTGCTCAAGTCACGCTTTCGCTCCCTTGACCGTTCTGGCGGGCAGCTGTTATACGCTCCCCCAGTAGTGTGCAGGATCATAGTGGCAGCATGTGTCCTGCACAACCAAGCATAGCATAGCATTCACATGACAGTACTAAGTTAAAGGATACATAGCCTTACAACCTGGTGATGCTAGCACATCAACCACTTCCAACTGTACAGTGTTGGTGCTACGCAAATCTGGAAGTGCACTGCTTACAACATGAACTCCATCTCCAAAGTAGACGGCCCTGTGAAGACATGAGGAATGAACCTGCAAATTAGGAGGGAAACATGGATGCACAAGCACATATCAATACACCATGCAGTGTACAATACTACAACAATATGCACTAGGAATGTATACACAGTATTGACTACAGACTGACCACACATGTCATGGGAGCCCAACGTCACTGTGTAAGTCACTGTCACTTGGGCACACCCTTTGCAAGCCCATGGAAACGGGAAGCAGGAGAGTTGTGTGTCTCACAAACCCAAGCATCTAACCCAAACTCAGGACAAGCCTGCATGTGCCCAGCCAGAATACAGTGGATGCCCACGGGAGCCACACAAGGCAACACACTGTAACAAAAACTCAAAAATCGAAAACCAAAAATCAAAAATCAAAAATGGCCATGTGGGGGCCAGGTGGGGTGGGGGAGGCCACCGAGGAGGTCCGAGGACAGGGTGCACACCAACAGCCACCTGTGTGGATGTTGCAAAAAAGAAAAACACCTCCATGGGCTCATGGCCTGCACGGCTACGCTATTGTGAGAGATTCAGAATCGCTGTGGTCGCTCTCATCACCCTGTGCTGCTGCCGCCACAGGAGGTGGTGGTGCTATGGGAGGCAGCCCACGCAAAGCCCTGATCTGGTCCTCCATGGCAGCAAGCATGCAGGTGTGGAAGGTCTCGTTCTGGAGGAATATGGTGCGGAGATCCCCATGCACCACCTGACGTGATGCCCGGACCTCCTCCCGAGTTGCCTGCATCTCTGCTGAGAGTGTACGTGTAAGCCGCTCCAGCAGCTGTTCTGTCCTCATGACAGTGGAAGCCTCAAGGTCCACAAGAGTCTGCCTGAGGTGATGGACTTCTACCGTCAGGGCTTCCCTCTGGCCCTGGGACTCTAAAGAAATGGCTTCCCGCAGAGTGTCCAGGGCCGCCCGTCTGTCCCTGTTGGATGCCAACATGTCCTCCCTGAGTGATCCACAAATGGAGTCTGTTGCCTGCTGTAGTTGCTCCATCTGCTTTTCTGGGGGGACAATGGAAGTGGCCATCCTCTCCATAGCTTGAGCCATCATTTCAGATGCTGCTGCCTGTTGGTTTACCATACCGTATATGGATTTCTCCCATGCGCTATTGCCTGGTGGCGTACGGCCACCGCGTTGGCGGGCACCACACCTGTCTGGGGCAAGGCGAACTGTGCCTTGCTGTGTCGGCACTGCCTGAGGCTGCAGGACTGCATTCCCCCTCTGATCTGCTGGCCCAGGAACAGGATCAGATGTTGCAGAGTGTGTCCCTGCATCCGTAACCACCAAAGGCGGACCTACCAACACTGACATCCCCATAGTGGGCTGTACCCCTGGTGTAGGTGGGTCGGACAGAACAGAATCCCTTCCAGAAACACCTACCTGCGAAGCCACATAGGTCTCATCATCCGCATCAACACCTGAATAGAGGTCTGGGGAGGTGCACCCAGAGACACCCCTGGAGAGAACGGTCTGCAGCAAGAGTGGGTTTTCACCCACCACAACACCCCGTCCCCCACTGGTGCCCGGTCCTGCCTGAGATCCCTCCTGCGTCTGCACCATCTCCTCACCCTCAACAGCATCAAGTGTGTCATCCCCTGCAGAAACATGAAAGACAAAAAATGGAAACAGGCATTAGCACCATGGCACACAATTAGGCCTCACAAGCTACAGAACCAGTACTTGATTGACACATGTCCCACATGACTATAACCCTCCCATGCATGCACTGTCACTGAGTTTGATGGGGAGGAAAATGTCAGACACTGATGACACCAAGATGGAAGAGCAACACATTAGCTGCCTGCTGGCTAGCAGAGCCATCACACATTGGCCTGTGAGTGGCATGTCCAATCCACATACATGACACATGCCATCACACAGATGGCATGTACCATAGGCATGTCAGATATCGTTTGACAATAGGGCTGAGAAATGCGTAGTGAAAGTGGGGGGATCGAAACCATCAGCCTGAATGAACAATGAGAAATACGGAACAATGTTGTTGCAAGATGCCACTTCAAGGGCAACTGGCGTGATGCTGCACAAAATGTCTACTGTGGGCAGAAGGGATGCTGTAATACCCAAATCCAGGGGCGCAGAATGTTTTGGATGAAGCACATGGGTGACCCAAACCACTCAGGCACACACACCCTCACCTGGCACTCAATCAGAAACCCTCACACACACAACATACACATGGATCACACACACATGCATGTGCACTCACCGGACAATGCCTGGTAATCTGGCAGCTCTCCCACACCTTGGATCTGTTCCTCTGTGACGTAGGTCCCAGCAACAGACTCATGTACAGTGAGTACAATGTCCTCTTGTGACCCACCTCCAGTCACCAGTGTAGCGGCATGACTTGAGGCCAGCTTTTTCTTAGCCCTGCGCTTAAGGTCATTCCAGCGCTTGTAGCACTCACCAGCTGTGCGCCTCACTAATCCAAAGGCACTTATGATGTCCGCGACGGTCTGCCAGTGTGCCTGATGTTGAGCAGGTGTGGTCTTGCACCCTGAAGTGATCAACATTTCGCTGTCATGTGCGGACACATACTGCACAAGTTCATCACGTTCGGCATCATTGAAGCTAGGCTTCCTTTGCGTGTCGGACTGTGTAGCCGTGTCTGGGGTATCAGCCTGTAGTGGACGAGCACTCTTCCTCTTTTTTTTTGGAAGGTGGTGGGGATCCTGAGTGGCCTACGCCGCTCTGGCCACTAGGGGCAGGAGCACCGGTGGACTGGCTAGTTCGAGTGTGGGAATGCACACTGATCATGGGACTTGGTGCAGGCATTGGCTGAAGTGTTACGTAGTCAGGGGGAACGTTAGCAAGATGGACTGGGACCAACACTGCCCTGGGTGGGAGAGTCAGAGCTGGGGTGGATGGAGCTGCAGCTGCCCCTGCAGCCTCCCCACCCTGCCTACTATGGGTAGCAGATGACATAGCTGCCCCTGATCCACGTGGCCTGGTGACACCAACTAGCACCGCACACGTGGCCTAGACTTGGCAACCTGGAAGTCAGCCTGGAAGTCACCCTCTGCCAGGTCAGGTGCCACAATGGGCCGGTCCAACAAGGGCTGAGCAGAGATGGTGTCAGCCACGTTTCCCTCAACTATGGGGGGGGGCATGGGTGTCCCTGACTGGTCCTCCACACATGGGGGGCTAGGGGTACCCTGCAAATCCCGGCCACGTCCCCTACTGTGCCCACCACAGCCACCTCTTGAGGCTCGGCCACCTTTGCCACCCTTACCGCTTGGTAGCCTCCCAACCATGGCACTGATGTTGTTGTGCCTATGGGAGTTGCAGTAAACTATTGTCCTGGGCAATTGGGGGTCAAAGGGGTAGGGTGCTAGATGGAATTCGTACCCTAGTGCTTTAGCAAGACTGTATGTGACCCCTGGGGAAAGATGACGGGTCACGCAACGCACAGGCACCCCAAAAACAGAATATAACGTGAAGGCAACCCCTCGTAGACCACCTGTGTGGAAAAATGAACCCGCACTACGCTGTGGCACCCAGAAACACAAAAATGAACGTATGTGTGTTACACGCAGCCTACAATGACCTCTGAAGGGGTACGCGACATACGGGGCAAGCACAGTTGATAAATACGTGCGCGACTCACCGTCTGCATGGAAAATGAGCGTGAAAAATACGCGGGTGTGCGCGTTGGCAACACCCCCCCCCAAAAGAAGAATAGTACACTGTCTGAGGAGACAGGACAAAAGAAGAAGTGAACGCTGTTTGAGGAAACAGGCCCAACAGAAAATCAGAAAATAGCTGTCAGAGGTAACAGGGAGTATGAACTAGAAACGCTGTGAAGTAAATGGCATGTGAACCGACAAGAAGTACAGAATTCACCCACTCGCTCTCCACGAAAAGCACATACAAGGAAATGACGTCCTACACGCACCTTTTGAACCGGCCCACACGTCCAACGTCACTTCCGCGTATATGCGCTAAGGCCCTAACCTCCAATTACACGAGCTGACAATCGGACTTGCAGTTCTTGGACGTGTAACATGCACCCGGGTTCAGGGAAACGCCCGCGCGCGCACATCACAGACGCACTTACGCGCTAAGGGCCTTTCATTCAATGAAATCGCGTACGCGTGCTGACGCGCTTACGCGCTAAGGGCCTTTCCTCAAATTACACGCTGATGTGCTAGATTTTCACGTGCCAAATCACTCCGTATCAAGCTGGCCACGCGTACGCACACGGAAGACCACGCTCCTGCCCAGAAGGCCGAATTACTGCCCCCCAGAGCCCCGAGCATGCTCCCACCTGCCATCTGCTGCTGCCTGATTGCCTGCTGCCCACGTGCCCTGCCATTTGCTGCCTGCACGTCAGCCCGGGGTGCTGTTGCTGTGACCACCCCTGCTGGAACCAAAGACTCCCGACTGCTATTCCATCGCTCCACAGCCCAGCCCCAGGACCCAGTTGCCCACCCACACCTGCCTCCGGGGTTGCCATGTTGGGCACTACACCATCTGGCACCACTGGCAACCCCCAGCCAGAGAGGCAGAGGGCCACCAGCTTCACTGCCACCGAAGTTGGTGTCCTGGCGGAGCAAGTCCTGGGGCAGTATGATGCCCTCTTCGGAAGGTCGGCCGGCGACAAGGAAGGATGGACTCGGATCTGGACGGACATCGTGACTGCCATCAACGCGGAGGGGGTGGCAGTCTGCGACTTCCAACATGTCAAGAAGCTCTCGGAGGACTTCAGGTCCAGGACCCTCAACAGGGCCCGGCGCCTCTTGAAGGCAGCGGATCCTAAGGGGCGCCATGGCCACCTGTCGGAACATCAGATGAGGGTCCTGGAACGCATACGCCCAGCGCTCCACATCCAGGTCCTTGAGAGGCAGACCCGTCTGGAGTCGAGCGGTAAGTGTACATGCATACTGATTGGAAGCTGTGCGTGTGGTGGTGTGCCAGTAGTGTGCAGGTTGTACATGTTGTTTTGTAGGGCCATGTATGGATGTGTATGTACAGGGCTGTGAGGCTGACACATGCAAGTCCTTTCATGTGTGAGACACATGGATGGTGTGTGTGGGGGTAAGCATGCAGGCCAAATGCAGATGTGTGAGCACACATGTTTTGATTACTGTGTATGTAAGTTGGCATGGTTGTGGTGTCACACATGGATGTTGGTTCCAGCTGCATGTATCTGCATCATGTACATGTGCATGTGTGTGTATTTGACATTGGTGCAACAGTGATGCAACATGGATGCATGTGAGACTGATATGTAGAAGACTGATTGCCAGATGTGACATGGATGCCAATATCATCACTGCGACAGTTGGCGGAGGTGTACACATGCATGTAATTGTGGTGGCGTGTGTGCATGTCTAGTGCACTCCCTGTGTTTCATGTGATGTCTGGCTCACCTTTGGCTGCTTATGCTGTATGTATGTGTATGGATGGTGCTGGCTGCTGCAATATGGCTGTGGAATAGCTCATGTGTGTGAGTTGCAATGACATGTGTGTTGGGGATTGTGATGCCATGTCTGAAGTTTGACAATGCCACTCATGTATAACTGTCATGTGTGTATGAGTCCATTGTACAGTGCCCTGATGCCTGTCTCCTATCTCTCCCTGCCTGCAGCATCAACTGATGAAGAGGGCGAAGAAGGTGCTGTGGAGCACAGCGGCAGGGATCGCACCGCCAGCCGGAGACGCAAGGTCCGGCTCCCCTCCCAGGTTGTCATCTCGTCGGGGAGTGAGGAATCCGGTGCCGCGTCCCAGGTCGCAGCTGCCAAGGGGAGGTCCAAGAGGCGGAGGTTGAGTTGGACTCCTCGGCAGCCGAAGGGGCAGCTGAGACCCCACAGGGCCCAACGGAGGAAGATGGCACAGAGTCATCCAGGTTGGTGGGGGGTTTGGTGGAGGAGGAGGCCGTGCAAGGGACAGAGACGGGGTCTGGAGGTGGGGATTCCACTGGTGCTAGTGGTGCAGTGCAGGGGCAGGGACAGGAGGCAGCACAGGCCGCCGCGGAGGTGCCTGTGTGTAATCCTGTCCCCGATCCTGTGACGGCATCATCTTGCACCAGCAGGGATACCTACGTCCAGACCCGTTCTCAGGGAGGGGATTGGCTTACACCAACTGGCCTTCCTCTCCCTGCGGATGTGGCTATCCGGCACCGGGTTGAGCCTGTCCTGGGTGGGGTGGCGTTGCGTCAACGTGCCATGCAAGCTGACCTGCAGTCTTTTCATGAAGAGACTGCACGTCTTCTCGCATGGCTCGTTGACCGCGTTGACCCACTGGAACAGCTCACCATGGCCGGATTCCTCCGTTTTTTGGACCTTGTTCCGACCCCTTCCTCAACTGAACCCCCTATGCGCCAATCGTCCTCCGTGCCATCTTCCCACCCATGTGTCACCTAGGTGTCCTGTGGAGCTGCCTGCGGCCAGGCTGGTGGAGGACACATCCCTGCCACAGTCGGGAGTCGGACGTCCAGCAGGGGTGGGTACCTCAACAACTGCACCCTAGCTGGAGGAGGATGTGCAGGCAGCAGGAGCCAGGGCACAGGCAGCGGCACCGCAGCAGCAGCAACAAGGTGGGAGCCATGATGGCTCGGGGCCTTCATCATCGGAGGGGCAGGCGTCGGCCAGAGGGCAGGAGGACCCTGGACGGGAAGCATCTTCCGTGTGGCAGCGGTTGGGCCATGCGATAGATGCGGAGCGGCAGCGGGCGGAAGAGGCACAGCTCACGTTGGTCAGGGAGGAGAACTCCATGCGTAGGGGTCCTGAGGCGGGCCGAGTACCTCGAGGCCATTCGCAGAGACCTGGAGTTCCAGATGTCATCGTCCCTGCGAACCCTCGGGGCCATGGAAGAGGACCGCCTCCGGGAGATTGAGCAGGTGTTCGATGATGCCCTGGCCCGGAACATCAACATGTGAGCCGTTGGACTTGCCCGCGGCCTTGTAAATAGTTAGACAGTGTTAGGTTTCCTTTGCTTTTTTCTTTATTTTGGTTGCGCTTGGACAATGCACCACCTTTCTGTATATAGTTTTTCATTAGGTAGTATTTTTGATAGGTTTCATTTCTTCAGTTGAGATCATGGACCCTGGATTGTTCTTCTGTATATAGTTCACTATTGGATTCATCTTTTTTATTATTTTATTTACCCCTGGAGCAATGGTTTTCCCTTGGATTTGATTTTTTGAACTGTGACTTTGGACACCTTTCCTTTGGATTATGATTTGTTGTTTTTCATTTTTTTACGGACATGCAGCTTTTCGTTTTTAATTCCCATTGTCGTTTGTTTGTTTTTAATTCCATTCATGTTGCTTTTAATACATTTATTTCTTAATACTTCGATGTGTGGTATTATCTCATTGGTTTCATGTGTGTCATGATATGGGTTTTGACATTCACTTGCACCCATTGTGTGTGTGTGACGGACATGTGTTCATTTCCATACTTGCCATTGGGGTTGTATCATGAAATTGGCATTTCTATGTGGGTGGATGCAATACTTGGGTGGGTCTTTGGCATGTGGATGCTGGCCATAAGGGCCAGGGATCTAGATTGTGATGACGTGTTGGCTGGGGGACATGTGTCGGGGCCTGCTGGCAGGTGCCCTGCACTGCTGGGGGGTGGGGGTTCAAGGGGACATGAGTGGGGGCCTGCTGGCAGGTGCCCCGCACTGCTGGGGGGTGGTGTTCAAGGGGACATGAGTGGTACATGAGTGGGGGCCTGCTGGCAGGTGCCCTGCACTTCTGGGGGGTGGGTGTGCAAGGGGACATGAGTGGGGGCCTGCTGGCAGGTGACCCTCAGTGCTGGGGGCTGGGGGTGCAAGGGGACATGAGTGGGGGCCTACTGGCAGGTGCCCTGCACTGCTGGGCCGTGGGGGTGCTGGGGGAGATGAGTGTGTGCCTGCTGGCAGGTGCCCTGCACTGCTGTGTGGTGGGGGTGCAAGGGGGTAATGCGTTGGTGATCACTAGTGCAAGGTGACAAGTGGCTTGGCTGGGGGGCATGCCCATGGTGGATGGGCTGCCTGCGGGACATGACCAGGGGTGCAGGGTAGTCCCCTGTGGTGTGGTCTGCCTGCAGGGGCCGTTGAGGGTGTAGACGGAACACCTGGGAGGACCCACACTGCCAATTCACATGTAGGACTCCCCTGCACCCCCGAAATACATGTACCCCACTCGCACAGGGCCTATCGCGTGGGAAACTTGCCCGCACCCCAGTAATACACGCACCCTGCTGAAATCGCATGTGGAACTTCCCGCGCACCCCAGTGATACACGCACCCTGCTGAAATCGCGTGTGGAACTTCCCGCGCACCCCAGTAATACAGGTACTCTGCTGTAATCGCGTGTGGAACTTCCCGCGCACCCCAGTAATACAGTTACCCTGCTGAAATCACGTGTGAAACTTCCCCGCGCCCCTGAAATATACGTACCCTAGCTGGAGGAGGATGTGCAGGCAGCAGGAGCCAGGGCACAGGCAGCGGCACAGCAGCAGCAGCAACAAGGTGGGAGCCATGATGGCTCGGGGCCTTCATCATCGGAGGGGCAGGCGTCGGCCGGAGGGCAGGAGGACCCTGGACGGGAAGCATCTTCCGTGTGGCAGCGGTTGGGCCATGCGATAGATGCGGAGCGGCAGCGGGCGGAAGAGGCACAGCTCACGTTGGTCAGGGAGGAGAACTCCATGCGTAGGGGTCCTGAGGCGGGCCGAGTACCTCGAGGCCATTCGCAGAGACCTGGAGTTCCAGATGTCATCGTCCCTGCGAACCCTCGGGGCCATGGAAGAGGACCGCCTCCGGGAGATTGAGCAGGTGTTCGATGATGCCCTGGCCCGGAACATCAACATGTGAGCCGTTGGACTTGCCCGCGGCCTTGTAAATAGTTAGACAGTGTTAGGTTTCCTTTGCTTTTTTCTTTATTTTGGTTGCGCTTGGACAATGCACCACCTTTCTGTATATAGTTTTTCATTAGGTAGTATTTTTGATAGGTTTCATTTCTTCATTTGGGATCATGGACCCTGGATTGTTCTTCTGTATATAGTTCACTATTGGATTCATCTTTTTTATTATTTTATTTACCCCTGGAGCAATGGTTTTCCCTTAGATTTGATTTTTTGAACTGTGACTTTGGACACCTTTCCTTTGGATTATGATTTGTTGTTTTTCATTTTTTTACGGACATGCAGCTTTTCGTTTTTAATTCCCATTGTCGTTTGTTTGTTTTTAATTCCATTCATGTTGCTTTTAATACATTTATTTCTTAATACTTCGATGTGTGATATTATCTCATTGGTTTCATGTGTGTCATGATATGGGTTTTGACATTCACTTGCACCCATTGTGTGTGTGTGACGGACATGTGTTCATTTCCATACTTGCCATTGGGGTTGTATCATGAAATTGGCATTTCTATGTGGGTGGATGCAATACGTGGGTGGGTCTTTGGCATGTGGATGATGCCCATAAGGGCCAGGGATCTAGATTGTGATGACGTGTTGGCTGGGGGACATGTGTCGGGGCCTGCTGGCAGGTGCCCTGCACTGCTGGGGGTGGGGCTGCTGGGGGACATGAGTGGGTCATGAGTGGGGGCCTGCTGGCAGGTGCCCTGCACTGCTGGGGGTTGGGGGTTCAAGGGGACATGAGTGGGGGCCTGCTGGCAGGTGCCCCGCACTGCTGGGGGTGGGGTTCAAGGGGACATGAGTGGTACATGAGTGGGGGCCTGACAGCAGGTGCCCTGCACTGCTGGGGGCTGGGGGTGCAAGGGGACATGAGTGGGGGCCTACTGGCAGGTGCCCTGCACTGCTGGGCCGTGGGGGTGCTGGGGGAGATGAGTGTGTGCCTGCTGGCAGGTGCCCTGCACTGCTGTGTGGTGGGGGTGCAAGGGGGTAATGCGTTGGTGATCACTAGTGCAAGGTGACAAGTGGCTTGGCTGGGGGGCATGCCCATGGTGGATGGGCTGCCTGCGGGACATGACCAGGGGTGCAGGGTAGTCCCCTGTGGTGTGGTCTGCCTGCAGGGGCCGTTGAGGGTGTAGACGGAACACCTGGGAGGACCCACACTGCCAATTCACATGTAGGACTCCCCTGCACCCCCGAAATACATGTACCCCTCTCGCACAGGGCCTATCGCGTGGGAAACTTGCCCGCACCCCAGTAATACACGTACCCTGCTGAAATAGCGTGTGGAACTTCCCGCGCACCCCAGTAATACACGCACCCTGCTGAAATCGCATGTGGAACTTCCCGCGCACCCCAGTAATACACGCACCCTGCTGAAATCGCGTGTGGAACTTCCCGCGCACCCCAGTAATACAGGTACTCTGCTGTGATCGCGTGTTACACTTCCACGCACCCCAGAAATACACGTACCCTGCTGTAATCGCGTGTGGAACTTCCCCGCACCCCAGAAATACACGTACCCTGCTGAAATCACGTGTGAAACTTCCCACGCACCCCAGTAATACAGTTACCCTGCTGAAATCACGTGTGAAACTTCCCCGCGCCCCTGAAATATACGTACCCTGCTGGAATCACGTGTGGGACTTCCCGCGCACCCCAGTATTACAGGTACCCTGCTGTGATCGAGTGTTACACTTCCACGCATGCCAGAAATACACGTACCCTGCTGTAATCGCGTGTGAAACTTCCCCGCACCCCAGAAATACACGTACCCTGCTGGAATCGCGTGTGGGACTTCCCGCGCTACCCTGTAATACACGTACCCTGCTGTAATCGCGTGTTGAACTTCCCCGCACCCCAGAAATACACGTACCCTGCTGTAATCGTGTGTGTAACTTCCCGCGCACCCCTCTAATACACGTGCCCTGCTTGAAATTGCGTGTCAAACTTCCCCGCACCCCAGAAATGCACGTACCCTGCTGAAATCGCGTGTGTAACTTCCCGCGCACACCAGTAAGACACCTACCCTGCTGAAATTGCGTGTTAAACTTCCCCGCACCCCAGAAATACACGTACCCTGCTGAAATCGCGTGTGTAACTTCCCGCGCACGCCAGTAATACAGGTACCCTGCTGAAATCACGTGTAATAGTTCCCCGCACCCCTGTAATACACGCACCCTGCTGAAATTGCGTGTGGAACTTCCCGCGCACCCCAGTAATACACGCACCCTGCTGAAATCGCGTGTGGAACTTCCCACGCATCCCAGTAATACAGGTACTCTGCTGTGATCGCGTGTTACACTTCAACGCACCCCAGAAATACACGTACCCTGCTGTAATCACGTGTGGAACTTCCCGCGCACCCCAGTAATACAGGTACCATGCTGAAATCGCGTGTGAAACTTCTCCGCGCCCCAGAAATACACGTACCCTGCTGGAATTGCGTGTGGGACTTCCCGCGCACCCCAGTATTACAGGTACCCTGCTGTTATCGCGTGAAACACTTCCACGCACGCCAGAAATACACGTACCCTGCTGTAATCGCGTGTGAAACTTCCCCGCACCCCAGAAATACACGTACCCTGCTGTAATCGCGTGTGGGACTTCCCGCGCACCCCTGTAATACACGTACCCTGCTGTAATCGCATGTTGAACTTCCCCGCGCCCCATAAATACACGTACCCTGCTGTAATTGCGTGTGTAACTTCCCGTGCACCCCTGTAATACACGTGCCCTGCTGAAATCGCTTGTCAAACTTCCCTGCACGCCAGAAATACACGTACCCTGCTGTAATCGCATGTGAAACTTCCCCGCACCCCAGAAATACACGTACCCTGCTGTAATCGCGTGTGGGACTTCCCGCGCACCCCTGTAATACACGTACCCTGCTGTAATCGCGTGTTGAACTTCCCCGCGCCCCATAAATACACGTACCCTGCTGTAATTGGGTGTGTAACTTCCCGCGCACCCCTGTAATACACGTGCCCTGCTGAAATCGCTTGTCAAACTTCCCTGCACCCCAGAAATGCACGTACCCTGCTGAAATCGCGTGTGTAACTTCCCGCGCACACCAGTAAGACACCTACCCTGCTGAAATTGCGTGTTAAACTTCCCCGCACCCCAGAAATACACGTACCCTGCTGAAATCACGTGTGTAACTTCCCGCGCACGCCAGTAATACAGGTACCCTGCTGATATCACGTGTAATAGTTCCCCGCAACCCAGAAATACACGTACCCTACTGAAATCGCATGTGGAACTTCCCGCGCACCCCAGTAATACTGGTACCCTGCTGAAATTGCGTGTAAAAATTCCCCGCACCCCAGAAATACACGTACCCTGCTGGAATCGCGTGTGGAACTTCCCGTGCACCCCTGTAATACACGTACCCTGCTGTAATCGCGTGTTGAACTTCCCCACACCCCAGAAATACACGTACCCTGCTGAAATTATGTGTTCGAACTTCCCGCGCACCCCAGTAATACACGTTCCCCGCTCGCCGTTTGCTGTTTGGCAGCCCTGTATACTGGTCCAGGGTTAGCGCAGCCCTTTGCGATGAATTGGGAATTTTGATGGCTTTTCCTTGCGCCAGGACGTTCTTGGGGGCGTAACTGGCGCAGCTGCAGGGTCGCTGCGCCACTCTGCGCCACGGCTGGTTTTGGAGGCTGAAATCCATGAATACGCTGTGCGCGGATATCGATTTTAGCGCACGCGGCTGGCGCAGATATTCGCACGCACACACTGTGCGCCAGCTGCGTTGCGCCACTTTTGTGCAAAATTCTATGAATTACTCTGTTAATGAATTGAAAGATGTAATTGCACTTGCTCCAATTTTAGCACTACACGATTATGCAGAGGAGTTTTTCTTGTTTTCCCATTCAAACAGGTATGTGATGACGACTGTCCACACACAGAAATCAGCAATGGAGTACAAGCGCCCAGAATATTACATTGGACTGTTAAACCCAGTGATGAAGGGACATTTCACATGTGAGCAAGCATTGGCTGCAACAGCCTTTGCTATTGAGAAATCAGCATCAATAATGATGGGTTGTACAGCGATACTATATGTAGAGCATGGCCTGTTTACTATTTTGCAGAAACCGAAAAGCACGCTCATGACAAAGCGAGCGTCTGACTATGAAGTGTTCAAATCCAATCCTGCAGTTAAAATTGTAAGCTGCTGCAATGTGAATCGGGCAGCCTTTATCATTGAACCAATAGAGGATGGCAATTATGGTCAGGATTGTTGTACATATACTGATGTACATGATGACATACCCCAGGTGAAGTAGAATGCACTCAACAGGGGACACATTGCGTTCATTGATGGTTCATCACTGATCTATCAGGGCATGCTATTGAGACACACCCGCACATCAGTTGTACATAGTGAGGATGGATACCTCGAGGTAATAACAAGAAAAAGTTTACCTCTGCACTATTCTGCACAAGAATCGGAACTACTGGGGTTGATAACAGCCCTACAATTGTACGCTGACAGAGAGGGGACTAGCTAATCTGGTTCAGCGCATGTGACATCCACAGTGCATTCAGGATACTACCACTGGAAATGGAGGGGCTTCCAGCAAACAAATGACACCCAATTGCAGAATACTGCACTGCTGTCTGAATTGATTTACGCATTCTCACTGCCTATTTCAGTAGCGGTCGTGAAGTGCTCTGCCCATACTAATGGTACCAATTTGATAGTGAGTGGCAATGCCGCAGCAGACCAGAAAATCAAGGCATCAGCATACTTGTTGGAGATGATAGAATCAGTATTGATAAGTTGTGATGAGAAAGCACACCAGAAGGAAATAGCAGAACCATATAGTGCAGTATCACTGACACAAATAATTGAATTGCAAGCACCCACGTCACAGGAAGAGCAGGAATTATGGATGAAGAGGGGCTGCTCATTGTACCATGCAGACCTAATGTGGCAGCAGAATACGATGGAAAGCTTGTGATTCTGCTAGAATTATTGAGAGTAGCATTAGAACAGTTGCACCTACCTGCGCATACGTTCAGGAATATATAACTGCAGAGTAGTATGACCAGTGGTACATACCCAGTCTACAGGAGCATATCCAAAATGTTAATAGTGCTGTTTGTCAGCAATTCACTGCAGGGCATACATTGAGGACGGTGAAGGCAATATTACCCGGTTCTTCTGGGCCATTTCAGCATCTCCATATTGATTATGTTGATATGACACAAAGATGTCATGGCTATTGGTATATGATTGTCGTGGGTTGTCCCTTCTCATGCTGGATAGAGGCAGGTCAATATGCTCATCCAGATGCTCAATCAGCAGACACATTCCTTGTATGTGAGGTATTTCCCCGCTGGGAGTGTGTGAAGTATTGTGATCCGATAATGGACATCACTTTACAAATTATTTATTCAAGGATATTGTCACCTTATTGGCCAGTGAGAACTTTACCCAAAAAAATAGGATCCATGTGATCACTGCGCTGCCCGTAATTCCAATGACGAAAATTTTGATGACCATTACTGTGCGGCACAGTGATCAGATAGCTCACTGTGGCCCGCATCCCTCTACCCGATCTCCACCCTAGCCACTTACCTTAACCGTGGGACACACGAAAGTGTGCCGCTGAGTTCCCTCAATCCTTGAGTGTCAGTTCCCACCCCTTATGTGGGCCTGCGTTGGCACCGCAGGGTTCCTTTTTCTTGTTTTTCTTTCTTTCTCTAAATCTTTCTTGTCCCCTGCTTTCCGTTTAACCATGACTAAATGGAGCGGGGGACACCCCTGCTTTGATTAGTCACAGTAATGGGGATCAGCGTTTTTTACTGTGCGTAGGTCGCAGTTTTAGTCCCAGGCAACCTTTTGGAGTCGCAGTAAATTTATAATTTCAATAAATACATATGGTACACTTATAAGAAATGCATGTACCATTCCAATTATATTAGCATTCTAAATATCCTTGTTGACAATTTAAAGACAAGATGCATATAGAGGTGTTTTATATACAAAATGGTAAAGAAATTGGCTGCAGCCTGGAATATACCCTCTCTAACAAAATCACAAGAATCTGTTTCATGGAGGGAATTTAAGACTACAGCAAAACAAAAAAGGTGATGGCTGTAAGGTTAAGTATTATTAAGCAAGGTGTCACGTCATGGTTGGGCAACCCCCACCCCCAATGAAATCATGCTGTAACAAGTGGGACCCAGGCTGATGTCAGGTGCAAGGCTGTAACCCATATGGCCCATACCACACAAAGAGGCCGAATCCGTGAGGCACACGGGGCAGTGATTGTAAACATTGTGAATTTGAGTCATCACAGTACTCCGCCAACGTAAGTAACCCAGACATCTGCATGCATTGACCATCCAAGCCAGATCACTGTCCCACTCAACACCCAAATGTCAACAAACCGCTGCAATCGCATTGTGATACCATAGGCATGTAGAAATGCTGACCCCCAAATCATTGCTCATGCCGTCTCTCTCTCCACCCGCCACAGGCAGCGAGCATGACAGCGAGGACCAGGAAAGCACCCGGGCCAGTACCTCCAGGGGCAGAGTCAGTGGCCGCCACATACCTGCAAGCAGGAAGACAACACAGGCAATACCACCTGCTCCAGCAACCCCCATGGAGGGTGCACAACCCCCACCTGCACCCCTACCCATGCCTGCAGTGCCGCTGGACACATGTCCCACGCTGCACTCTGAGGAGTCCAGTGTGGCTGGTGAGAATGCAGCCATGTGCCTCCTCGATGTGCCAGACAGCCCCCCATCAATATCGGGAGCCAACGTGGAGGACACCATTGACATTGGCCATACCCCTGACACACCATCATACAGCCAGGTGGCACACAGCGACTCCGGGGAGAGTGATACCCCAGGAGTACAACCTGCCTATCCTGTATCCACTTCCCCTGCAGAATCTCCGGGAAGGCCTGCAGGCCCAATACCAAGCCTGCCAAGCACATCGGCCACATCGGCCATGGATGTAGTGCGCTCTCAGCATCTCACAGGCCTCATTGAGGAGGTCATCAGGGACAATCGCGAATCAAGGGTGGAGTGGCGCAATGACCTTCAGGCTCTGGGTGAGGTGATCACAGTGAACACAAACCGGCTCTACAATGTCCTTGGCCGGATCGCAGATGCCCTGGAAGCAGCACACCCCACTCCACAGCCCCAGCGGGAGAAGCCACCTTCACAAAGCTCCCCCACCCAGACCAGCCCGGTCCGTCGTTCACTGCGTACATTGCGCCGCCACGACATGGATCCCCCTGGCTCTGGGAGTGCACATTGACCATGCCGGCACACACATGTGGCCTATGTTGCCCTAATTGAACTATTGTGGGGTTGTTGTGGGGGGAGATGGAGTGGGGTGAGGGTGTGTGTGGGAGTTGTGGGGGAGGCAGAGGGGGGTGAGGGTGTGTGTGGGAGTTGGGGGGTAGGGGGAGGGGGGTGAGGGTGTGTGTCGAAGTTGGGGGGGAAGGGGAGGGGGGTGGTGGAGGTTTTGTTGTACACGTTAGAACTTTATCATTCAATACACCGGTTGATCATCCAAAAAAAACAGAGTGGACATTGATCAATGTGCATGTGTCTTTTAATTTTCCACAGTGCATGGTGTACATGTATCCCCACACCCAGTGCCTGATGTCCTGACATACTCACACCCTCAGCTGACTAGTGAATCAGAAATATTGTCTGATCAATGTTTGCCGCATGGCATGTCCCTCCTGTGCATCGGCACCGTGATGCTGTCCTGCCATTCCTTCCTCCTCCCCCTCATTATCATCTGGTGGTAGCAGTTCCACGTCAGGGGGCAGTGGCACGTTCCGACGGATGCACATGTTGTGCAGCATTACACATGACATGGTGATCTTGGACACCTTCTCGTGGCTGTAGATGAGTGCCCCACCTGACCGGCTGAGGCAACGCAATCGTGCCTTCAACAGGCCGAAGGTCTGCTCTATCACCACCCGTGTACGTGTATGGGATCTATTGTAGTCCTCTTCATGCCTGTTCTGTGGGTTGCAGACCGGGGTCATGAGCCACAGCTTCAAAGGGTAGCCAGCATCACTTGCATAAGAGTGGAATGAAGGTAAGTGTTTGTAAATTCATGGTGGACAACTGTACTAGTCTTACATGGCAGCAGGTGATTACTGGCCATACACACATGTCCCAGGATGCATTCACCCCATTACTGGCCCGCTATGTGTCCTGTGCAATGGAATTATGGAGGGGGTAGCTTCTTCATGATGGGTTATGGTGTGCACTCACGTCTTGTTGCATGTGCATCGTATATGCATGCAGCACTGTTGGACTGCATTCATTGATGTGTTGTGCGAGTTTTGGTGACAGGGGTGGGTTGGCTGTAGTTAGTAGCATACTCATCATTCTGCACTGATCTGTGCCATGGTGACTTGCAGCAATCCTATGGGTGTGCAGGACCAGTCACACGCTGTGGGATCCCTGTTAGACTCACTTCTATGCACTCCCAGGGATGACTGTCCTGTGTGGTGAGATGCAGGAGTGTGCGACATGGTGCAGGATGCCCTTACGGTGTGTAAGGGCCACTGATGAGTGGTGCATGTGTTGTGGTATGTGGTATTTGGGCAGGTTTCCTGTTAGTCATGTTGTGTTGCTGTCATGATGCCTGCCCCTGGAAGACCAGACCAAGCCCAGCAGCCCCGGAAGCAGGCATCATGCCACTTGGAGCATGCCCAAAAGCCCCAGTTAGGGGCTGTTTGGGTGCAGTCCTGGCGCCTATGGCGCCAGGCTCATAAAGATAAAGTCAGTCCAGGCGCCATGGGCGCCAGGCTCATTATTGATAACTTACCTGAAGCAGACCATGCTGCATACTCACCTGAGGCAGACCATGCTGCATGAAGACTCAAGCCAAATGAGGTTTAGGAGGGACTATTTTACTGAAGGGACTATTTTGTTACTTGGGTGGGGCTTTGGAAGAATACTTACCTGGAACTTCTTCCAAGGCTATTTAAACCACGCCCGGACAGCCACTCGTGCTTCGCGTTATTCTGCTTGCTGCAGCGTAACGCTCACAGTGTTTTCAGCAGCTCCAGTCTTCAGCCACGCCCGCTTCAATCCTAGGACTCCTGAAACAAGAAGAAAAGAAGGATAAAGGTTAGAACAGGAGTTTTAACTTTAATCCTTACCTGAATCCTGATCCATTTCGCCACAGAGCTGAAAGACAGAAGTCTTTGAAGCATCTCTTAGCATTCCTACGGCGCTGCACTGAACTCACCTGCTTGGCGGTACTTCAGCATTCCATCACACTCTCTCCATCTCGCGTCCGCCCTCCGACACCTAAGGAGACAAAGACAGCAAGGTGAGCAAGGGGACTCTCTAAGGCTATACAAGCTACCCCCAAGGACTTACCTGATTTACCACGGGGGGTACTCACCTCATCTCGGGTCGGCGCAGTCAACTCTGCTTCATCGCCGTACCCCGGCCCCTAAGGGGAAAACCACAATAGACTTACCTGAATCTTACCAATTGCCATTTGGAAATCTTCGAGTGGATTAATCGGCAACCTGCAAGGAATCGGACAGAGTGAAGATCAGACATTTGAACTCTTATGAACAATTGGACTTTAGAGTCAATACTGGAACTCACCAATTCCTCTACGCCAGTGAAGTAACTGGTCATCAACGCGCCCCTGCGGTCGACGCAGGATGGAGAGCTCACCCTTCCAAACCATCGGGTGAGACTAGGGAGGGGACATCAAGAGTGATCTGTGGGAAGACAACGGGAGTGGGGAAGGTGGGTTGACACTAAATTCCACGGGTGGTTAATTCCCCATCTCCTTTGCAGAAGAATATTCCTGCGAGCCAGACAAACTAGGCAAAGCGGGCCAGTCCAGTCAGTCATCTCGGCGCTACACGTCACGCTGGTGGAAAAACAGCGGCCCAGTTCCGTTCGACGCCCCGTGGGAACCAGGTGAGCGTAACAGTTAGGTGTCGGCTCTAAATCATCAACGTGTGGTTAGGTAGACATGTGCCATGTCACTTGCCTTGGGGCACAGTGTTCTGTGAGGTGCACATCGTGCACTGGCCTGAACATTCCCACACAGGTGAAGTAGGCATCTCCCCCCTTTCCCACCAAGGTGAAGT
Source organism: Ambystoma mexicanum (assembly GCF_040938575.1). Lineage (NCBI taxonomy): Eukaryota > Metazoa > Chordata > Amphibia > Caudata > Ambystomatidae > Ambystoma > Ambystoma mexicanum. The sequence continues at coordinate 502,466,360 of NC_090940.1, read as the reverse complement.
GGGCATCCCCCCCCCCTTTCCCACCCAGGTGAAGTAGGCATCCCCCCCCTTTCCCACCCAGGTGAAGTAGGCATCTACCCCCCCTTTCCCACCCAGGTGAAGTAGGCATCCCCCCTTTCCCAACCAGGTGAAGTAGGCAGCCAACATACTCGCAGACCCAATGCACTGCCATGGCCCATTCAGGTTACTCACCAAACAGCCAGGCATGTCGTCCGGCATGTCGCTCCATGTAGCGTGGTAGTGTGGAATTCTGCAGGACCAAGGAGTCATGAGTTGATCCGGGGTATCGGGCATTGCAATGTGTGATGGCTTTACTGGCATTACACACCATCTGGACGTTGATGGAGTGGTATTGCTTGCGGTTGCGATACGGCACCTCCATGGGATGCGGGACCACCAATTCAACATGGGTGCAGTCGAGGGCACCTATGCAATTTGGCATGCCTGACAGTGCATGGAAGGCAACTTTTGTATCATATATCTCCTGGGGAGTCGGGGTAGGTATATGTAGTCCCTTGTGTGGTTGAGGAGGGCATCCAGCACTTGGTTGAGTATCCGGGAAAATATGGGCTGTGAAATGCCATGCATGTGTCCGACTGTATGCTGGTAGGTGCCTGTGGCAAGGAAGTGGAACACAGACACTACCTTCAGTAGAGGGGGGATGGCAGTGCTGATTTCTATGAGGCTCACTATATCGTCATGTATCAGGTCCACTGTGGTGGTAATGGTGTCCCAGTTAAGCCGGTACAGGGTGTGGATCTGCTCTGGTGTGAGGTTGAAGAGGGTGGCTCTGATGCAGGGGATTGGGGGCTGGTGGCGTGGTAATGGTGGCTGCACCGGTAGGGCATGCTGGGCCTGTCTCACCCTCCTTCTCCTCCTGTGCATCCTCTGTGGTGGGGGCTGTGGTTGTTGTTGTTGTAGTTGCTGCCTTGCAAGCAGGGCCTCCAGCTCCAGGAATGCTGCTACAATTGGTATCATCTTGGTATGGGAGGGGGTGTGGTGTGTGGGTGTGCTCTTTTTGTGCTGTGCCAGACTCCATTGCCTCCACCTGTGATGATTGAGTGCACCTGTGCCTCTTGGAAACACTGCTCATGGTTCTTAACACCTTCTTGGCAATGTCGTTATTTACTCCATGCCGGTAAGGTACTTTGCGGCCTTGTGGAGGCCGTTTTTTGCATGTCCGCATTACTTGGGATCAGCTCCGGTTTACGCCATGCCGCTAATTTCGGCATGGAGTGTCAGGCGCGCGCCACTAGACCGCAATCAACGACCTCGTACTTTACGGCGCCGTAAATAACGGTCTGGTAGGGCAGAATAGTCCATAACGGGAAACGATGACGGTAATCCTTTTCCAGCATCGTTTTCCCCTTACCTCCTAACTCGGAATGACCCCCAGATTCCTGTTTAAAAGATGTGACATCATCTTCATTGAGGACATTTAGCAGGGGTGGACTGGGACCAAAACGAGGCCCTAGAAATAATGTTCAAAGTGGCCCCCATTTTCAGCAAGCCTAACGCTTTTCCTATGAGGACAGTTGGAAATTAAATAGGTTACTACACGGAAGAGGCCCAGGGTGCAGAGGCCTACCGGGAAATCTCCGGAGCTCCCCATAAGCCAGTCCACCCCAGACATTTAGAACCGATGCCCGTTTGAAAGTGCATAGGATTGGGGACAGAGTGAAGAGTTGGATTGGCCCCAAGTTTGACTTACATCTTAATTGCTAGGTACAGGAAACACTCACATTATCTCCTGTAGCTATCTAGATACCCAAATATATGGAGGAAACTTTTGAGAACACTCCTGCAAAATTACAACATTCAAAACTATTGTAAAAACATAAGACTTTTACTTCTAAAGGAGCATGTAGCTGTAGCAAGTGCAAGAGGAACTTAAGTTAAAGGAGTTGGAAGATAATTGTAATAGTTGTGAAATGGATGGATCCTTATGTTTAAGGTTTGTATGATGAAGAAGGCCTGTTATTAAGAAGTAGGAGGAAGGAGGACTCACTGTTTTTATTTTTCTGTCACTACTGTTTAAAAATGTATAGGCATGCACTAATTAAATTCTGATTCAAGGTAGCCCTGCTGAAAATTGTTATTTATTTTAATGGAGGAAACTAAATACATTTCTTCTGACTGAATGACACAGAGGGGAGAAGTGACATGCACAACCCAGAGTCCAGCCACTGCCACGGTCCACCACCAGGAGATTAGGGCCAATCAAAATCATTATTATTATTATTACTATTATTATTTTTAATGTAATCCCTTCATTGTTGTAGGGGATGTGGGAAAGTACTTGGGAGAGAAAGTGATTGGGATGGGGAAAGCAGGTAAAGAAACTTTATGACACAAAGGGGGTAATTCATAGATTTCAGCGCAGAGGCAGCGCAGAGAGGGATCGTGCGCCAGCCTTGTGTGCTAAACAGCATTCTGGCGCACTGCGTATTCATGGAATTCCCAAGGCAAAAAGAGCCCTGGCGCAGAGAACATCCCGCAGCGCCAGTTACGCCCCCAGGAACGCCCCTCGCGCTAGGAAAAGCCATCAAAATCCCAAATCCAGCGCACAGGGCTGCGCTAACCCTGGACCAGCTTACAGGGCCGCTAGACAGCAAACGTCGAGCAGGGAACGTGTATTCCTGGGGTGCGCTGGAATTATCACACGCGGTAGGGCCTGTGCGAGCGGGGTACGTGCATTACTATGGTTCGCGGGGAGTTTCACACGCGACTGGCCCTGTGTGAGCAGGGTACGTGTGTTTGGGTGGTACGCGGGGAGTTTCACATGCGGTAAGCCCTGTGCGAGCGGGGGACGTGTATTTCAGGGGTGCGCGGGAAATTTCACACGCAGTAGGCCCTGTGCGATCGGGGTACATGGATTTCGGGGGTGCGTGGGAAGTTTCACACGCGACTGGCCCTGTGCGAGCGGGGTACGTGTATTACTGTGGTTCACGGGGAGTTTCACACGCGATTGGGCCTGTACGAGCAGGGTACGTGTATTTGGGTGGTACGCAGGAGTTTCACACACGGTAGGCCCTGTGAGAGCGTGGTACGTGTATTTCGGGGGTGCGCAGGAAGTTTCACACGCAATTGGCCCTGTGCGAGCGGGGTACGTGTATTACTGGGGTTCGCGGGGAGTTTCACACGCGATTGGGCCTGTGCGAGCAGGGTACGTGTATTCGGGTGGTACGTGGGGAGTTTCACACGTGGTAGGCACTGTGCGAGCGGGGTACGTGTATTTCGGGGGTGCGCAGGAAGTTTCACACGCAATTTCGCAGTCAGAGCGGGGTACGTGTATCCAGTGGGATGCGCATGGAGTCCCACACATGGATTGGCAGTGTGGGTCCTCCCAGGTGTGCCCTCAACCCCCTCCACGGGCCCTGCAGGCAGCCCACACCACAGGGGACTACCCTGCACCCCTGGCCATGTCCCACAGGCAGCCCATCCACCATGGGCATGCCCAGCCAGTCCACATGTCACCTTGCACTAGTGATCACCAACTCATGTCCCCCTGCACCCCCACCGCCCAGCATTGAGGGGCACCTGCCAGCAGGCCCCCACTCATGTCCCCCTGCACCCCCACCCCCAGCAGTGAGGGGCACCTGCCAGCAGGCCCCCACTCATGTCCCCCTGCACCCTCATCCCCAGCATTGAGGAGCACCTGCCAGCAGGCCCCCACTCATGTCCCACTCATGTCCCCCTGCACCCCCACCCCCCAGCAGTGAGGGGCACCTGCCAGCTGGCCCCCACTAATGTCCTACTCATGTCCCCCGGCACCCCCACCCCCCAGCATTGAGGTGCACCTGCCAGCAGGCCCCCACTCATGTCACACTCATGTCCCCCTGCACTCCCACCCCCCAGCATTGAGGGGCACCTGCCAGCAGGCCCCCCAGTCATGTCCCCCTGCACTCCCACTCCTCAGCAGTGAGGTGCACCTGCCAGCAGGCCCCCACTCATGTCCCACTCATGTCCCCCTGCACCCCCACCCCCCAGTAGTGAGGGGTACCTGCCAGCAGGCCCCCACTCATGTCCCCCCCACATGACATAAAGATGCACAATCATGGCCACCTTCTACACCAAAATACCTCAGCACGCCACCCCAGTCTTGAGACGCAATGATTTCCCAATCCACCCCACACTGACATGCCTATCTCAAGACACAAACCAAAAGTCAACTATGTACATCAACACATGTCCGTCATACACACCCACGGGTTGGCATTGATTGCGTAAACCCACATTTTCACATGCATGAACCCATATCAAAATGTATTATGGAAAAAAATAAAGCAATGAAATGAAAGCATAAAAAAATAGCACACATGAAATGAAAAGCATGTCCAAAAGATGAGTAAATGAAAAGTAGAACCAATCCAAAGAAATCCAAAAGAAAAATAGTCCAAACTCTCCCTCCACCAAAGCAAATCCAAAGGAAACGTAAAAAGAAAAATCCATTAATCCATGGTGAAATCCAAAGAAAAAGTTCAAATTAATCCATTGTCCAACTATGTACAATCCATTGTCAAAAAGAAAAATCCATTAATCCATGTTCAAATCCAAATGAAAAGTTCAAATAGATCCATTGTCCAACTATGTACAATCCATTGTCAAGGGTCCATGAGCCCAACAAAAGAAATTAAACCTACCTAAGAAACTACCTAAGAAAAAAACTATATACAAATGTGTGGGGCATAGTCCAATCACCCCAAATCAAAGGAAAATGAAAATGAAACCTAGCACTAAAAACTATTTACAATGGCAGCTAGTCCGACGGCTCACTTTTCGATGTCCCGGGCCAGGGCATCATCGAACTCCCACTCAATGTCCTGGAGGCAGTCCTCTTCCATGGCCCGAGGGTTCGCAGGGACGATGACATGTTGACCTCCAACTCCCTGCGAATTGCCTCGAGGCACTCGGCCCGCTTCAGTGCCCTCCGCATGGCGTTCTCCGCCCTGACCATTGTGAGCCGTGCCTCTTCTGCCCGCTGCCACTCCGCATCTATGGCGTGGCCCAACCGCTGCCACACGGAAGACACTTTTAATCTTGGGCCCTCCTGCCCTCTGGCCGATGCCTGCCCCTCCGATGTTGATGGCCCCGAGCAATCATGGCTCCCACCTTGTTGCTGCTGCTGCTGTGCCTGTGCCCCTGCTGTTGCTGCCTGCACGTCCTCCTATGGCTGGGGTGCAGTTGTCGTGGGGGCCACCCCTGCTGGACGTCCGACTCCCGACTGGCAGGGATGTGTCCCCCACCAGCCTGGCCGCTGGGTCAGAGGCAGCTCCACAGGGTACCCAGGTGATACATGGGTGGGAAGATGGCATGGTGGACGACTGGCGCGTAGGGTGTTCAGGTGAGGAGGGGGTCGGAACAAGGTCCAGCAAACGGAGGAATCCAGCCCTGGTGACTAGTCCCAGTAGGTAAACGCGGTCAACGAGGCATTCGAGATGACGTGCAGTGTCTTCACGAAAACACTTCAGGTCACCTTGCATGCCCCGTTGATGCAACGCCATCCCACTCAGGAAAGGCTCAACCCGGTCCTGGATAGCCACGTCCGCAGGAAGAGGAAGGCCAGTTGTTGTAAGCGGATTCCCTCCCTGAAAACGGGTCTGAACATAGGCATCCCTGCTGGTGTGGGATGATGCAGTCACAGGATCGGGGACAGTATTGCACACAGGCACCTCCACGGTGGCCTGTGCTGCCTCCTGTCCCTGCCTCTGCACTGCACCACTAGCACTAGTGGAATCCCCACCTCCAGACCCTGTGTGTGTCCCTTCCACGGCCTCCTCCTCCACCAAACCCCCCACCAACCTGGATGACTCTGTGCCATCTTCCTCCGTCGGGCCCTGTGGGGTCTCAGCTGCCCCTTCTGCTGCTGAGGGGTCCACCTCCAACCTCCGCCTCTTGGACCTACCCTCGGCTGCTGCGGCCTGGGACGCAGCACCAGACTCCTCACTCCCCGACAAGATGGCAACCTGGGAGGGGAGCCGGGCCTTGCCTCTCCGGCTGGTGGTGCGATCCCTGCCGCTCTGCTACACAGCACCCTCTCCGCCCTCTTCATCAGTTGAAGCTGCAGACAGGGAGAGATAGAACACAGGCATCAGGGCACTTGACAATGGACTGATACACACATGACAGTTGTACATGAGTGTCAGTGTCAAACTTCAGACATGGCATCACACTCCCCAACACACATGTCATTTCAACTCACACACATGAGCAATTCAACAGCATTATTCCACCAGGCAGCACCATCCATAAACAAACAACAGAAAGAGCAGCCGAAAGTGAGCCTGATGTCACATGAAACAAGGGGAGTGCACAACACATGCACACAGGCCACCACACTTACATGCATGTGTACATCTCCACCAACTCTCGCAGTGATGAGATCGCCATCCATGTCACATCTGCCATTCAGCCTTCTACATGTCAGTGTCACATGCATCCCTGTTGCATCACAGTTGCACACTTGTAAAATACACACACATGCACATGTACACAGTGCAGACACATGCAGCTGGAACCACCATCCATGTGTGACACCACAACCATGCCAATGTACATACACAGTAATTCAAACATATGTGCTCCCACACCTGCATTTGGCCTGCATGCTTACCAACACATCCACCATCCATTGGTCTCACACATGAGAGGACTCACATGTGTCAGCCTCACACCCCTGTACATACACATCCATACATGGCCATACAAATACACATGTGCAACCTGCACACTACTGGCACACCACAACACGCACAGTGTCCAATCAGTATGCATGTACACCTACCGTTCGACTCCAGACGGGTCTGCCTCTCAAGGACCTGGACATGAAGCGCTGGGCTTGTGTGTTCCAGGACCCTCATTTGGTGGTCTGACAGGTGGCCCCGGTGCCCCTTGGCATCCGCTGCCTTCAAGAGGCGCTGGGCCTTGTCGAGGGTCCTGGACCTGAAGTCCTCCCAGCGCTTCCGGACATGTTTGATGTCGCAGACTGCCACCCCCTCCTCGTTGATGGAAGTCACGATGTCCATCCAGATCCTTGTCCGTCCTTCATTGTTGGCGCGCAAACTTCCAAAGAGGACATCATACTGCCCCAGGACTTGCTCCACCAGGACACCTACTTCCCTGGCACTGAAGCTGATGGCCCTCTGCCTCTCTGGCTGGGGGTTGCCAGTGGTGTCAGATGGTGTTGTGCCTGACATGGCAACCCCAGAGGCAGGTGTGGATGGGCAACTGGGTCCTGGGGCTGGTCTGTGGAGCGATGGTATCCAAGTCGGGAGTCTTCAGTTCCAACAGGGGTGCTCACAGCAACTTCACCCCTGGCTGACGTGCAGGCAGCAAATAGCAGGGCACGTGGGCAGCAGGCAGTCAGGCAGCAGCAGATGGCAGGTGGGAGCGTGCTCGGGGCTCTTGGGGGCAGGAAAATGGCCTTTTGGGCAGGAGCGTGGTCTTCTGTGTGTATTCGTGTGGCCAGCTTGATACAGAGTGATTTGGCACGTGAAAAAATTGCACGTCAGCATGTAATCCGAGGAAAGGCCCTTAGCGCATAAGCGCGTCAGTGACGTTACACGCGCAGGCATTGCCCACAACACATGTGCACAGTGAATCAGCATGTGAGAAAACTGCACTTCACCGTGGTATTGGACGAAAAGGGCCTTAGCGCATAAGCGCGAAAGTGACATTTCAACGTGTGTGCTGGCTTAAAAGGTACAAGTATCACGCTATTTCCAGCCATGTGCCTCCTCGATGTGCCAGACAGCCCCCCATCAATATCGGGAGCCAACGTGGAGGACACCATTGACATTGGCCATACCCCTGACACACCATCATACAGCCAGGTGGCACACAGCGACTCCGGGGAGAGTGATACCCCAGGAGTACAACCTGCCTATCCTGTATCCACTTCCCCTGCAGAATCTCCGGGAAGGCCTGCAGGCCCAATACCAAGCCTGCCAAGCACATCGGCCACATCGGCCATGGATGTAGTGCGCTCTCAGCATCTCACAGGCCTCATTGAGGAGGTCATCAGGGACAATCGCGAATCAAGGGTGGAGTGGCGCAATGACCTTCAGGCTCTGGGTGAGGTGATCACAGTGAACACAAACCGGCTCTACAATGTCCTTGGCCGGATCGCAGATGCCCTGGAAGCAGCACACCCCACTCCACAGCCCCAGCGGGAGAAGCCACCTTCACAAAGCTCCCCCACCCAGACCAGCCCGGTCCGTCGTTCACTGCGTACATTGCGCCGCCACGACATGGATCCCCCTGGCTCTGGGAGTGCACATTGACCATGCCGGCACACACATGTGGCCTATGTTGCCCTAATTGAACTATTGTGGGGTTGTTGTGGGGGGAGATGGAGTGGGGTGAGGGTGTGTGTGGGAGTTGTGGGGGAGGCAGAGGGGGGTGAGGGTGTGTGTGGGAGTTGGGGGGTAGGGGGAGGGGGGTGAGGGTGTGTGTCGAAGTTGGGGGGGAAGGGGAGGGGGGTGGTGGAGGTTTTGTTGTACACGTTAGAACTTTATCATTCAATACACCGGTTGATCATCCAAAAAAAACAGAGTGGACATTGATCAATGTGCATGTGTCTTTTAATTTTCCACAGTGCATGGTGTACATGTATCCCCACACCCAGTGCCTGATGTCCTGACATACTCACACCCTCAGCTGACTAGTGAATCAGAAATATTGTCTGATCAATGTTTGCCGCATGGCATGTCCCTCCTGTGCATCGGCACCGTGATGCTGTCCTGCCATTCCTTCCTCCTCCCCCTCATTATCATCTGGTGGTAGCAGTTCCACGTCAGGGGGCAGTGGCACGTTCCGACGGATGCACATGTTGTGCAGCATTACACATGACATGGTGATCTTGGACACCTTCTCGTGGCTGTAGATGAGTGCCCCACCTGACCGGCTGAGGCAACGCAATCGTGCCTTCAACAGGCCGAAGGTCTGCTCTATCACCACCCGTGTACGTGTATGGGATCTATTGTAGTCCTCTTCATGCCTGTTCTGTGGGTTGCAGACCGGGGTCATGAGCCACAGCTTCAAAGGGTAGCCAGCATCACTTGCATAAGAGTGGAATGAAGGTAAGTGTTTGTAAATTCATGGTGGACAACTGTACTAGTCTTACATGGCAGCAGGTGATTACTGGCCATACACACATGTCCCAGGATGCATTCACCCCATTACTGGCCCGCTATGTGTCCTGTGCAATGGAATTATGGAGGGGGTAGCTTCTTCATGATGGGTTATGGTGTGCACTCACGTCTTGTTGCATGTGCATCGTATATGCATGCAGCACTGTTGGACTGCATTCATTGATGTGTTGTGCGAGTTTTGGTGACAGGGGTGGGTTGGCTGTAGTTAGTAGCATACTCATCATTCTGCACTGATCTGTGCCATGGTGACTTGCAGCAATCCTATGGGTGTGCAGGACCAGTCACACGCTGTGGGATCCCTGTTAGACTCACTTCTATGCACTCCCAGGGATGACTGTCCTGTGTGGTGAGATGCAGGAGTGTGCAACATGGTGCAGGATGCCCTTACGGTGTGTAAGGGCCACTGATGAGTGGTGCATGTGTTGTGGTATGTGGTATTTGGGCAGGTTTCCTGTTAGTCATGTTGTGTTGCTGTCATGATGCCTGCCCCTGGAAGACCAGACCAAGCCCAGCAGCCCCGGAAGCAGGCATCATGCCACTTGGAGCATGCCCAAAAGCCCCAGTTAGGGGCTGTTTGGGTGCAGTCCTGGCGCCTATGGCGCCAGGCTCATAAAGATAAAGTCAGTCCAGGCGCCATGGGCGCCAGGCTCATTATTGATAACTTACCTGAAGCAGACCATGCTGCATACTCACCTGAGGCAGACCATGCTGCATGAAGACTCAAGCCAAATGAGGTTTAGGAGGGACTATTTTACTGAAGGGACTATTTTGTTACTTGGGTGGGGCTTTGGAAGAATACTTACCTGGAACTTCTTCCAAGGCTATTTAAACCACGCCCGGACAGCCACTCGTGCTTCGCGTTATTCTGCTTGCTGCAGCGTAACGCTCACAGTGTTTTCAGCAGCTCCAGTCTTCAGCCACGCCCGCTTCAATCCTAGGACTCCTGAAACAAGAAGAAAAGAAGGATAAAGGTTAGAACAGGAGTTTTAACTTTAATCCTTACCTGAATCCTGATCCATTTCGCCACAGAGCTGAAAGACAGAAGTCTTTGAAGCATCTCTTAGCATTCCTACGGCGCTGCACTGAACTCACCTGCTTGGCGGTACTTCAGCATTCCATCACACTCTCTCCATCTCGCGTCCGCCCTCCGACACCTAAGGAGACAAAGACAGCAAGGTGAGCAAGGGGACTCTCTAAGGCTATACAAGCTACCCCCAAGGACTTACCTGATTTACCACGGGGGGTACTCACCTCATCTCGGGTCGGCGCAGTCAACTCTGCTTCATCGCCGTACCCCGGCCCCTAAGGGGAAAACCACAATAGACTTACCTGAATCTTACCAATTGCCATTTGGAAATCTTCGAGTGGATTAATCGGCAACCTGCAAGGAATCGGACAGAGTGAAGATCAGACATTTGAACTCTTATGAACAATTGGACTTTAGAGTCAATACTGGAACTCACCAATTCCTCTACGCCAGTGAAGTAACTGGTCATCAACGCGCCCCTGCGGTCGACGCAGGATGGAGAGCTCACCCTTCCAAACCATCGGGTGAGACTAGGGAGGGGACATCAAGAGTGATCTGTGGGAAGACAACGGGAGTGGGGAAGGTGGGTTGACACTAAATTCCACGGGTGGTTAATTCCCCATCTCCTTTGCAGAAGAATATTCCTGCGAGCCAGACAAACTAGGCAAAGCGGGCCAGTCCAGTCAGTCATCTCGGCGCTACACGTCACGCTGGTGGAAAAACAGCGGCCCAGTTCCGTTCGACGCCCCGTGGGAACCAGGTGAGCGTAACAGTTAGGTGTCGGCTCTAAATCATCAACGTGTGGTTAGGTAGACATGTGCCATGTCACTTGCCTTGGGGCACAGTGTTCTGTGAGGTGCACATCGTGCACTGGCCTGAACATTCCCACACAGGTGAAGTAGGCATCTCCCCCCTTTCCCACCAAGGTGAAGTGGGCATCCCCCCCCCCTTTCCCACCCAGGTGAAGTAGGCATCCCCCCCCTTTCCCACCCAGGTGAAGTAGGCATCTACCCCCCCTTTCCCACCCAGGTGAAGTAGGCATCCCCCCTTTCCCAACCAGGTGAAGTAGGCAGCCAACATACTCGCAGACCCAATGCACTGCCATGGCCCATTCAGGTTACTCACCAAACAGCCAGGCATGTCGTCCGGCATGTCGCTCCATGTAGCGTGGTAGTGTGGAATTCTGCAGGACCAAGGAGTCATGAGTTGATCCGGGGTATCGGGCATTGCAATGTGTGATGGCTTTACTGGCATTACACACCATCTGGACGTTGATGGAGTGGTATTGCTTGCGGTTGCGATACGGCACCTCCATGGGATGCGGGACCACCAATTCAACATGGGTGCAGTCGAGGGCACCTATGCAATTTGGCATGCCTGACAGTGCATGGAAGGCAACTTTTGTATCATATATCTCCTGGGGAGTCGGGGTAGGTATATGTAGTCCCTTGTGTGGTTGAGGAGGGCATCCAGCACTTGGTTGAGTATCCGGGAAAATATGGGCTGTGAAATGCCATGCATGTGTCCGACTGTATGCTGGTAGGTGCCTGTGGCAAGGAAGTGGAACACAGACACTACCTTCAGTAGAGGGGGGATGGCAGTGCTGATTTCTATGAGGCTCACTATATCGTCATGTATCAGGTCCACTGTGGTGGTAATGGTGTCCCAGTTAAGCCGGTACAGGGTGTGGATCTGCTCTGGTGTGAGGTTGAAGAGGGTGGCTCTGATGCAGGGGATTGGGGGCTGGTGGCGTGGTAATGGTGGCTGCACCGGTAGGGCATGCTGGGCCTGTCTCACCCTCCTTCTCCTCCTGTGCATCCTCTGTGGTGGGGGCTGTGGTTGTTGTTGTTGTAGTTGCTGCCTTGCAAGCAGGGCCTCCAGCTCCAGGAATGCTGCTACAATTGGTATCATCTTGGTATGGGAGGGGGTGTGGTGTGTGGGTGTGCTCTTTTTGTGCTGTGCCAGACTCCATTGCCTCCACCTGTGATGATTGAGTGCACCTGTGCCTCTTGGAAACACTGCTCATGGTTCTTAACACCTTCTTGGCAATGTCGTTATTTACTCCATGCCGGTAAGGTACTTTGCGGCCTTGTGGAGGCCGTTTTTTGCATGTCCGCATTACTTGGGATCAGCTCCGGTTTACGCCATGCCGCTAATTTCGGCATGGAGTGTCAGGCGCGCGCCACTAGACCGCAATCAACGACCTCGTACTTTACGGCGCCGTAAATAACGGTCTGGTAGGGCAGAATAGTCCATAACGGGAAACGATGACGGTAATCCTTTTCCAGCATCGTTTTCCCCTTACCTCCTAACTCGGAATGACCCCCAGATTCCTGTTTAAAAGACGTGACATCATCTTCATTGAGGACATTTAGCAGGGGTGGACTGGGACCAAAACGAGGCCCTAGAAATAATGTTCAAAGTGGCCCCCATTTTCAGCAAGCCTAACGCTTTTCCTATGAGGACAGTTGGAAATTAAATAGGTTACTACACGGAAGAGGCCCAGGGTGCAGAGGCCTACCGGGAAATCTCCGGAGCTCCCCATAAGCCAGTCCACCCCAGACATTTAGAACCGATGCCCGTTTGAAAGTGCATAGGATTGGGGACAGAGTGAAGAGTTGGATTGGCCCCAAGTTTGACTTACATCTTAATTGCTAGGTACAGGAAACACTCACATTATCTCCTGTAGCTATCTAGATACCCAAATATATGGAGGAAACTTTTGAGAACACTCCTGCAAAATTACAACATTCAAAACTATTGTAAAAACATAAGACTTTTACTTCTAAAGGAGCATGTAGCTGTAGCAAGTGCAAGAGGAACTTAAGTTAAAGGAGTTGGAAGATAATTGTAATAGTTGTGAAATGGATGGATCCTTATGTTTAAGGTTTGTATGATGAAGAAGGCCTGTTATTAAGAAGTAGGAGGAAGGAGGACTCACTGTTTTTATTTTTCTGTCACTACTGTTTAAAAATGTATAGGCATGCACTAATTAAATTCTGATTCAAGGTAGCCCTGCTGAAAATTGTTATTTATTTTAATGGAGGAAACTAAATACATTTCTTCTGACTGAATGACACAGAGGGGAGAAGTGACATGCACAACCCAGAGTCCAGCCACTGCCACGGTCCACCACCAGGAGATTAGGGCCAATCAAAATCATTATTATTATTATTACTATTATTATTTTTAATGTAATCCCTTCATTGTTGTAGGGGATGTGGGAAAGTACTTGGGAGAGAAAGTGATTGGGATGGGGAAAGCAGGTAAAGAAACTTTATGACACAAAGGGGGTAATTCATAGATTTCAGCGCAGAGGCAGCGCAGAGAGGGATCGTGCGCCAGCCTTGTGTGCTAAACAGCATTCTGGCGCACTGCGTATTCATGGAATTCCCAAGGCAAAAAGAGCCCTGGCGCAGAGAACATCCCGCAGCGCCAGTTACGCCCCCAGGAACGCCCCTCGCGCTAGGAAAAGCCATCAAAATCCCAAATCCAGCGCACAGGGCTGCGCTAACCCTGGACCAGCTTACAGGGCCGCTAGACAGCAAACGTCGAGCAGGGAACGTGTATTCCTGGGGTGCGCTGGAATTATCACACGCGGTAGGGCCTGTGCGAGCGGGGTACGTGCATTACTATGGTTCGCGGGGAGTTTCACACGCGACTGGCCCTGTGTGAGCAGGGTACGTGTGTTTGGGTGGTACGCGGGGAGTTTCACATGCGGTAAGCCCTGTGCGAGCGGGGGACGTGTATTTCAGGGGTGCGCGGGAAATTTCACACGCAGTAGGCCCTGTGCGATCGGGGTACATGGATTTCGGGGGTGCGTGGGAAGTTTCACACGCGACTGGCCCTGTGCGAGCGGGGTACGTGTATTACTGTGGTTCACGGGGAGTTTCACACGCGATTGGGCCTGTACGAGCAGGGTACGTGTATTTGGGTGGTACGCAGGAGTTTCACACACGGTAGGCCCTGTGAGAGCGTGGTACATGTATTTCGGGGGTGCGCAGGAAGTTTCACACGCAATTGGCCCTGTGCGAGCGGGGTACGTGTATTACTGGGGTTCGCGGGGAGTTTCACACGCGATTGGGCCTGTGCGAGCAGGGTACGTGTATTCGGGTGGTACGTGGGGAGTTTCACACGTGGTAGGCACTGTGCGAGCGGGGTACGTGTATTTCGGGGGTGCGCAGGAAGTTTCACACGCAATTTCGCAGTCAGAGCGGGGTACGTGTATCCAGTGGGATGCGCATGGAGTCCCACACATGGATTGGCAGTGTGGGTCCTCCCAGGTGTGCCCTCAACCCCCTCCACGGGCCCTGCAGGCAGCCCACACCACAGGGGACTACCCTGCACCCCTGGCCATGTCCCACAGGCAGCCCATCCACCATGGGCATGCCCAGCCAGTCCACATGTCACCTTGCACTAGTGATCACCAACTCATGTCCCCCTGCACCCCCACCGCCCAGCATTGAGGGGCACCTGCCAGCAGGCCCCCACTCATGTCCCCCTGCACCCCCACCCCCAGCAGTGAGGGGCACCTGCCAGCAGGCCCCCACTCATGTCCCCCTGCACCCTCATCCCCAGCATTGAGGAGCACCTGCCAGCAGGCCCCCACTCATGTCCCACTCATGTCCCCCTGCACCCCCACCCCCCAGCAGTGAGGGGCACCTGCCAGCTGGCCCCCACTAATGTCCTACTCATGTCCCCCGGCACCCCCACCCCCCAGCATTGAGGTGCACCTGCCAGCAGGCCCCCACTCATGTCACACTCATGTCCCCCTGCACTCCCACCCCCCAGCATTGAGGGGCACCTGCCAGCAGGCCCCCCAGTCATGTCCCCCTGCACTCCCACTCCTCAGCAGTGAGGTGCACCTGCCAGCAGGCCCCCACTCATGTCCCACTCATGTCCCCCTGCACCCCCACCCCCCAGTAGTGAGGGGTACCTGCCAGCAGGCCCCCACTCATGTCCCCCCCACATGACATAAAGATGCACAATCATGGCCACCTTCTACACCAAAATACCTCAGCACGCCACCCCAGTCTTGAGACGCAATGATTTCCCAATCCACCCCACACTGACATGCCTATCTCAAGACACAAACCAAAAGTCAACTATGTACATCAACACATGTCCGTCATACACACCCACGGGTTGGCATTGATTGCGTAAACCCACATTTTCACATGCATGAACCCATATCAAAATGTATTATGGAAAAAAATAAAGCAATGAAATGAAAGCATAAAAAAATAGCACACATGAAATGAAAAGCATGTCCAAAAGATGAGTAAATGAAAAGTAGAACCAATCCAAAGAAATCCAAAAGAAAAATAGTCCAAACTCTCCCTCCACCAAAGCAAATCCAAAGGAAACGTAAAAAGAAAAATCCATTAATCCATGGTGAAATCCAAAGAAAAAGTTCAAATTAATCCATTGTCCAACTATGTACAATCCATTGTCAAAAAGAAAAATCCATTAATCCATGTTCAAATCCAAATGAAAAGTTCAAATAGATCCATTGTCCAACTATGTACAATCCATTGTCAAGGGTCCATGAGCCCAACAAAAGAAATTAAACCTACCTAAGAAACTACCTAAGAAAAAAACTATATACAAATGTGTGGGGCATAGTCCAATCACCCCAAATCAAAGGAAAATGAAAATGAAACCTAGCACTAAAAACTATTTACAATGGCAGCTAGTCCGACGGCTCACTTTTCGATGTCCCGGGCCAGGGCATCATCGAACTCCCACTCAATGTCCTGGAGGCAGTCCTCTTCCATGGCCCGAGGGTTCGCAGGGACGATGACATGTTGACCTCCAACTCCCTGCGAATTGCCTCGAGGCACTCGGCCCGCTTCAGTGCCCTCCGCATGGCGTTCTCCGCCCTGACCATTGTGAGCCGTGCCTCTTCTGCCCGCTGCCACTCCGCATCTATGGCGTGGCCCAACCGCTGCCACACGGAAGACACTTTTAATCTTGGGCCCTCCTGCCCTCTGGCCGATGCCTGCCCCTCCGATGTTGATGGCCCCGAGCAATCATGGCTCCCACCTTGTTGCTGCTGCTGCTGTGCCTGTGCCCCTGCTGTTGCTGCCTGCACGTCCTCCTATGGCTGGGGTGCAGTTGTCGTGGGGGCCACCCCTGCTGGACGTCCGACTCCCGACTGGCAGGGATGTGTCCCCCACCAGCCTGGCCGCTGGGTCAGAGGCAGCTCCACAGGGTACCCAGGTGATACATGGGTGGGAAGATGGCATGGTGGACGACTGGCGCGTAGGGTGTTCAGGTGAGGAGGGGGTCGGAACAAGGTCCAGCAAACGGAGGAATCCAGCCCTGGTGACTAGTCCCAGTAGGTAAACGCGGTCAACGAGGCATTCGAGATGACGTGCAGTGTCTTCACGAAAACACTTCAGGTCACCTTGCATGCCCCGTTGATGCAACGCCATCCCACTCAGGAAAGGCTCAACCCGGTCCTGGATAGCCACGTCCGCAGGAAGAGGAAGGCCAGTTGTTGTAAGCGGATTCCCTCCCTGAAAACGGGTCTGAACATAGGCATCCCTGCTGGTGTGGGATGATGCAGTCACAGGATCGGGGACAGTATTGCACACAGGCACCTCCACGGTGGCCTGTGCTGCCTCCTGTCCCTGCCTCTGCACTGCACCACTAGCACTAGTGGAATCCCCACCTCCAGACCCTGTGTGTGTCCCTTCCACGGCCTCCTCCTCCACCAAACCCCCCACCAACCTGGATGACTCTGTGCCATCTTCCTCCGTCGGGCCCTGTGGGGTCTCAGCTGCCCCTTCTGCTGCTGAGGGGTCCACCTCCAACCTCCGCCTCTTGGACCTACCCTCGGCTGCTGTGGCCTGGGACGCAGCACCAGACTCCTCACTCCCCGACAAGATGGCAACCTGGGAGGGGAGCCGGGCCTTGCCTCTCCGGCTGGTGGTGCGATCCCTGCCGCTCTGCTACACAGCACCCTCTCCGCCCTCTTCATCAGTTGAAGCTGCAGACAGGGAGAGATAGAACACAGGCATCAGGGCACTTGACAATGGACTGATACACACATGACAGTTGTACATGAGTGTCAGTGTCAAACTTCAGACATGGCATCACACTCCCCAACACACATGTCATTTCAACTCACACACATGAGCAATTCAACAGCATTATTCCACCAGGCAGCACCATCCATAAACAAACAACAGAAAGAGCAGCCGAAAGTGAGCCTGATGTCACATGAAACAAGGGGAGTGCACAACACATGCACACAGGCCACCACACTTACATGCATGTGTACATCTCCACCAACTCTCGCAGTGATGAGATCGCCATCCATGTCACATCTGCCATTCAGCCTTCTACATGTCAGTGTCACATGCATCCCTGTTGCATCACAGTTGCACACTTGTAAAATACACACACATGCACATGTACACAGTGCAGACACATGCAGCTGGAACCACCATCCATGTGTGACACCACAACCATGCCAATGTACATACACAGTAATTCAAACATATGTGCTCCCACACCTGCATTTGGCCTGCATGCTTACCAACACATCCACCATCCATTGGTCTCACACATGAGAGGACTCACATGTGTCAGCCTCACACCCCTGTACATACACATCCATACATGGCCATACAAATACACATGTGCAACCTGCACACTACTGGCACACCACAACACGCACAGTGTCCAATCAGTATGCATGTACACCTACCGTTCGACTCCAGACGGGTCTGCCTCTCAAGGACCTGGACATGAAGCGCTGGGCTTGTGTGTTCCAGGACCCTCATTTGGTGGTCTGACAGGTGGCCCCGGTGCCCCTTGGCATCCGCTGCCTTCAAGAGGCGCTGGGCCTTGTCGAGGGTCCTGGACCTGAAGTCCTCCCAGCGCTTCCGGACATGTTTGATGTCGCAGACTGCCACCCCCTCCTCGTTGATGGAAGTCACGATGTCCATCCAGATCCTTGTCCGTCCTTCATTGTTGGCGCGCAAACTTCCAAAGAGGACATCATACTGCCCCAGGACTTGCTCCACCAGGACACCTACTTCCCTGGCACTGAAGCTGATGGCCCTCTGCCTCTCTGGCTGGGGGTTGCCAGTGGTGTCAGATGGTGTTGTGCCTGACATGGCAACCCCAGAGGCAGGTGTGGATGGGCAACTGGGTCCTGGGGCTGGTCTGTGGAGCGATGGTATCCAAGTCGGGAGTCTTCAGTTCCAACAGGGGTGCTCACAGCAACTTCACCCCTGGCTGACGTGCAGGCAGCAAATAGCAGGGCACGTGGGCAGCAGGCAGTCAGGCAGCAGCAGATGGCAGGTGGGAGCGTGCTCGGGGCTCTTGGGGGCAGGAAAATGGCCTTTTGGGCAGGAGCGTGGTCTTCTGTGTGTATTCGTGTGGCCAGCTTGATACAGAGTGATTTGGCACGTGAAAAAATTGCACGTCAGCATGTAATCCGAGGAAAGGCCCTTAGCGCATAAGCGCGTCAGTGACGTTACACGCGCAGGCATTGCCCACAACACATGTGCACAGTGAATCAGCATGTGAGAAAACTGCACTTCACCGTGGTATTGGACGAAAAGGGCCTTAGCGCATAAGCGCGAAAGTGACATTTCAACGTGTGTGCTGGCTTAAAAGGTACAAGTATCACGCTATTTCCTTGTACGTGCTTTTTGTGGAGAGCGAGCGGGTGTATCTTGTACTTCTTGTCGGTTCACACGTGATTACTTGACAACGTTTCCAGTTCGTACTCCCTGTTTCCGCAGACTGCGTTCTTTTCTTCTTTTGGCGGGGGTGTTGCCTATGCGCACACGCATGTCTTTTTCACGTTCTTTTTCAAGGCAGACGGTGAGTCACGCACGTATTACCCAACTGTGGTTGCCCCCATGTGTCGCATACCCCTTCAGTGGTCATTGTAGGCTGCGTGTAACACGCGTATGCTTATTTTTGTGTTTCTGGGTGCCACAGCGTAGTGCGGGTTTATTTTTCCATGCACGTGGTCTGCCAGGGGTTGCGTGCACGTGTGCTTTTGTTTTTGGGGTGCCTGTGCGTTTGCGTGACCCGTCATCTTCCCCCAGGGGTCACATGATCAGCTGCCCCCAAGCCCCTCGGTGTCCCATCAAAATTTGATTCCTATTTTGTGCTCGGAATGCACACGACGCATCCTGCAATCCCTCACCATCACAACGCTCCTACACAGAGCGTGGGCTTATCAGCCCATTTGTTGCCATCGTCCACTATATGCACCCAATGGGCTTTATTCATTCTAAGATGGCCGCCGTCCTTGATTTGCCGTGTCCTCTCCTCTGCCTGTCCCCACCAGGCCTCTAGCCGTGTCCTGATTGGCTACCTCGCTTCCCCTTAACTCTACGCGATTCGTCGGCAGGCGGAAGCCGGGTCGCGGAAGTAAGGCGAGGAAAAAAGGCTTCAGGCTCTGACTGAGCTGACCGAGCGCAATCGGCGCCCGGCGATGTGTCTATGTCCTTTTTGCTGCTGATTGCTACAACGCCCGTGGTCTCGTCATGCCTACCTGACTAACGGTGCCCGGCAACAAACTTTCCCAGAGCTAAGGTAACACCCTGCCCACAGCCTTAAAGTACCCTACATCGTTGGTGTCCCCTGCGCCTGGTCAGTCACAACCACCCTTCACCCGCAAGAACTTATTGACTCTTAATATCTGTCTGGCAGTGTATAGCATCTCTTGCACGGCCTCCCTGATTCTTCTCCTCTGCAAGGGCTTCACGCAACATTTGCATTCAGTCCACTATGCTCTGTATAGATATGCCTATTTGTACTATGCCTCTACAACTGCATTTAACCTCTTTGTGCTCTACATTGCCTCACCCAGTGTTGCCTTGCGCCCCAATCTGCATTTAGCATCTGTGTTTTGATCTGATTTGCCCAGGGATACCCTGCGCCCATACTTGCATTTAATTTGGTCATGCCTCATGGTCGCTAACAGACCACCACAATTGTGTTAAGCCTTATGATCGCTAACAGACCACCCCAATTTGTGTCGTGCCTTATAGTCGCTATCAGACCACTACAGTTCTGTTGTGCCCTATGGTCGCTATCAGACCACTACAATTGTGTCGTGCCTTATGGTCGCTATCAGACCACTGCAGTTGTGTTGTGCCTTATGGTCGCTATCAGTCCACTACAATTGTGTTGTGCCTTATGGTCGCTATCAGACCACTACAATTGTGTTGTGCCTTATGGTCGCTAACAGACCACCCCAATTTGTGTCGTGCCTTATGGTCGCTATCAGACCACTACGGTTGTGTTGTGCCTTATGGTCGCTATCAGACCACTACAATTGTGTTGTGCCTTATGGTCGCTATTAGATCACTACAAAGGTGTTGTGCCTCATGGTCACTAACAGACCACTTTAACCTGTATCCGGCTGCACTCACCCACTCGACCTAGCCAAACTATTGCCTAGAATTATTCATTGTATCTTTGGTCCTGCACCCTCCTAGTTAGCATAGCTGAACCTTTGTTGCTGAGACCTGTTTGCATTTGATTCTGTACTTACCTAGTCGGCCTAACCTCTGAGTCATTGATTACACGTGCTCATGTACTTCTTAGCCAGCTTAGTTAAACCTCTACCCCTGCGACTTTGATTGCATTTGCTCTTGCACCTACCTAGCCGGTATAGCAGAATTATTGCTACTGAGTCATTGACTACATATATCATATTAGCACTTAGTATCTAGGTGGCTCTTATCACCAGATTGCTCCTATATGTTAATACCTCTAGCATATATTGTGCTTCATACCTGTTACCAACTGCTCCCACCAACTACTAATGTGGCATCTTAGATAGACCTCCTTATATAACTATGTATCTATCAGCCATTTACACAGTCCTACTGAAGACTATCCTACATCTATTCATTATGCTAGATGTTAGCCTACCTAACACGCTGCTGCCTCCTCTGACATCGGTAATACATCAAACCTGTTACTCTCCAGGCCAATACCTATATCCTAGCCTTGGATCCCTTGAGACAACCACCTCTGCATCACGTCCATGTGATACACTCAGTAGAAACCTTAGACTCCGCGCCAGGCTAACCAAACTGCATGAACCTCCCCGTAGGTCTCTTCCCCCTACCAACATCAAAACTAACTTCCAGCAGATCTGCAATCCTCGCTATGTTAGACTACCGCCTCCACCCAACTCCAATACTTGTCCTACTCAGAACAATAAGCTCACTACAGCTAATACACCTACTATTCCATCCCCCCAAGCCACAGAGATCTCCAAAACCCCAACTATCGTTGGAGCACTCTTGAACGTGAGATCGCTTGTCGCCTATGCCCTAGACATTGCCGACCTAATCTCAGAAGGCAACTTTGACTTTCTCGCTATTACAGAGACTTGGCTACACAATGCAACAGGACCTTCGCTCATGCTAGCCATCCCAGATGGCTACACGATAATCAGAAATGACCGAGAAGGTGCAAGAGGCGGCGGCATTGCCATAATCTCCAAAAAAGCCTCTCACTCAGACCAGTACCTACCCAATCGTTCCAATCCTGCGAGACTTTATCTGCTAAACTCCAGATAAATAATAATCAAACTCTCACCATCCACCTTTTATATAGACCACCAGGCCCCTTAGGCACCTTTGATGAGGATCTCCACAACCTGCTCACTTATAACCTCAAACCTTGTTCCCAAATAATCCTCCTTGGGGACTTTAACTTAGGTTTCCATGACACCACGGATACCAATGCTACAGTGGTAGCCAACACTATTCACGCACTAGGCCTATCTCAAAGAGTTGACAAGCCTACGCATCTGAAGGGAAGAACGCTAGATTGGATAGCTGACTGTAACTGCTCAGCCACTATCCTATCCATAAAACCCCTACCTTGGACAGACCATTCTTTAGTGTCCTTTAACCTAGCCACGTCTAGACCTAACCCCACAATCCTTCCAATAGCACCGCCTTGCTTAACCAGAAATAAAAAATGCATCACGGTAGAGAAAGTGATCCCAGCTATACTACCGACCCTCAATGCATTATCAGCTAATCTAAGCCCCAGCACCCTAGTACAAGAATTCAATAATATCCTGCTGGTCACCCTAGATAAACTGGCACCTCTCAAACTCAGACCAAGCAAACCAAAAGCCCACCTAAACAAATGGTTTACTCCACAATTGAGAGACTTGCGCATCTTGAAAAGAAAAAGTGAAACCACCTGGAGGCTCTGTCCTTCAGTCGACAACAAAGTCAAACTAACCTCTCTCAGTTTACAAAAAAGAAGTTTGGCAGGCAAAACGTAACTCATATGATGACCATATAGCCAACTCTAATTCCAGCATGAAAGAGCTCTTTTCTATTTTAAAGGAACTTGAGTCGCCGATCACCACACCAGACGCCAGGTGAGGGTGTGTACTCCTGAGTGGTATGGGTCACCCAAGTGCTTCCTCCAAAACATTCAGCGGCCGTGGATTTGGGTATGACAGTATCCCTTCTGCCCACAGTAGCCAATTGGCGCCACATTACTGCAGTTGCTCTTGAAATGTCATCTTGCAACAGCATTGTTCTGAATTTTTCAGTGTTCATTCAGGCTAATTGTTTCAATTCTTCCATTTTTGCAACACATTTTTCAGCCCTCATGCCACATATGTGACATGCTTCTGTCATTGATTACACCCCACATTGGCCCGCATTTGTTACCTTGTTATGTGAATGATTAGACCATTCAGGGTGATTGAGTATTGGCCTGCTCACATTAATTTTTGGGGCCTGTTTGAATGTGGAACATGATAGTTGTTTCCTGTCATGTTGAAGTGACCAACCATTGATGTGTACATCTGCCTGCAATCACTGTATTATTGCACACTGGATGTGTTGCAGTGTGTGGCACATGCGTATTTTGTCACACTATTTAGCATTTTTCATCTCATCATGTCCATCTCATTTGGATGGGTGACAGTACTCATTCACTGACATATGGCTGTACTTGTCAAATGTACCATGGCTAGGCTACATGCCATCTGTCTTCTGGCATTTGTCATGTATTTGTATTGGACATGCCACTCACAGGCATGCAGCAATTGTGTTGCTTTTCCATCTTGGTGTCCTCAGTGCCTGCTTTTTACCTCCCCTTCCAACTCATTGACAGTGCATGCATGCCAGGGTTATTGTCATGTAGGACATGTGTAAACCATGTACTGGATCTCTGGCTTGTAAGGCCTATGTGTGTGCTATGGTGATCATGCCTGTTTCCATTTGTTGTCTTTCATGTTTTTGCAGGTGATTACGCACTTGATGCTGTAGAGGTGGAGGAGATGGTGCAGACCCAGGAGGAATCTCAGGCACGACCGGGCACCATTGGAGGACGTGGTGTGGTGGTGGGTGAAAACCCAATCTTATTGCAGACCATACTGTCCACGGGTGTCTCTGGTTGCACCTCCCCAGACCTCTATGATTCAGGTGCTGAATCGGATGATGAGACTAATGTTCTGTCGGAGGTGAGTGTTTCTGGTAGGGATTCTGTTCTGTCCAACCCACCTGCACCAGGGGTAGAACCCTCTATGGGGATGTTAGTATTGGTAACTCCGCCTTTGGCGGTTACGGATGCATGGTCACACTCCACAACATCTGATCCTGTTCCTGGGCCAGCAGATCAGTGGGGGAATGCAGTCCTGCAGCCTCAGGCAGTGCCGGCACAGCAAGGTACAGATCGCCTTGCTCCAAACAGGTGTGGTGCCCGCCGACACGGTGGCCATGCGCCATCAGGCAATACTGTATGGGAAAACTCCATTTACGGTATTGCAGCACAACAGGGAGCATCAGTTGAAATGATTGCTCAGGCAATGGAGAGGGTGGCCACTTCCATTCTCCCCCCTGAAAGGCAGATGGAGCAACTACAGCAGGCAACAGACTCCATTTGCCAATCACACAGGGAAGACATGTTGGCATCCAACAGGTACCGACGGGTGGAACTGGAGACTCTGCGGGAAGCCATTTCTGTGGAGTCACAGGGCCACAGGGAAGCCCTGAGGTTAGAACACCAGTTCCTCAGGCAGACTCTAAGTGAACTTGAGGCTTCCCGAAATGTAAGGTCAGAACAGCAGCTGGAGCAGCTCACACGTTCGCTCTCAGCTGAGCAGCAGGCAACTCGGGAGGAGATCCGGGCATCACGCGAGGCCATGCGTGCAGAAATTCAGGCAACCAGTGAGGTGCTGTATGGGATCTCCGCACTATCAGCCTCCAGAATCAGTCCTTAAACACCTGCATACTTGCTGCCATGGATGACCATACCAGGGCTTTGTGTGGGCTGCCTCCCATAGCACCACCACCTCCTGATGCAGAAGTAGAGGGTGAAGAGAGCGACAGCAGCAGTTCTCCCACAATAGCGTAGCCGTGCAGGCCATGAGCCCATGGAGGTATTTTTTTTTCCGCAACATCCACACAGGTGGGTGTTGGTGTGCACCCTGTCCTCGAACCTCCTGCGTGCCCCCACCTTGGCCCCCACATGGCCATTTTTGATTTTTATGTTTTTTTTTACAGTGTGTTGCCTTGTGTGGCTCCCGTGGGCATCCACTGTTTATTCCAGCTGGGCACATGCAGGCTTGTCCTGTGTTTCGGTTAGATGCTTGGGTTCCTGACACACACCCCTCCTGCTTCCCTTTCCATGGGCTTGCAAAGGGTGTGATAAAGTGACAAGGACTTACACAGTGACATTGGGCTCCCATGAGCTGTGTGGGCAGTCTGTTGTCAAAACTGTGTGTACATCCCTAGTGGGAATTATTGTTGTATTGAACACTGCATGGTGTATTGCTATGTGCTTTTGCATCCATGTCTTCCTCCTTATTCACAGATACCTTCTTCATGTCTTCACAAGGCCGTCTACTTTGCGGATGCAGTTCATGTTGTATGCAGTACACTGACACATTTGCCTGATGTCAACACTCTGCAGTTGGAAGGGGTGGATGTGCTGGCTTATTCAGGTTGTAAAACTTGCACTACTTTTATTTGGTACTGTCATATTTTGGCAATGTTTTATCCTGTGTTGCTGTATTGTGTTGCTGGTAAGTATTTGGTCATGTGTGCTGTTTGTTATTGATTACTGAGAGCATATTGTCTGTGGCCTGTTTCCATTTGGGACAGTGCACTTTGTGACACTTGTGTCATGTGTTGTGCATTCCTTTGTTTGCTTTCACATTGCATGACATGCCATGGTGTATTGGGTAGCGGAGATGGGGAGGGGTTGGGTGACATGGCGCTGTTTTCATGTTGTATTTTTCAAGGGGGTAGTCATTCATGCAGCATGAATGTGTGTCTTTTTGTGACACAGCATTGGCTGTCTTTCGGTAGGTAGGGATGCACACAATGTAACACTTCCAGGTGACCAATCTCAGGCTGGTATGGTTGTGACAAATGACTGTCCCTTATGTCATCATCATTGATTGTCAGCTGGTATGTACCACAGATGTGTGCACTCCACAGGGGTGTGATTTTAGGTGAAGTAATTAGCCACCACCTGCGTACGGGCTGCCTCACCACGTGCCCTTTCCCCTCCCATGCGCAGCGGGCGTGCTTGTGGTTGGGGATGTGGGGGCACCACCATGTGCACCGGCAGGCCCCGGCGGGTTGCAACATTGTGCAGGACACATGCTGCCACTATGATCCTGCACACTACTGGGGGCGCGTATAGCAGCTGCCTACCAGAGCGGTCAAGGGACCGAAAGCGTGACTTGAGCACTCCAAATGTGCGCTCCACCATGCCCCGGGTTGCAATATGGGCTGTGTTGTATCTTACCTCGGGTGGTGTGGTGGGGTTCCAAAGTGGCGTCATCAGGTGGGTGCTCAGAGGGTAGGCACTGTCCCCTGGGAGGTGATGATGGGTATCATTAGTGGGGTTGTGACATTACTCAGTATCTGACATGCATGCATGTGCAGAGGCATTTATACTCACCAAGCAGCCATGTATCACCATTCCACCCAGCTTCTAGGTCCCGGTTTAGGGTTGACATTCTGTAAATGAAACTGTCATGGGTGGACCCTGGATAGTTGGCATATGCTGAGGTGATGATTCCCTTGGCATCACATACTACCTGCACGTTGATGGAATGCCAGTGCTTGCGGTTTCTATAGATGTGCTCAGTTGCCCTGGGAGGACTTAGAGACACATGGGTGCAATCAATGGCACCTAGCACTTTGGGCAAGTGTGCCACCCCGTAAAAATCCTGTATGGCAGGCTGCCTTTCTGCAGGTGTTCTGGGCAGGTATATGTGCCTGCGGACTGATGGGCGTGCAGTCATGATGGCCAACACCTGGTGTAGGTAGCATGACTGCGTGGCCTGTGACACCCCCCCCACTATGGCACTTGTCAGCTGAAATGAACCAGTGGCCAAGAAGTGCAGTACATTGAGCACCTTTTTCAAGGGGCTCAGTGCTTGGGAGCACAGGGTGGGTGATGTGAGATCGAGTATTATGTGAGGTGGAAACCTGTACCTCCCATACACCTGGTCATCAGGCATCCCAAAAAGGCTGGTCCTGGGTGTAAAAATTCTGGCCCTGACTATCCTCCTCCTCCTGTGGTGTCCCACGACCACTGCTGCGAGGAACGGTATATTCATCATAGCGTCTGAGCTTGTTTGTTGTTTGCATGCACTTTTATGCTGCGTGGGTCCGCGTACGCCTGCTTCCTGCTGGCGTACGTATTTCCGGATTAGCGCGTCTTTTTGGCACACGCGTTTCCCCTGTTCGATTCCATGAATATGTGTTGTTGGTGCGCGTGTGGGTGTTCTGCGCATTTGCCTCCTGTACTTCCCCCGTAACGCCCACATTTTCACGCGTTGTTCCCCATTCTGCGTGTTACGCCCCGTGTTCCGCCTACTTTTGTTGTGTGCGCCGCACTATGGCACTTTTGTGGTGTGCGTAGCGCACGCCATTTGATGACCTGTGCGCCCACGTGCGCCACGCAGGATTTTAGTGCACATTCCAGTATTTACACACGCACGGACTTCCATGAATCCATGTGCGTGGCTTTCGCACACTTGCACTGCGATTTTCGCACTTGCTCTGCGATTCGCACGCTTTTGCATGCTTGCGCTGAGATTTTATGATGTGTTTCGTGTGGGTGGAGGATTTATGCGGTAGGTTTTGGAAACAATTTGATAGAGAAAAACAAAGTGGCAATGACTTGAAGGTTTTGAATGAATCTTAAACCTCGGGCATAGCTCTGTCAACTCTCCAGACCATCATTCTTTGCCCGCCAAGCCATCACAGAGAGGGCAAAGGCCATATGCAAACTCTACTCCCCAATGAGGCTGAAACATGTCTGGGGATGCTTGTGGTCTTGTACAGAAGGGGTCTGACTTAGAATTTTGGTCTGGAGTGTCCCTTTTGGGGTGGCTTCAAGCCTGATTTGTATATCGTCTTTCCCCTTCTGTAATGGCTAGGCAGGCTGAAAAACGATGGTCTAGATGGTTGGCCAGATATGTGCCCGTGGTTATGATTGATTCAAAATCTTCCAGCCACCAGCTTTCGGTTTTGCAATAGTTTGATAGAGACGAAAGAATTAGTATTTTTGAGACAAGGAAGTGATGAGATACTATGGATTGTTCAGATTTCTATTTTTTTAGAGGAAAAATTGCTAGACATTCTATGGGCTAAGTAATCAGGAAGTAGAATTAAAATTGGTGAAGTATCTTAGGTTGTAAGAAAAATCAAGAATTTGAATTAAAAAATGTTGATTTAAAAACAAAGTCATGTTTTATAACAATTAAATAAACAGATAATCCGAAACAGTGAAAGCTGAAGGATAGACTCCAGTGGGCACTAAGGGGGGGGGGAGTCCTGGGGTTTTGGTCACACAGGAACAGGCAGCTGTTTTGGGAATTGACAGATGTTTTTAAGGATGTTTTTTAAAGAGGTTCAAGTGGCAGATGGTTAAAGTTAAAGGTGTGGCAAATGAAGATCTAAGACAATGCTATGCCACCAACAGACTATGTTGGGTGTCTAGGAGACTTAATGTCAAACCAACATCTCCATTTTCTTTAATAAACAAATGAGCCTACAAATCCAGAAATTGACAGTGACTATTGTTGATACTGTCCCTGGGTGCTCACCTAGAAAACCTTGCTTTCTAGACAAAGACCCTGCTTTTTGAACTCTGAACAAAAGATTCAGCAGGAGCAGGTTATATATACGATATTGGCTCACCCATCCTGACACAACTTTGTGTTGACTGTGGAAATCTCCTCTTGTTCGTTTTGTCTATGGGAACCCTTCAGTCTCATAGAAGTTCTTCAAGATCATATTGTTTGTGATGTCAGGGGCTGCCAGAAATAGGCAGTCAGGATTTGGATATTGTGTGCGACATTGTATTGTATTGTATTCGTTATTTATATGGCACTCTTTCATCATTTGTATGGCCTCAATGCACCTTGTGGTTGGAACGCCCTCGGTGATCAGAGTAAATGTGTAGGAGGTTCTCAGAGTTTCGATTAGGAGATACTTGTGTGCATTTTCATCGGCTTAGGACTTAGGTAGGTGGCTAGGCTCCAGTAAGCAGTCCAGAGGTCAGGCACGTGGGTAGGCTCTGTTGGTTGTTTAGGATAGAGTGCAATTGCTGAAGATTGGATGTGTGGCCAGCTATACAGAATTATATTTTTTTTGGTAGTTGCTGTATACTAGTGGCAGAGGTGTTGAGGTACGAAAGTGGTTTAATGTGGACGGTTATGTGCGCTGCTAGACTGGAATGGCATAGCCATAGCTGCATTCTATGGTGCAGGGATGGATGGCCATGCTTTCAGCCTTTGTCCTCAGACATGGTGTAAGGTATATGTACCGTATGCTTTGATGTAGTTCGGCTTCAGCGTTGTTTTTCTTTGTCCAATGTGGACGGCATGGTCTCCTTATTCGTGGTCTCTCTGGAGCGAAAATCTGCTTTGCAGAGGGTGTATTATAGTATTTGTTTACTTCAGTTGAGCCAATAAGACTAAAGGTCTTGTGAACAATCAGTGAAGCTGTCCCAGAGGTAGGTGTTATTGGTGTTTCTCTAAATTACACGAGTAAACAATTTTCTCAGTGACCTATCTCGCAATACTTTCTCCTCTTTTGTGAAAGGCCCACACAAAAATGATTCCCTTTTCTAAATTCGGTACAGATATAATGTATTTCCAATTGAGATTTTATAACAGTTCTATTCCAACAATAATACTTTAGGAGGAGTGTTTTTATTTGTTTTAATATGTGTACATTTCAATCCCTGAATATACTATGTATTTCCCCCTCTGTGATTTCACACCATGTTTTGGTAAATTCAAATCACCTCTGGTTGAAAATAAATACGCGCTGCCTTGCTTCGAATAGGGTCAGATTCAATAATCTGTGAAAATTGTTCTGCATTTGTCGGAATGCCTCAGATATGGACCAAGCCTAGCAAACTAATGCATAATCAATACATCTTTCACCGGTGACCAGAGGCTTAGTCAAGCATGCAGAGTAGACCAGTCGATAAATGATAGCTGGAGGTCATTGCAATGGCAGCACTAAGCTCTCAGCTAAGATGGCGTCCCATTGGTCGTGACCGCGACTCTTCAGCCTCTGCAACAACTTCAGGGTCGCAGAAGGTCAAGTTTACTCATTGCTGAACACCTGCCCTTGGGACAGTGTGACCTTTGCCATTCACCACTCCTTCTAATCTACACTCTAAGTGAACTCCTGCCTCTTGTTAGTTGTTTGTTTTTGTGACATGTAAAGTGAATTAGACACAAATGATGGCGAGTACTTGGTTACACAGAAATGCATCCTGATTCTATCGGAAACTTGGGGACACAATAACTGTTTTGTCTTTATTTTACTCAAAGTCATGCGAGGATTGAAGGACATTTTAAGATTAAAATTGAAAAAGAGCTCAGGGACGTGATTGGTCAGCGATGCCACCATTTTAACCATCGTTGATATTTAGTCATGACAATCTGCACAGGGTCCAGCACGCAGAGCCAGAACCAGAATACAGGAGGACTATCAAATCACTCCATTTTTTATTTGTTTTTATTTCCATTTTTAAAGCGCTCAAACAGCCTGGGGGCATCGAGTCGCTGTTACAGGAATATGTCTTAGTGGCCTATTTATAACGTGCTTAACACCCAGAGGTTTTTAAGTGCAGACCCAGGGATCGAACATGTGTTACTTTGTGTAGTCTTGTTTCCAAGGCGAGCACGTTGTCACTGAGCTATCCTCGCAGAACAATGGATTTCACAATCGGTTTCGCAAAGAAGAGGTGCACTTAAATGTTCTCAAATGTTATTGCATGAAACAATGAACACTGCTACAGATTCAGGAATGAAAGCTGATAACAATACTCATTAGTAACTTGAAAAAAATAACATAATCGCTTTTTAATATATCGCTTTATGCCTGATTTTGCCTGCTTCTATGCGCTGGATTCACAGGTGACATTGGTGCCCCATTGAATGGTAATGATTCTATCAGGGTAACTTCAGTCAACAAACACTTGCGCACTAGCAGTAGTTTGGTCTTTTTCTGGACTGCTCCTATCGCAGATTTGTTGGCACTCACTTTTCCAAGATCGTTTCTGATTGGTGTTCTCGAACTTAGGGGGTGGGGTCTAGATCTGTTTTACCCCACCATATTCTTGCTGCTTTCGTTGCTAGGCAAATGAGCTGACTACTGATTGTAACAGCTCTCTTCTCTCTCTTATTCGTGTGCACTTAGTTCGTGCACTTTTCCTTGAAAGGTTTTTCACCAATGTTCTTTTGAAAAGGGGGGGTCCTGTTTTAGCCCCCCCCCCCTCTGGCCCACAGACCCATGGCCTCTCCCCTCAAACCTCCCACCCCCTACATCCTCAAAAAAGTATTGTGTTTTTTTTTTAATTAGGCGAAACACATATCGAAGAAAAGTGCACAAAGTGCGCACAAATAGGCAACAACGAAAAACAAACGCATTATGTTTTTAGCAAGAATGAAGCTCTGCAATCGAAGCCCCCCTCCCCACTTTAATACATAGAAAAAAATCAAGCTAGAGCACATTTTTCAAGCTGTGCTGATGGAGGTGACTGAGCATAACTGTGTCTGAGTTGTGCTAACTAGTGCTACATAGAAAACTCTCAGACTTGGGTGTGTTTTTTCTCCTCCGTTATTTAAATTGCATTGTGAAAGTATTTAAAATTGAATTGTGAAACCTAGGCCTTTTCCTCTCTTAAGGACTCTCAGACTTTGGTGGGTTTTTCCTCCGTTATTCAAATTGCATTGTGAAAGTATTTAAAATTGAATTGTGAAACCGAGGCCTTTTCCCCACTTAAAGGACTCTCAGACTTTGGTGGTTTTTTTCCTCCGTTATTTAAATTTCATTGTGAAAGTATTTAAAATTGAATTGTGAAACCTAGGCCTTTTCCCCACTTACAGGATTCTCAGACTTGGGTGTGTTTTTCCTCCGTTATTTAAATTGGAATGTGAAAGCATTTAAAATTGAAATGCGAAACCTATGCCTTTTCCCCACTTACAGGATTCTCAGCCTTGGGTGTGTTTTTCCTCCGTTATTTAAATTGGATTGTGAAAGCATTTAAAATTGAAATGTGAAACTGCCTTTTCCCCACTTACAGGACTCTCAGACTTGGGTGCGTTTTTCCTCCGTTATTCAAATTGCATTGTGAAATTATTTAAAATTGAATTGTGAAACCTAGGCCTTTTCCCCACTTAAAGGACTCTCAGACTTTGGTGGGTTTTTCCTCCGTTAATCAAATTGCATTGTGAAAGTATTTAAAATTGAATTCTGAAACCTAGGCCTTTTCCCCACTTAAAGGAGTCTCAGACTTTGGTGGGTTTTTCCTCTGTTATTCAAATTGCATTGTAAAAGTATTTAAAATTGAATTGTGAAACCTAGGCCTTTTGCCCACTTACAGGACTCTCAGACTTGGGTGTTTTTTTTCCTCCGTTATTTAAATTGCATTGTGAAAGTATTTAAAATTGAATTGTGAAACCTAGGCCCTTTCCTCACTTACAGGACTCTCAGACTTAGGTGTGTTTTTCCTCCGTTATTCAAATTGGATTGAGAATGTATTTAAGACTGAATTGTAAAACGTAGGCCTTTTCCCCACTTACCGGAATCTCAGACTTAGGTGTGTTCTTCCTCTTTTATTCAAATTGCATTGTGAAAGTATTTAAAACAGAATTGTGAAACCTAGGCCTTTTGCCCACTTGCAGGACTCTCAGATTTGGGTGTTTTTTTTCCTCCGTTATTTAAATTGGATTGTGAAAGTATTTAAAGTTCAATTGTGATAACTAGGCATTTTCCCCACTTACAGGACTCTCAGACTTGGGTGTGTTGTTCCTCCGTTATTTAAATTGGATTGTGAAAGTATTTACAACTGAAATGTGAAACCTAGGCCTTTTCGCCACTTACAGGACTCTGAGACTTGGGTGTGTTTTTCCTCTGTTATTTAAATTGGATTGTGAAAGTATTTAA
Organism: Ambystoma mexicanum; assembly: GCF_040938575.1. Taxonomy (NCBI): domain Eukaryota; kingdom Metazoa; phylum Chordata; class Amphibia; order Caudata; family Ambystomatidae; genus Ambystoma; species Ambystoma mexicanum. The sequence continues at coordinate 502,433,724 of NC_090940.1, read as the reverse complement.
AATTGAAATGTGAAACCTAGGCCTTTTCCCCAATAAAGGACTCTCAGACTTGGGTGTGTTTTTCCTCCGTTATTTAAATTGCATTGTGAAAGTGTTTTATTTTTTAAAAAAATATATATATAAATGATTTACTAATTTGTAAAACCTAGGCCTTTCCCCACTTACAGTACTCTCAGACTTATGTGTGTTTTTCCTCTGTTATTAAATTGCATTTTGAAGTAGCACCTGTCTAAGCCTTTTGCCCCGTGGCAAAGCATTCATTTAGTGAACATTTCTACCATTATCTAAGCTCCTGTTGTCTTGTCCAATTGTCTACTATGGTCTCGTCTCTCTCTTTCGCTTCTGCTTGTGTCCTTCCCTAGTGTTTCTCCCCTCCTCCTCCCACACCCTTCCTCTTCTCTCCTCTCCTCTCCCTACCTACACTATGGTGCTCTGTGTCTCTCCTACCTTTTCTAACTGCTTCTCTATCGACTATCCTGCTCTCCTCACTAAATCTGGTAGGAAGAAGTTTAAAAAGGACATGCTGGTCTCCAACCCAGGACTTCCCATCGCTGATACCTATACCAGTGCTTCCTCCATGCAAACCCTCACCAACATCCTTTTTGCAGTTCCCTCGCCAGACCTATGGACTCTTCATATGGTCTCTGTGCTTTCTCCTTTCTCTTCTTCTCCCATTAATGGTGGCACCCGGTGGGAGGCCCTTCTGGCCCCCTTGCACTCCTCTAAGGTCATCATTAATGTCTACCTGAATAGTACCGTCTTGGTCCAAGGCCCTCAGGCCAACTTACTCCTCTTTGATAGATGCTTCCCGCACCTCATACATTTCATTTCCTCTCCTGCTGTCCCATCTCTTCCCCCCACAGCTTCCTTGCCTCCCCCTGCTGTCTCCTCCTTGGCTACCTTGCCCTCTCCCCCTTCCTCTTCTGACCCCACCAGGCTTCTTCTACACCTCCGCAGGGTGTACCTCTGATTTGTACTCCTCCACGAAAGTCTTTCAAGGATGGCAACCTTCTCCATATTGTAATTCTCAGCTCTCGCTCTGCTGTCAAACACTCCTTGGACATCTGCGGTCTCCTGGAAGAACTTGACCATGAATGCCTTGGTCTTACTGAGACATGGTTCACGGCCAGCTCTGTCACAAGCTTTGACACTCTCCTAGCTGATGGCTACAAGATCCCCTCTGCGCCCAGATCCAACCATTCTGGAGGGGGAGTAGTCCTGATCTTCCCTGAGTGGATCCCTGCCTCTGACATTCCTACGCAGGCCTACTCCTCTTTCAAATGCCTCCTCTACAGGCTCTCTCTCTCTCCTGGCTACCATCTATCGACCACCCGGTCAGATCTTCTCCTTCCTCTCTGAGTTGGCTGACCTCTCCTCTTCCCTCCTGGTCTCTACTACTCAACTCCTCATTCTTTGAGACTTTAACATCCACCTGGATGCTTCCTGTCCTTCCTCTGGACTCTTTCGTAACCTATGCGACTCTCTCTCACTCTCTATTCTCCCCTCTGGCCTGACTCACTTTGCAGGGCACACACTGGATGTTCTGATCTCCTCAGACCTTCTCCTTTCTATCCATCTGACCACTCCTCTCTCCCCGAGCGATCACTTTCTCCTTTCCTCCCAGCTCACCCGCTCTACCCCTCAGGCCAAGCCACCTCCAGCACTGCCACCCAACTTCTCGATTATCTGACCCATGAAGCGTGTGTCATTTGAGGCTTTCACTGCCACTTTCTCACCCCCCCCCTTTTAGCTGACTCACACCCTGACACAGCCCTTTCCATGCTTGACTCTGCTATATCTGATACTCTTGATGTTCTTGCCCCTGTCATGAGGATCCGCCTGAAGCCCAATGCCAAGTGCAACTCCTTGTACGACTCTGATCTAGTCTCCCTCAAACACAAGTGCAGGGTGGCTGAGAGGAAATGGCGTGCTTCCAGTACATCGTTTGACAAAATGGCCTGCCGCCTGCCCCAAAGGCAATACCATCTCTCTGTCCACACCAAGAAGAGAGCTCACATCCAAGCCCACGTCTCTGCGGCATCTAACAACTTGGTTGAACTCTTTAAAATCTGCAAGGAACTGGCCAATCCTGCTGCAGTCTCTACCTCTCCTGTCCCCTCCCAGGCCCTCTGCACAGCTCTGGCTTCTCTCTTCATCACTAAAACTCAGGACCTTCCGTCCTCTCTTTCTTCCTCTCCCCCTCCTCCATTTACTCCCTGCTCTTCCTCTGGCCCTTCTTCGGCCACCACTACTCCCTCCTTCTCTGCCTTTCCCCTGTTCTCTGCAGACAAGGTTTCTAGACTTATCCGATCTTTGAAATTCTCATCACAACAGGTTCACCCTTGTTCCTTCAATACCATCAAGGACCATACTGTCACCATGGCACCTGCACTGGCATCTGCAATCATTCCTTCGCCACTGGAGTCTTCCCTTCCCCCCTGAAGCACTGCCTTGTGCACCCCCTTCATAAGAAACCCTTGGCCAACCCGTCCTGCCTGGCTAACTATCTCCCAATCCCCATCACACTTTCCTGGGCAAACTCCTGGAAAAGCTCGCCATCTCCCAGCTTAATCTTCACACTGAATCTGTTGGTTGTCTTCATGACCATCAGTCTGGCTTCAGAGCTGCCAGAAGCAACACAACTGCTCTCCGGAACACCCGTGAAGATCTGCTCTCCAACCTTGATTCCAACACCCCCTGTGTACTCATCTTACTTGATCTCTCTTCTGCCTTTGACACAGTCAACAATGCCAACCTGCTCAACTGTCTCAGTGATAACCTGGATATCACAGATCAGGCCCTGATCTTGGCTGACTTCTTTCCTCTCCGATCGACCCTCCCAGGTCCAACTTCGGTCCTTCCTCTACTCTATCTCTATAGCTACCCGTGGTGTTCCCCTGGTGTCTAACCTCTCTCCCTGGCTGTTCAACCAATACCTGGCACTTCTTGCCCATCGCATTGCCGCTGTCTGCCCCAACTTTCAGTGCTATGCGGATGACAGCTCAATTTCTGTCTCCCTTCAGCCACCTCTTCTCCTTCTCTCATCTTTGGCTGTCTGTCTGCTATCCAGGAGCGGTGTGATGCCAATGATCTCTGCTTAATGCCAGTAAGACAGAGATTCTCTGCATCTGCACACCTGCTGCCACCTTTCCTGTCACCCTCTGGCTGGCCTCTTTTGGCCCTCTTCCTGCTCCCACCTGTGAGGCTAAAAACCTTGGGGTCATCTTCAACTCCACACTCTCCTTCTCTCCTCACATCTCTGACGTCTCTAAGAAGTCCCACTACCAGCTGCACCTCCTCAGAGGTATTCTTCCTTTCCTCTCCTTCCCCCAGAAGCTCACTGTCTCCAGAGCTCTGGTTCTCTCTAGGCTTCACTACTGCAACAGCTTCTTTCTAAATCTGCCTGCCTCTAGTCTCTGCCCTCTGCAACTCATCCAAAATAGGACTGCAAGACTTGTCCTTGGCCTCAAGCCCAGGGATCGTAATTTTCCAGAACTGAAATCTCTGCACTGGCTCCCAGTGGCTGCAAGTATTAAGTTCAAAACCCTCTGTATTGTCCACAAGGCCTTCTGGGGCCTGGGGATTCAATACCTTCAACTCTCTCATCCTAAATATCTTCCTTCTTGAGCTCTTCGCTCATCCGCCTTCAACTCCCTCAGAGTCAGTCAATTCTCCAAGCGACAGGTTGGTGGTAGATCTCTTTCTGTGGCTGGGGCCTCCCTCTGGAACAGCCTCCCTGCCTCTCTGAGAATTGAGGAGAACCATCTCCGGTTCCGGAAGCACCTCAAGACCTTCCTCTTTGCTTCTGCTTTCTCTCCTCCTCTGCCCTGCTGAATTCCTGGCTGAAACTCGAACTGCACTGGTCACCTGGCTACCCTCTGTTCTTGGACCCAGGTCTCCTCCCCGCCAGTTGCACACTGGCACCTTCCCCCTGATTACCCTTGCACTCTGGGGCTGTTTCTGTATCCCTACAGCCCCCTACCAGCACTCGACATCTGATGTCTGCACTTACATTGCACCTGCCTCCAGCTGGCTGCACTTATTATTATTCTTATTCATTATTTTTATTTATTTACTGGTATCCTATGTACTGCACTTCCCCTTCCCCCTTGCACTCCTCCCCCCTGCACTTGTGCGATCTCAATGTCACCTGACCTAGCAAGATCGCTGTCTCTATCTTCCCTCTGCTCCCCTCCATTGCCTCATCGCGCCTTGAAACACTTGTGTATAGGTGCATTATTAATGCTATATCATATCATATGATGTTCGTTCTGCTAAACCACGAAGCCTCGACAAGTGTGGCATATTGAATAGCTATGTTCAGTAAGGCACCTCTAAGTGCTATGACTCTTTGTGTACAAAAGGCCCCTGAGCCGGCTGGTGCTCACCAATGCCTACCATAATAGTAAGGTGCATAGTGCAATGCCCCGTGCAGCACAATGCGATCCCTGAAGAGATCAAACAGGGGAATTATACCCCACTATGCAAAGGACTGGAGCATCACAGTAAGCGATTCCTCCTCGTGTGCATGCTTCTTTCGCATACACAACACTATGTGCCGTGCAACATAAAAATAAATAAAGTGCTAGTACATCACCGTTTCGAAAATGAGCACAGCACTGATAACAGCTGTTAAACACCAAACATTCAATAGTAAAGTGCATACATTATGAATATAGACTAATAGTGTATGTCCGCTATGAGAACAATACGGCATCAACGTCAGCTGTCAAGCAACCACCGCATGCGCAATGCAATGTGCATGAACCTATATCTAGCTAGGGTATTTCACAATGGGGCATGATTCTGATGCAGAAGCTCCCTAAAGTGCATAGTGCTGTAAAACAGGTCGCATGGTGATCAAGTGCTAATGTATTGCCTTATAGGAAACAGGACGTGCATGAGCCTATAGCTAGCTAAAGTAGTTAGCAACCAGGCACGCTCCTGATACAAATGATCCTCTAAAGTGCATAGTGCTGTGCAACAGGTCGCATGGTGATCAAGTGCTAATGTATTGCCTTATAGGAAACAGGACGTGCATGAGCCTATAGCTAGCTAAAGTAGTTAGCAACCAGGCATGCTCCTTATACAAATGCTCCTCTAAAGTGCATAGTGCTGTGCAACAGGTCGCATGGTGATCAAGTGCTAATGTATTGCCTTATAGGAAACAGGACGTGCATGAGCCTATAGCTAGCTAAAGTAGTTAGCAACCAGGCATGCTCCTTATACAAATGCTCCTCTAAAGTGCATAGTGCTGTGTAACAGGTCGCATGCTGATCAAGTGCTAATGTATTGCCTTATAGGAAACAGGACGTGCATGAGCCTATAGCTAGCTAAAGTAGTTAGCAACCAGGCACGCTCCTGATACAAATGATCCTCTAAAGTGCATAGTGCTGTGCAACAGGTCGCATGGTGATCAAGTGCTAATGTATTGCCTTATAGGAAACAGGACGTGCATGAGCCTATAGCTAGCTAAAGTAGTTAGCAACCAGGCATGCTCCTGATACAAATGATCCTCTAAAGTGCATAGTGCTGTGCAACAGGTCGCATGGTGATCAAGTGCTAATGTATTGCCTTATAGGAAACAGGACGTGCATGAGCCTATAGCTAGCTAAAGTAGTTAGCAACCAGGCACGCTCCTGATACAAATGATCCTCTAAAGTGCATAGTGCTGTGCAACAGGTCGCATGGTGATCAAGTGCTAATGTATTGCCTTATAGGAAACAGGACGTGCATGAGCCTATAGCTAGCTAAAGTAGTTAGCAACCAGGCATGCTCCTTATACAAATGCTCCTCTAAAGTGCATAGTGCTGTGCAACAGGTCGCATGGTGATCAAGTGCTAATGTATTGCCTTATAGGAAACAGGACGTGCATGAGCCTATAGCTAGCTAAAGTAGTTAGCAACCAGGCATGCTCCTTATACAAATGCTCCTCTAAAGTGCATAGTGCTGTGTAACAGGTCGCATGCTGATCAAGTGCTAATGTATTGCCTTATAGGAAACAGGACGTGCATGAGCCTATAGCTAGCTAAAGTAGTTAGCAACCAGGCACGCTCCTGATACAAATGATCCTCTAAAGTGCATAGTGCTGTGCAACAGGTCGCATGGTGATCAAGTGCTAATGTATTGCCTTATAGGAAACAGGACGTGCATGAGCCTATAGCTAGCTAAAGTAGTTAGCAACCAGGCATGCTCCTGATACAAATGATCCTCTAAAGTGCATAGTGCTGTGCAACAGGTCGCATGGTGATCAAGTGCTAATGTATTGCCTTATAGGAAACAGGACGTGCATGAGCCTATAGCTAGCTAAAGTAGTTAGCAACCAGGCATGCTCCTTATACAAATGCTCCTCTAAAGTGCATAGTGCTGTGTAACAGGTCGCATGCTGATCAAGTGCTAATGTATTGCCTTATAGGAAAGAGGACGTGCATGAGCCTATAGCTAGCTAAAGTAGTTAGCAACCAGGCATGCTCCTGATACAAATGATCCTCTAAAGTGCATAGTGCTGTGCAACAGGTCGCATGGTGATCAAGTGCTAATGTATTGCCTTATAGGAAACAGGACGTGCATGAGCCTATAGCTAGCTAAAGTAGTTAGCAACCAGGCATGCTCCTGATACAAATGCTCCTCTAAAGTGCATAGTGCGGTGCAACATGTTGCATAACAATATAGCGCTCATGCATCGTCATACCAATACCACAGAGGCACAAATAGTATAATAATGATACAATACTACTTCAAAGCTGCCGGAATGCACCTCGAAAGTGTATAGTGCTGTGCAACAGGTCACATGATAATAACATACTAATGTATCGCCATATAAAAAGCACACAAAGAGCATGAGCCTACAGATAGCCAGAATAGTTTGCAACCAGGCATGCTCCTGATACAAATGCTCCTCTAAAGTGCATAGTGCGGTGCAACATGTAGCATAACCATAACGTGCTAATGTATCGCCGTATCGAAAACACAATGGCACAAATAACATATACATGATAAAATACTACTTTAGAGCCGGAGGGAGCGCATGCTATCTGACAACCATCATACTGACTGTTAAGTGCATAGTGCATGAACCTATAGCTAGCTGACAAAAGTTGTGCAAAGCAAGGCATAGTGTCATATACTGAGCTGGAATATACTGGATCTGACAAGTGTCACTCTCCATTGCATCAGTGACACACCATTGAAACGCCCAACCACTTTGCTCAATACAGGGATCACAATGCAAACGTATAACCACAGTCACACTCCTATTCCTATACAAAAGGAAAAATAATGCAAGAAGAATGGACAGAAAGAGAAAAAAGAAAAAAGAAAAGAACAAGAAAGGAACCCAATCTAGACCAATGTCCAGGAGAAGTTTCCCCAAATACAAATAAGAAAGAAACTCACATTAACTCCAGCATAGTAGTATCAGTGATATCTCTAAATACGTAAGAAAATGTACATAGTCGGGTAAGAAGCAAAAAATTCTAAGTATCAATGTAATAAGAATCAAATGAAAAGAAAAACATTTGTAGGTGATATAAGGGAAAGAAGAAAAAAACGAATGAGCAGCAATGTTAATGGAAAGCAGCATACTAAACAACTAAATAACAACAATAAGGCAACACTAACAACAGTACAGTCAAGGGTGTATCATTGTCCCAGATATGTGTACAGCTCCTCATCAATATTGTGTCCATTAGGGTATTTGGTCTCAAGGTCCAGGATTCATCATGTTTGTTGTTGTCTAAGGGCACGTTCTCTATCTCCTCCTCTTTTCCCTTAATCTCAATCCTATGACTGCCAAAGAAGCTGCAACCCTCCAGGGTGCCTTTGTGAAAATCAGCAAAATGCTTGGCCATGGGATAGTTAGTATCGTTCTTGATTATCGCTCTAACATGTTGCTGTATGCAGACTTGTAACTTGCACTTAGTGCTGTCGACATACCATTTATTGCATGTGCATCTCAGGACATACACCACATAGTCGGACTTGCATGTGATTTTATCAACCATGGGAATATTCTTTCAGAGTACTGGATGTATGAAAGAACAACGGTTACATGCATATTGGCAAATCTTGCATCTGGTGCACTTGGAGAAACCCTTTCTCTGATCGTGGAGCCACATCCTGTTTCCTTCATTTCTTTCTTGTCTCATGAAGCTGTTGACAAGTGTATCCTTGACGGAAAAATTATTTCTAAAACGAATGTCTGGATAGGCATTCAGTCTGTTGAGTAAATCAATGCCAGCCAACGGAATCTTCCAATGTCATTGAGTGTATGTCTAATAGATTGGGCTTCAGTGCTAAACGTGAGTGTGAGTTGTGTAGCTGCCTTCTCATTGTCAGACCTCTTGGTTATGCTTGATACTGTAAGGAGACTCTGTCTATCACATAGGTGTGCTTTATTATACACTCCTTCGATGACTCTCTTGGGGTAACACTGTTGTTGGAATCCCTAAGCCGTTATTTTACTCTCCTTTTCAAAGGCTTCCAAAGTGGAGCAGTTCCTCCGAGGTCTAATAAATTACCCATATGGGACTCTCCATATTATATTTAAAGAAAGTGGATGCAAGCCAAAATCTAAATTCCACTCAATGACAGCAAACATTGCCCAGATAGAAGTGTTTGTAGACCTGGTGGTTGATGACCTTAAAAAAACTAGGTGAAAAGGGCTTTGTAGGAAAATCAAACATGAATACAAAAACACCCGGGAAGCCATAAGCACACTAAGAAATGATGACACCATTGTCATAAAACCCTCAGATAATGGAGGACATGCGGTGTCAATGGACAGGTTAAGATATATGGAAGAATCAATGAGACAAATGAGAAATCCAAAACACTACCAAAGACGAAACAAATAACCTAACACAAGAATATTAGATGGTATTTCAGGAAATGACAAGAGGATGGCTGTAAATTGGGCTGCTAGAATGGGAGGAAAGAGAATATTTAAGGGTTACATATCCAATGACCCCCCACAATCTACTGTGTACTCAAGGTGCATAAAAAACTAGAGAAGTCCACAGGGAGACCAATCATCTGGGCTATGGGATCACTTCTGGAAAAAACATCTAGGTATGTAAATAATTATCAGTTTCCATTTGTATCAACATTACCCTCTTATATTAGAGACACAATGGACTTTTTGAGTAAGATACAAGAAATACCATGTAAAGACACGTAACTATTGACAACACTAGATGTGGTCTCACTGTATACAACCATTGAACACCGGAAGGGAACTGAAGCAGTCCAACAATTTCTGTTCACTAGATCTGCGAGTTATATAGATCACTCAATGATGGTATTAGAAATGCTAACATTCTTCCTGGTACATAATGCCTTCCTGTTCAATGGAAAGTATTGTAGACAACTGTGTGGCAACGCCATGGGCATGACTTTTGTGTCTTCATATGCTAACCTGTATATGGGAGTATGGGAAAAAGACATTTGGCACACAGAAGAACTACAGAAGTACACAGACAAAATACAGCTTTGGTCTTGGTACATAGACAACCTATTCATAATGGTTCCATGTAATAATGTTCCTGAATAAATGTCTCCTGACAAAAATGTTGCAGTTTTCTACAGAGACATTATTACATTGAACACACTTAACGTCACTATATTTAATGACGCCAGTGGCTTTTCCCGGCGACATTATGTATGGGGACATTTTGTATGGGGACATTATTACCTGATACCTTCATAATATGGGAAGGAACTGCCTGAGAGTGGTCTGAGTTTGTATCAATAATCAGCAACAATGACAAACTCACAGAAAATTACCAACAAACAATTTTTTTTTTTTTTTAAATCAAAAAACTATTTATTGGATATTGTACATGATTAAAAGAAAGGCACGTAGTGCCACAAATACGAAAAAAACAAAGGATGTTGTAAAGTAATATTCTAAAACCTTTTAAACAGATAAGATATGTTGTACATAAAAAACATAATCAAAAGGGTATGTGCAAAACAAGCTGTACATTCGTGACTACTTTGTTTTTTTTTTTTTAGAACGGTTTTTATTATTTTTAAAACAAACAAACAATACAAACCGAACTGGCAGCGCTTTTTGCAACAAACACATGAACATCAATTAGTCAAGACCACTGCTCCCCCAATCCCACCCCCCTCAAGCTTGTTTGTGCCTCTCATTCCGTATCTGCTGCGTGTGGCAAGGTATCACCTTCTTCTGAGACTGCAGAATCCGTTATTGTTCCAAACAGTCCTGCTATTAATACTCTCCATGCTAGCAGGGTACTCACTTCTTCTTCCCCACACTTGCGACATGCCTCCTGCCATACCACCGTTTCAGCCTCCGCCCATTTTTGCAAATCCCGCCACCATACCTCCACCCGTGGCTTATGGCACTGCTTCCATCCCATGGCAATCCTTTATTTTGCGAGCACATATGCCAAGTCCTTCAATTTCCCAACATGTTTAAGTTTCCGTGGTCTGGGAAACCCTCCTAACAGGCAGGCCCAGGCCGTGTCTATAGTGAGCGTGACCCCTTTGTCCGTTAGTTTTTGCGCCACTTCTCCCCAGAAACTCTCAATCACTGGGCAAGACCAAAACATGTGTGTCATATCAGCATCTTCCATATCGCATTTTGTGCACGCTTGTCGTCCCGCATTTACAAACTTCGATATTCTCATCGGGTCATGTAAGCTCTGTGTGTTATGTACAACTGTATTTGTTGTAATCTGGCATTTCTTGACACCTTCTTGTGGTATCCCATAGCACGCTTCCACATTCCATCTTCCATCTGTGCTCCCACCTCTGTTTCCCAATCCAACCTCAAATGCGTCAATTTCTTCCCAACCCGGGTCATCACCATCTCATACAATCTAGAGATCTCATGCCCTCCTTCTGATATGTCATATATTGTCCCCATAATGGCGTCTGGTTCATCCGCCAATACAGTCTCAGGCCAGATTTTACGAATATTGTGCACTAGCCTTAGATACGTGACATACTGGCCCCTATGCAAGCCCGCCTCTTCCCCTAGTCCTTCAAAATTCTTAATGGCCCCCTCTTGCCAGACATCCCCCAATGTAACCAGCCCGACCGACTCCAAGTAGGTCCTGATTATCATCCTTAGTTGTGTGTCTTCCCCTGCCAAGGCAACCAACGGCACCTGCGGGGAACACAGGTACGGGTCCTCCATCATTCGACATACTCTACGCCACATCTTCCACCCAAGCAACATCATACTAGATGTTCCTTCATTTCTGACCTAGGCAACCAAATAATTTCCTTCAGGTGAAACGGAGTGCAGTCCTGTCCAAACAGCTTAAATTCGGGAGTTACCTCATCAGAGAGCCATTTGACAACATATTGCAACTGGCCAGCTACATAATAGGCCTCAAAATTAGGCAGCTTAATACCCCCTTTTTCATAGAAATTCTGCAACTTGCATAGCGCCACTCTATTCCGAGTGCCATGCCATAGGAAGTCTCTGCACATACTATTCAGCTTGGCAAAAAACTTCATAGGTATCATGTACGGAATATTGCTGAAAAAATGTAAGAGCCTAGGTAGGACCACCATTTTGAGCATCGCCCCCCGTCCCATCATCGCCAACGGCAACTTCTCCCAAAACTTCATACTTATACGGATTTTTCCCACAGCCACCGCGGTGTTGTGCAAATGTTCCTCCTCTACCGTGTGATACACATCTATTCTGAGGTAGCGGAAGGAGCCAACCGCCCATGGTATTGAGAACACTGGCAACCGCTCCGGAGGGGTTCCTATGTAGCTACCCAATGGGAACATGCTCGATTTTTGGGGGTTCACCGCTATGCCAGACAGTTCTGCATACCTTTCCATTACCTCCAGAATATATTGAAGATTTTCCTCCGGATATTTCAGATATAATAGCAAATCATCAGCATACAGTGATATTAGGTGTTTCTCTCCCCCTACTTCAATGCCTATCATGTCATATTGTTGCGAAGGTGCACTGCCAGGGGCTCCAGGGCCAGAATATATAACATCGGGGACCAGGGGCACCCTTGTCTGGTGCCTCTGCTAAGTTGCCACCTCTCGGATATCACCGCTCCTGTAGGTACCCTAGCCCGCGGCTCACAACTTCGTCCCCCTAACATAGCCCGGCCCCATCCCGTATTCCTTCAGGGCCTCCAGCAACCACGACCACCTGACTGAGTCGAAAGCTTTGACTGCATCTAGGGACACAACCGCCATTTCACCCTCGCTCTTGCTCACCCATTCAATCACCCGGTGGAGTCGCCTATGGTTGTGGGTTATATTTCTGTTGGGGACATAACCTGTCTGGTCTGGATGTATCAATTTACTAATAACTCTCTGCAACCTATTGGCCAGGACCGCCGTCAATATCTTGCCGTCCTGGTTCAGCATTGACAAGGGCCTATAGGAGCCGCAGATATGCCCTGGTTTGTTGGGCTTAGGGAGCGGTATTATTATCGCTTCTCTAAGCGATTCCGGCAGCCGGCCCACCTCAAAAGATTCATTAAACATTTCTAGCATGGGGGGGAGTACCTCCTCTCTATATGCTTTATAAAATTCGCTAGGGAGTCCGTCCGCACCCGGGCTCTTACTGGTGGGCAGCTGCCTCACCACCTCTTCCAATTCCTCCAAAGTAATCGGTGCATCCAGCTCCTCTCTTTCTTCGGCAGTAATCTTAGGTAATCCCATATCTCTTAAAGTTTCTCTTATCTCCTCTCGGTTGCCCCCCCTTTGTCCTCATATAGTGCCCTGTAATAATCTAAGAATGCCTCATTGACTTCTTCTTGGGTGTTCGCTACCTCTCCATCCTCTCTGTTTATCGTCCTAATCGGGGGCCTAGGGGTTTCACTCTTGTATAACCAGGCCAAGAGACGGCCTGTTTTATCTCCACCTGCATGCTGTCTCTCAACATACTTCTTATAGTTGAGGTTGCAGAGCGTTTCCCAGAGTTCTGCACACCGCTGCTGTAGTTTAAGTACTAGCTCCGCATCCCCCCTCCCCTATTGAGTTCCCGTTCCAGTTCATCCTCAGGTTCTCCTAACTCCATTAGGACCCCACCTTGCAGACCCTTTGATTTAGCAATGGCAGCACCCTGCAATACCACCTTAAAGGCTTCCCAGAGCGTGCCCGCCGAATCCACACTACCAGCGTTCTCCTCAAAATAATGTGTGATCTCATCCCTGATATCCTCTCTAAAGACCGGATCCTTGAGCGCCTCAGCCCGGAGGCGCCACGTCGGTATCCGCGCTCTGGGGCAGCAATACTGCCAACCCAGGACCAGAGGCAAGTGGTCCGACAGGACCCTCGCTTTGTAGTCTATTTGGGTGGCCTCTATCACCACATCTGGCGTGGCAAAAAAATAATCAAGTCTTGTATGCAGTTGTTGCGGGGCTGAGTAATGCGAGTACTGTTCCTCATTAGGATGATTCAGCCTCCAAACATCTGCCAGCCCGAAGTCGTCGAGCAGTGTCTGCAATGCCCTGGCCGCTGGGATGGGCCTATCAATCTTATCATCAGATCTGTCTACCCTGGGGTTCAGCACGCAATTAAAATCCCCTCCCCAAATAACCGCCCCACCCACACACGCACCCAGGTTGGTACACAGAGTCCTAAAATATGCCGCCGTATTTTGATTGGGGGCATACGTATTTACAATGCACACCTCCCTATTCTCCACCAGTGCCTTCAATATGACCATCCTCCCCTCCGTATCCACCACCTCTTGTGTAAGTTGGAGCGGAACGTGCAGTGCCACCCAGACCAACACTCCCCTAGCATAGGCAGAATACGGAGAGCCCACTACAGTACCTCTCCACTTCTTCCCCACCAGTTCCAACTTTTGCCGAGTCAGATGCATCTCTTGCAACAGTGCAATATCAATCTTCTGTCTTTTCAAATACATCATGACCTTGTTCCTCTTTAAGTAACTATTGAGTCCCCTGACATTCCACGTTACGATCTTAAGATCTCCCATAGTTCATAAGTATCCTCCCCCCTTCTGTGCAGCAAATCCCACCTGCCCACGGGATACAGATACAGCCCTCTGGCTTTTCCTTGTAGCCTCTTGTACAAACTCAAACTCCCCATAACTATACACACCCCAAACTCCCCACTTCCCTCCCCACCCTCTACCCATCCCTTCCCCAACACCACACTCCTGCTGCCCAGCTCCATCCATGGAACTCAGGCACCCCCACATCTAGCCCTGCAAGCACCAAACAATGCCCAGAGCTCAGTAGGGTGAAGTCGCCCTAATGGCCACTTAACTAAAGTTACTAAGTGGGGTAAAGAGATCCGCTCTGCAAGGCTCCTCAAAATACAGCAATAGTCACAGTGCTCGTAAATATTGTGCAACAGTCTGACCTTTTCTGCCAAGGCCGCGCAAATGACTATAATCAAGTCCCAGAAATCTATTCGGCGCCATCTTGTAGCACCCTCCTCGTGCACTACTTATCTCCTCCATCTCCTCTTCGCGTCCGAACGTCAGGCTTCTGGGGACATCCCTGCGCGTCGAGCCATCCCATGGCGTCCTCCGGAGTCTCAAAAAACAATATTTTGTGTTTCTGAAAAACTTTCAATTTCGCCAGATAGAGCAACATGTATTTATGGCCCACCTCTCTCAATCTCCGCTTTACCATCCCAAAGTTCATGCGGCTCCGCGGCACAGTCAGGGTATAGTCCGGGTAGGCCGTTATGTATGCCGCTCCTCGTGTAATCGTTCCTCCCTTGCGGAAGTGTTCTAGTATCCTCTCCCGGTCCCGGTAATTAAGGATTTTGGCAATTACTGCCCTAGGCAGGTTTCCCGGTGGCGGCCTCCTTGTTAGAGCTCTATGCGCACGTTCCACCGCAAATCCTTGAGATAAGACTCTTCCAGGTATCTCCTGCAACAGCATAGATTCGATGAACTCCGTGGGATCGTGGCCCTGCGATCCTTCTGGCAGGCCCACGATGCAAATGTTGTTCCGTCGGGCGCGTCCTTCTGCCTCCTCCGCCCTGCTCTCCAAGTTGCCCACTCTCTGCACCAGGGCATGCAATTCGGCCTTATGGGAGGCACAATCCGCGGTGTTCGGGCTCTCCTCTTTCTCAAGGGTCTCAGTGTGCTCCGCCAAGGACCTGACGTTCTGTCGGAGTAAATTCACCTCCTCCTGCACCTCACCGACCTTAAGGTCCAATGCCATTTTCAACTCAGTTACGGTCAGTTCAAGCTTAGCTTCCCAGGTCACCTTAAAGTCCGCAATCGCAGCCAGGACCTCTTGGTTAGTACCCGTCACAGGCATGCCGCCTGTGGGCGACTTATCCTTACTCTTGGAACTTTCCGGACCAGGGGACGTCTTGGCGAAGTCGTCCAACGGGGGCTGCTTCGCCTTCGGTCTCACTGTTCTATTAGACATGATCCAGAGGACCTGCGTTCTGCACAAGTTACAAATGCGTACCCAGTTTGCTCCTATCGCCCGACCACCGTGCGGCCTGCTCCTTCCTTTGTTCCGGTCGTTGATCGGCCATTTTGTTTCGTCTTTCGTCTCCGGCGCTCCTTATCTTTTTCGCACAAAGCTCCACCACCATTCCTCCCACGCCTTTCAAAAGTTCACCAAGCACAGTCAGACCATTCACACATCGGCATGTGTGTTTTCAGCAGTCATAGGCACGTTGTTATGCACTATTTCGCCAGGATCATTTCAGGATCTCGGGAGCTCCTCCAGATCGCGTCCTCCTACATGGCCTTCGTAGCCACGCCCCTACCAACAAACAAATATTGCATATTTAGATAGGAACATCAATATTGTGGATGAGAAGATACAAAGTGAGATGCATAGAAAAAAGACAAGTATGAATGCTGTATTAAAATCAGAGCGTGGCCATCCCAAAAACCTTAAAAGAAGTATTCCGTATGGTGAGTTCATCCGAATTAAGTGAAACTGTTCAGAAAAGGAAGAATACATAATATCTTCTAAGGAAGGAGCTAAAAGGTTGTTTAAAGAAAGAAAATATTCAAAATAAGTAATTGAAAAAGTGTATGAGAAATCTAAAAGTCTCAAAAGAGAAGATTTGCTAAACATCAAAGACAAGGAACATGCTAAAGAAACAGAAGAGAAGAACTAACCACTTTGGTTCATAAAAACATATAACTAACAGTCTTGGGCAATTCGGAAAATCCTTAATAAACATTGGAAAGTCCTGAAACAAGACAAGGACATTGCGGATCAGATAGAAACTAGGGCAATGATAACCCATAGGAAACCACTGTCAATAAGAAATATGTTGGTTCAAAGCTTCCTAGCGTCCAAAAAGAATAAGGCAAATTGGCTGCCTGCATAAAAAAAAACAGGATTCTCATGATGCCAGAAATGCAAAGCGTGCAAATATGGATTGAACATTACAGAATACCAACACCCAAGAACAGGGAAAATTATAAAGATCCAAGAACGCCTGACATTTAGCAGCATATATTTAATTTATGTTATTAAGTGTGGGTGTAGGAAATCGTACATAGGTAGCAAATAACATATGGCAGACTGAGAATACTACAACACCTTTGAGCAATTAAAAAAATAAAACTTCTCATACTCCCTTTCAAAACATTTCCATGAAATACATGAGGGCTGTGTGGAAACATTGCAATATTTTATTGTCCACCAGATATTACAACACCCGAGAGGGGGTGACAGAGAACTGCAATTAAAACAAAAAGAATCAAGGTGTATTGTAGACATGAAAACCAGGCTGCCAAATGGCCATAACTTGGATGAAGAATCATTTTTATTCATAGGCAATGTTTAGGCCAAAATAAGGAGCTGAAAACTAGGAAGTGACAGACCTCAGGGATAACTATACAAGTGTGATAAACTCTTATTAAAAAAAAATAGAACAATCCTTTTTTTTAAAAAAAAATGTAACTGTGTAAATTAAGTGGAGAATGTCTGGCACTATGGGTTTAATACTGGAAAATGACCATTGAGTCACGAGAGACATACAAAGAATGTGGATGCACTAACACTTTAAATGTCTCCAGTAAATGGGGAATTTGCACCATACTAATATTTACAAACTGCAGAATTTGCACACTCGAGTATTTTGACTCTAGCACTGTGTATCTTTATGATCCATTACTTTGTTTACTGATTGCAGAATGTGCACTATATTAATGTTCAACATTTGCAGAATTTGCACAGTAGGGTAATTCCTATTACTATATATCCCTATGAATGGGCACATTTTGAATATCTAACAATGTGAGAAGTAACATGCAATATGCACTTTATAGCAAAATTATGGAAAGCACTATGCACTTTATACACCTATAGAAAATGCACTCTATGGGTAACATAATGCATTAAAAATAAGCAAGAGAAACAGAGAAATTAGAATGTATATTTCACATTGTATCTATATATACAAAGCTGAATGTATGTTTGTGTGTGTGTAGGTTTGTCTGGCTATACAAATCCACAACGTTGAACCAACGTCTACCACATTTTGCATGGATTCCTCTTTTGTCTGGGGCATGATCGTAGTCTATGTTTGGATGCAAAAATCTTATATGCAAAACATTTCTGGGATGTGTGTGTCTGTATGTTTGTCCGGCTATACAAATCCACACTGTTGAACCCACTGCTACCAGATTTTGCATGTATTCCTCATTTGTATGGGGCAAGATTGTAGTCTATGTTTGGATGCAAAAAATTCACTCTGTAGACACCCTCTTTTACTGATGTTCACCCCTACACATTAGGTACTAGAAGGAGACAACATTTCGAAAAGTGTCTGAAGCAAAATCTTCAATGTGTTGGTTATTCCTTTTAAATGTATCACTACTGTATACAGTTCGAAAGTGTTTATTAAAGCCTTTTAAAAGGGAATAAAAAATATGTTTTTATCACGCGACTCCAATTATGGGAAATGGCAAGGTTACCTACCATCTTGGTATTGTAAGGGAAGGAGGGAATAATGCAATAACAAACAGGAGATTTCTCAGGTTTGCTCTTGGAGGACCTCAAGGATTACATATCTCAAAAGTAAGGGGGTTAGGGAGTTCCATCACAGAACAGGAGTCCTTGTCCCCATGAGGGGAGTCTCTCCCCATGAGGTCCCACTTTCGACCACTCCTAGGGGGATTGTTGCATAGTAGGCTTACCTCTCTACCCTCACAGGGAAGGGCTCCCCTCTGGGAAGAAGTTACGAGATCCTATGAATCGCCACAATATGTATATTTTTCTGGCTTTTTTCGACAAATAAGAAAGGTAGGAAATTCATGTTGCAGCCAGGGATGCATCTATGTTCACCTCAAAAGCACTTATCGAGACCACAACCGACATTTCAGACATATCAATTAAAATGGCTAAATCTTCCTAAGTGGCTCAGAATACAGACAGAGAGAGGCTTTTGGTGCAGAGCAATTATCTCCCAACATGATAATGCATTTTGGCATGTATATATTTGCAGTTTGCCAAATGGTGAAATTGTACTGACTGGGTGAAGTGACTGGGTGAAGTTCTCCATGGAGACCACTTGGGCCCTCAACACAAAATTGTGCTTCTTCCACTCGTTGCTTCTCTTCACCCCTTTATCCTCTGCACCTATCTCTCCTCTGCATTAAGGTTTTTCTTCGGTATACCTAGCATCCCAATGCATAGCAACATGCCTCATGCTATTTGGGAGATTCTCGTCCCGTTCTGCTCTTTTCTGTTGCTCATGGTTTTGTTTTTCCCTTTATGAATGCAGGCCTTCAAGTACCAGAATGACAAGAAACAATGACTGCTTGATGAGCACGCCCTAAAAGACATCCACATCCTCTCCAATCCACTCCACCTATCCTTCTTCCCCTTTTGGCCCTCTTCCCCCTACACATTCTCACTAGTTCTATTAGCTCGCACCCAACCTGTAATCCCTGTGTGTGCGTTCCCTATATACAGTGTTTCATAGCTAGGTTCTTGTTTTAGAAATGCCATAGAGATATGATATGTTATTTATAACGTGCTTAATACCCAGACGTTTCTAAGCGGGACCGGGAATCGAACCTGTGTTGCTTAGTGTCTTCTTGCTTCCAAAGCAAGCATGTTGTGGTTGAGCTATCCTCCCGCGGTTTGCACATATGCATTGCTTTGTCCTTGGTGCTCATCTATTTACTGAACCTTTCACCTCAGCGCTCCAATCAAAGAAATCCCTTCATCCTTTCACAGCTCTCTCTCCAGCCTCTCCTCCCACTGTTTCTCCCCTGGACTCACTAGTGTACTTCCACCACTTCCCAAACGTTGATCCACTCTAGGTCTTTCTGCCATTTGTGCTCTATTCTTCCCTCCCCTCTCTCCTGCAACCTCACATCATTCTGTCTTCTACTGCATGCCTCTCACTACTGCACTTTTTATCTGCAATACTCTGTTCCCATTATCTCTTCTCTTTGAGCGCGCGCGCACACACACACGCACACACACAGGCACACCCCCACCCCCCACCCCTACCTTTCTCCAGTTCTGTGTCCCTCTCTCCTCTGCACTTCTTGTCACTGTTGCACCTTCAACCTTCTGAACGTTTACACCTGCATCCTAATTTGACCTTGGGGGTTTACCCACCATAAAGTTACCCCAATAACCCCACCCAGCCAACTGGGATCTTGCTTTCAAAAACATTCTATAAGTGTTTTCATGTTTTATTTCATATATGTATTTTATTCAGTTTAACCTTTGGCTGTTTGTTCCGCTGCCTCAAAGAGTTGAAGCCAAATTGTTATCAGGGTCATTTCAGTTCTGTGGCCAGTGAACAGTGGCAATACTGTAACCAGGCCTCCGTTTTAATTCTGGATAACTTAAACAATTGTCTAGTGCTATGCTCAACAGCATGCCCTTGCTTGTTTCCCACCTCACATAGAATTCAAGGGAATAGATGAGAAAGCACAGCCAACAAACTTCGCCAAAAGTGTTGAGACACACCTGCTATTTTTGTAACCCGTACTTTCACATCTCTTCACAGTCTCCTGTGCTCCCTTTCAACATATTAAGGCAGCAGCCAGCATTATTGCATGGCACAGTCAGCAAGACTCATTTTCCCTCACTCATTTTTCTCTTATTTGGGGAACCTTGCAAATTGTTTGGACCCCCACAAATATTCGCCCAGGCAAAAAGAAAATCCCTCCAGGTGAACTTCTTGTGACAATTATGTTTAACATGCTGGGGTACCCGGCGTTGCCCGTGTCCAGATCGAGTGGTGTCTCATTTGCCCTGGAGGATGTTGCTCTTGTCCTCTTGTTTGCAAGTCTTGCTTCAGTCTGCTCTGGCGTCTCATGTGCCCTGGAGGATGTTGCTCCTGTCCTCTTGTCGGCAAGTCGTGCTGCTGTTTGTTGTTGTGTTTCAAAAGCTCTTGATATTGATTTTCGCTTTGCATCAGATGGAGCTTTTCCAAGTGATATTCGTTTTTTGTGCGGCATGTTTCAGTCACTCAATGGCTTCAGCACATTTGAGAAAATGTCCAAGAAAGATTGATTGATTATGTGCTCTTCTCATGATGAACTGTAACTTGCAATTTCCCATATTTGGAGTGGTGTGACACATTATTTTTTTTTTAATCCATGTTTATTATTCCCTTTAAAAATCATTTATAAAACACTTTGAACTGTATACAGTTGTAATACATTTCAAAGGGATAACCAACACATTGGGCCTCATTCCGAGTACGGCGCTAACCAATGGCGCTATTAACGCCTTGGTTGACGCCGTACCCGGACCGGCAGCGCCTTGGTGGATGGCGGAATTACCGCCCCATTCCAAGGTTGGCGGGGCGGTAATTCCCCATTCACCAAGGCTCTTCCCCATTCCCAAATGAGCCCCCATAGGGCTCAATGGGAATGGGGAAGATGCAAATAACGGTGACCGTTCATTACGGTCACCGTTATTGGCTTGGAGGCCCCTTTGCGCCCTCGACTTTAACACCTGCTCAAATCAGGCGTTAAGGGCGAGGGCGCAAAGGGAACTCGGAGTATGGCGGTAAGGGATTACCGCCACCGGTCTCGTTACCGGTGGCCGCTATCCCTTACCGCCATACTCGGAATGAGGCCCATTGACCATTTTGCTTCAGGCACTTTCACAATTTTGCCTCCTTCTAGTACCTACTGTAGTGAATCGGGGTGAGCATCAGCAAATGAGGGTGTCTACGGAGTGACATTTTTGCATCCAAACATAGACTACGATCTTTCCCCAGAAAAATGAGGAATCCATGCAAAATTGGGCAGCAGTGGGTTCAACGGTGTGGATTTGTATAGCAGAAACATACAGACACACATACATTCCGCTTTATATAAAAAGATTGCGGGGGAAAGGGGACATCCCATTTTTGGTGGAGGCTTCCATCAATATCATACACTGCTCTCCGGGTGTGCTACTCCCCACTGCACCCTTCTCTCATGCATCTGAAATGTGCATTGCAGGTGCATATGAGTCTGTTTTCACTCGCCCCTTCAATCTCCTGCAGTCTTCCCTCCAGCATGATAGCCTCCCTCTGGCTCCTTTTATAATAAAACAGTTGTCCCCTCTACACCCTGGTGTCCTGATCCAGCTGAGACCTAGGTCAGAAGTGCACAAGTCTTTCTATTCTATTCCATTCCGTAAAGGGAGAGCCTAGCTCAAGAGCAGAAGAGCGCTTTACAATAGGAGATTGCCAGCATGGGGCTTGGAATTGTATACAATAGCAAAGTAGTGTTCATGGAGGGAGATTGCAGATTCACAAGATTAGCGTTGCAGGAATCCTGATGACGCGTGGAGAAATACTCAGACACTTATGTACACCAGGGATGTCATTTGGTGGTTGCCAGGTTTACCCCTAAAAAAAAAGTTTTATTTTTTTATGTTTTTTTTAAACATTGAATCACCTGGGCGGTGGCCAGTGCCAGGTGGCTCTTTGTTTCTGGAGTCGCTGGATTTCCTGTTCAGGCCACTTAAAAAAACAGGGGTTCCACAAGTGCAACACTTTGAGCAGTGACCCTAAATAAGAAAGAATAGGAATAACAAATAATTTGTCTTTCTGGAATTCTATACAATAATTGCACGACTCATTAAAGGTTTATTTCAGGCCCAGTTCAGGGTTCAGGGGGTGTGTCACTGATTTAGTCTCTTCTTGAACACCTCAAATTCACAATGTAGCCAAAAACGTCCAAAAAGCATTTAGAGTAGAATAAGCATCCATTTCCGACTATGTATTTTGATTTTCTCAAGTTGCAGTTATAGCACACTTTTTTCTGCCATTGGGCCTCATTACACGGTAGGCGGAAAGGGATTACTGGCACCGGTAAGGGAACCGGTGCCGGTAATCCCTTACCGCCCTACTAGGAGGTCCCTTAGCGGATCCCTTCCTTAATGCCTGGTTTTACTAGGTGTTAAGGAAGGGACCCGTTGAGGGACTTCAGAGCTAATAACGGGCCCGCTAGTAGCAGGCCCGTTATTAGCTCCTTCCCCATTCCCATTGAGCCCTATGGGGGTTCAAATGGGAATGGGGAATGGTTCCAGGAATGGGGAATTACCGATCCTGCCGAGGTCGGAATGACCTGGTAAGTCCCCTTTACGGAAACACAGACCCGGAATGCGGTAAGAGGGTAGCCATGGCGCTATTAGCCATGGCTACCGCCTACCGTGTAATGAGGCCCATTGTCTGTGTTACAATCATCACAAGACATTCCATCTTGGTGTTCATAGTCACTTGACAAAATCCTTGTGCCTAAAAGCTTTTTTACAGTGTAGAAACGTTTGACCATAGCACATACAATCTCTATCTTTCCTATCAACCTGGCATGCTGTTCAGGATGTTTGTTTGCATGTATGAGGTAACAAGTGCCCATAGTACGGGATGCTGTGTGAGTCTGCGGCTTTCCCTGCACTACTCTACGGACCCGTAATGCTATTCCGCCTCCGTGATTGCCGGAATCACTGGGGCATTACAACCCTGGTGACCCAGTAATTCCAGAGGCGGAATTCTGTAAATCCCCATTCCCATGGAGTCCCATAGGACTCCATAGGGATGGGGACCATGGAAACACTGGTTCTGTCTATGACAGAGCCAGTGTTTCCATGTCCGCCTGCAGGTGATTGGTGTTACTCCCACCAGGTCAGACTTGGTGGGATTGACACCTCCAGCCTGCAGGTATCGGAATCAGCTGGTCCGGAAACAACGGTGGCGGCGGATTTACCGCCACCATTGTTTCCGGACCGGCTGACTTGTAATGAGGCCCAATGTGTTATATTTATGTTATTAACCATTTATAATGCGCATAAAGCCAGCGAGTGGTCAGACAAATCAGTACATCTGGAGCTAATGGCATGGGGGGCATAAAGAAATAAGTAGGATATGGGGCCTGGTGGTAAAGGCCAATCACAGTCAAGGATTCCTAGGAGGGAACAGAAACATAAAAGAGAGGCCATATTGCCCGGATAGCGCGTTTAGTAGCAGCATCACGAAAGCTACAGAATTAGGGATGTCAGGTTGCGAGTTCAGGCTAGCAGAGGTGGCATAATGAGCCCTCGACTTAGAGACTCACAGGAGTCTGACTGTCAGGGGAAGTGAAGAAGGTAAAGTGAGCGAGGATACCGTATTTTGCAAAGAAGGTGAAGCGAATCGTGGCGCAATATTCTCCAAAGCTGTCGTGACTGGGGCACTATATCCCAGCAACAAAAGCCTAAAATGAGGTTTATCAAGAAGAGGGTGGGAAATCTCATCTGGTTGCCAGATGTGTTACAAGCCCAACCCCGTGATCTTTGCACACAGGTGGGGGGAGAAGATCATACCCAGAAGTGCCAAAAAGGGGGAGAAGGCCATTCCCCATTTCCAGGGAGAGGCAACAAACAGGGAACTCGCGGGAATATTAGACTGTGCCAAACATGAAAAGTGGAAACTAACCCACTGAAGCCCCTCCAGTATCCTGGACGCTTATGAACAGACACAGTAACTCACTAGGATGCCAGTGGGTTAGAGAGGTGGACCCCTATAAGGATCAAGATGTGTGAGTGGCACTGCCCGCACCCTCAGATTGTAAGAGACTCTGTTGAGCATTGTCCTGGGTGCCACCACTCAGGAACCCTTGCATTGAAGACTAGGGGTGGAGCTTTGTACTCAAGACATTAGGCCCCGTAGAGTAGGTTTCTCAAAGAGTAGCCTTTTCCACATCTTGACACTTTTTTGCCCATCGAGCAACCCTATTTGACTTATACCCTTCCCAACAGGGGGTTCCCAACCTTCCTTGCTTCAATAAACAAATCAAGCCTACACTTGGTGTCTCCGTGTTCTGGGGAGCTCTTTACGACAACCAATAAATTAGGTAATATTAACATCTATTATTCCATTGTGAAGAAGCAGGAACAAACCATACAAAATGCAGTTTATCACATTATGTTGAAAACAATTGTATCAGTGTCACTTTATTCTTATTGTAGTGGACAACATCTTACCATCTTGCTTCCTGGATATGTTTGCACTGTATAAGCCCATACAAATACCAAAGATATTTAATACGGACCAGTGAGAATCACCATTACTTTTACTGTATTTTTTAGATGTTGGCCAATGTTCCACAAAACACTTAGATTTTTTTAATATCAAATGTTAGGCGTTTTCAGTTTTTCTCTGACACACACGATATTCTTCCTTGCTATTTTAATTAACCTCACCGAAGTTCTCATATGCAGATAATCACCTGCATGGGAATATAGTTAATAAGACATCTGCCTTTTTGCAAAGTGGGTAATTACTTTTTATTAGACAATTTTATTTTATGGAAAGTTCAAAGTTATAAATTTTCATATTTTCATTCAGCCTAGGCTAACTTCACATACATCCAGACATTAGGTATCTCCTATGAAGTTGTTGGCCTGCTTTCACAGGTGCCATCCTGCACAAGGACATATTGCAACATTGGAAAGTCGGAAGAACTATAGTTCTGATTGACAAAAATGTTTTCTGCGCCATAACGTATACATGGAACAGGCAAGTGTCTTCTTGGACACTTATTGAAAATGTTGAATCTGTGTGTACGTCGCTGAGTTCATGACGATTAGCAGATGTAAAGCCTTACACCCACACAAAGTGAGTAGGGGACTGCTATAGGTGTAAACGCTTTACTGACAGGCTCTGACTGGCCTACAGGGCAATAGGCCCATGGCCGAACCAAACACACAAAATGCTGGTGTGAGCTGTTTTTTGGGTCAAAGCTTTCGGATATATGCAGCTGCCAAGATCTTCCCAAATGTAATTTGGAAAGTCCTGAATAGCATGGCAGGCACCACAAACATCAGCAATGACATCCTGTTGTATGGAGCAACCACTGAAGAACACCATGACCGGCTAGCGGAAGTTCTAAAACTCTTATAGGAGTATGGCCTCACTTTACATGCTGAGTAGTGTGATTTTGGCATGAGCTAACTGAACTTATTTGGCTATGTTTTCAATGCAGAAGGAGTATTGCCAGACCCCGCCAAGGTGGCTGACATCATGGAAGCCAAAGCCGCTACGTCGGCATTGGAGATCAGGAGCTTCATGGGGATGGCTACATACTGTGCCAGGTGCATCCGAAACCTAGCCACCATCGAAGCCCCCTTCAGGAAGCTTACCCAGAAGGAAATGTAGTGGGAATGGTCCGAACAACACCAGCATGTGTTCCAACAGATCCAGGACTACCTGTAAAGCACCACCAGAATGGCGTTTTTCGACACCAAACGTGCCACTGAACTGCTGGTCGACGCAAGCCCCATGGGACTAGGGGCGGTGTTGAACCAAATCAACCGGGAGGGGCCGTATTCGCAGTCGCGTTTGCCAGCCGGGCGCTCACTAAGACTGAACAAAATTATGCACATATAAGAAAAGGAAACACTGGCCATTCTGTGTGGGTGCTGCCATTTCCAAGTCTACCAACTAGTCCAACCGGCGAAGATAGTCACAGACCATAAACCCCTAATACCAATCTTCAAAGGCTCGGGCCTCACACCCTCCAGCACGCCTAGAGAAGTGTATGCTGCAGTTACAATCATTCAACATTGAGGTAATATATTGAGCGGGTGCGGACAACCCTGCAGATTATCTGTCCCGCCACCCACAACCAGCTATCTCTCAAGAGAAAGAACATGCCAAAGAAGCAGAGGAACATGTGTGCCACATGGTAGCCTGTGCCCGTCCAAAGGCGATGACACTGCAGGAAATAGCCAAAGAGACCGAAGCAGATGTCTGCTTTCAGTGCACAAAACACACCAGACAGTCTGTAGACTAGAAAAACTTCTTATCAGCAACAGCCCATCGCACTATGGCAGCACAAGAGAAACGACAGGCCTTGTTTGGCATCAGACATGAACTGACCTTGTCAGAAGAACGGGTTGTGCTAAAAGGCCCTGTATCGTCCTGCCAGAGGTGCTATAAGAAAGGCCCTGTGTTTGGCACACGAGGGACACCTGGGCATATTAAAGACCCAAGCGTATCTCAAATCCCGAGTGTGGATGCCAGAAATACAGAACAGTGTACTGGAACTGGTTGAGACCTGTGCAACGTGCTAATCATCAGAGAGACAAATGGCACCAGAACCCATTGCAAATGCACCCAGAAGCAACACAAGATGGGAGTCAGTCAGTGTAGACTTCTGTACCATCGCTGGAGAAGGCTACCTATCCTAGTTCAGCAGATACCCGGAAGTCAACAGACGTCCTATCAGCCATAACGGCTCTGGAAAAGGTGTTTGCCATACATGGGATACCACGGAATATGAAGAGCTACAATCAGCTTCCTTTTACCAGCCGTGAGGTATGGCAATTTTTGAAAAGCGTCAACATAGACCACTAGAAGATTACCCCATGTTGGCCACAAGCTAACAGAGACGATGAAAGATTCATGGGGTCAGTGAATAAGACAATAAGGATCACAAACGTCCAACAGCAAACGTGGCTGCCTGCCATGTATCGATTTCTCTGGTCATGCAGGCTGACCCCCCAAACATCTACACGAGTCGGCATCGGCTGCACTGATGTTTGGAGTACTCATTCAAGTGGAACTGCCGCTACACTCGAACCTGGTAGATCCTGAACCAGACATGCCACTCATCGAAGAGGCACGTGAGAAATGGAATGAAAAGTAGGACCACGCTCGTAGAGCAAACACCGAGAACTCAAGGTTGGCAACACTGTGCTAGTGAGGAACCAGACACCCCTAAAGAAACTGACCCTGTCTTAAGAGTCGTGTCCCTGGGCAATACTCAACTCTGACCACAGAAAGATAACGGCCACTAGAGGGCAGGAGGCATTAACACTCACCATATCCCACTTCTGCAAGGTGCCAGCAACACTTTCGAAGGAACAACCCCCACATGCACAAGAAGGAGGTGAGTCACCGAATCCGGCCCAGGAACACCCCGAGAAAGATGATAGCACACCCGTACAGAATGAGGCCCTGACACTGCCTTGCTTCAAAAGCCGAGAAGAAAGATAGCAGGAGAGAAGGGCCAACACTCGATATGGACTAACGGAGAATCTTTGCCCATCATCCAGACTGTGTGGGTTTGTTCTACATGGAGTGTCCCATAAGCGACTCAGAAATGCCAAGACCGTTACAGGTCGAGAAAGAATCATAGACAGTTCCAAGTGAGTTGACAGACTTTATTCAAGAGATACAAGTTTGGGAGGAATGTGCTGTCTGCACGTGCCCAAGTCACGTGAGTGAGGGGGAGCCCGCCTCACGTGACAAGGAAGAAATAGGGAAGCGAATAAAGAGCGGTGTTGACCGAAAACGGGCAGAGCTGAGCACGATCTGAACTGTTTTGTTAGCGCTCTGCATTCCCCTCTGGCCTCCCTGCTAACATCTAAAGGCCAGAGAGAAAGCGTCGCAAAGGGGTGGGATCCTTTCACCAGCTGCCAGATTTGCTTGCATCTCGCAAATCCAAACAGATTTGCGAGACGTGAACTCCGGTTGCTGAGATTGAGGGACCCATGCTGCATAGTCACCCCAAAGATGCTAGACACACAATCCACGTATTTGTGAACACTTTACAAGAATGTTTGGATATTACTTGTTGCTAACTTTCTTTACATTCCTTCCATTTCCTGATTTTTTAAAAAAAATTGATTTGAATGGATTTTTGCCTTTCTTGCAAATTTTAAATGACAGTAATTGAGTGAAGTGTGTAATTCATTTTGAGTTTTAGTCCAAAAATATTCTTAGAGTTTAAAGTAGTCTAGGTATTTACTCTGCTTCATTGATTATTCTATAGAACAAAATTAAAACATGTTATATACATATACACAAATAATAAACTTTAACTGAACTGAGATAACCAAAGATTAATTGAAGTACCTTTGAATCTCTTTTTGAATAGGTGTGCTGAGCATTACACCATAGTAGATGCTGGGTTAAAATATACAAAAGACACACAAGAGAGTGTTTAGCCGGGAAGAGATAACAACATATTAAGGCTGAAACAGAGGGTAATATATTATACCAAATGCCATTAAGGGGAATTTGTATGAAATAGGCAGTGTTTCACTTGAAAACTCTAACCAAAGCCCATATAATCTCCGCCGGTGGTATTTACAGGCCGCCGCCCAGGTTGAGACTTCTGTGCCATGATGAATTCAATGGCATTATGACCACTATAGTGGCTAGCGGCTGTAGGGTACACTCACAAGTCTAGCTCTGCTGGCAGACTTTCATGAAGATAAACATTTCCTCAAGCGGATTCGCAGAAAATGTCCGCTTCCACCAACAAAACAACCCCCCTCGTCCCCCATGGCTGACCTTTTAAAAATACAATTCACTAGAATCCATAATGTGGGGCAAAAGTGGATCTGTGGGACCTCTTGCCCAGTGACACCACTGTAAAATGCAGGGCTCAAGTCGAGGGTACACTCTGCTTTTTTCAGAAATACTCCCACTTTTTTCAGAGGGCTCCTTGATATACTAATTTCTGGCGACACCACATTCAATTGCTAAATTGACCCCTGTTTCTGGCAACAAACTCACTGTTATAGTGGACTACGATTTCAAGGAGGTGCCCCTGCATGTTTAGGGCACAGTGCATGTAGACATCGGCAGCCAAGAAGAAGTGGCTGTGGCAGCTTGTTGCTGACAAATCTGTTGCAACAGTTGCCCGCACCCACACTTGGGAAGACACTGACAAAAGGTAAATGACCTACACAGAAAGTGAGGAGTGGTGTCCAGACACCAGACGGAGTCTATGACCACGCGAGGGCACACTAGAGACACTGGTGTGGAGACCAATTGAAGAAAAGAATCTTGGTACCCTTGACCCTCTCAACATATGGCTTCAGGATGACAGTGGTTGGCACAGGATCCATAGAACGTCTTGGTGTGAACATACGCTTCATACACAATATGGAAACATGGCCTTCTATGTATGGCTGGTGCCCCTGTGCATCTGTCCCCATTACTGAACTGAGACAACTGGATGCAAAGGTGTTCAACCCAATAATATCCACTCTGGAATGGTCACAGGACAGCAGAATGGGTCAAACGTTTCCCAAGATACCAAGGGCCATCTTTTCACGTCCCATTCATTCACCACAAGGTAACACAGCCATGATGCCGAATGAGGCTGAAATATGTCTAGGTTGCTTTTGAACTTATGCAGAAGGGATGTGCACAAGCCGTTTGAGCCAGACTCCCCTTTTAGGGGTGGGATCAAGCCTGATTTGTATATGGTCCCCTTTCTGTAATGGCTTGGCAGGCTGAAGAGCAATGGTCTGGGGGGGCGCTTCTCTGAGGTTAAGATTAACCTTTCGGCCATCACTTATTTTGTTTACTTTAGTCACCCTGATTGGGAGGGGCATGCCCAGATATGGGTTCCAAGACTGCTGGGTCAGTGATGACATGCAATGAGTCCAAAATATTTCTGGAGTGGCTTTTCATTTCATGCCAAATGGGTGTGACCAAGCAGCTTGGACTGGACTTCCCATTTTGTGGGTAGGACCAAGCCTGATTTATATATGTTCTCTCCCTTTCTGTAATGGCCTGGTCTGGAGGGTTGCGTAGACTGATGCCAGAGGTTAAGATGAATTCAAAACCTTTCAGCCATCACCTCTTTTGTTTGCATTAGGGGACTAGTTCAGCAGTTCTGAACGACACAAGCTGACAGCTGTGCCACTCATAATAACTAGCTGCCTAACACACTTCACACTTGATGAGATGATATGATATGATAGGTTATTTATAACACGCTTAATACCCAGAGGTTTCTAAGCGCGGACCCGGGGATTGAACCTGTGTGGCTCCGTGTCCTCTTGCTACCAAGGTGAGCACATTGACGCTGAGCTATCGTCCCGAAACTTGAGAGCAAAAAGCCAAAAGCAAATCAAGTCAAAGTGTAGGTCAGGTGTATGTGGAACAGCATTTACCTAAGTGCGGATCCTGTAATCTTGATGTGCAAAAGTGTGAAGTGCAAGTTACCTGATTGCACAGATAAGGAGGGACAAAATCAGGTTTGCCATTCCACAGTCTGGTGGCAACAAATCCAACATCACTCAAAGCAACATGTGTAATACAGTGTGACATCAGCACAGGTGAAAGTGTGGTATAGCCCATGGGACCTGCCGTGCAATCTGTCAATCGCTCCTAGGCAATGCATCTGGGCAGGTGTCCACAGGCAGAAATGTGTACTGCATCCAACCGTGCAGGAGAGAGATGTGGCACCCAGTGTTGGTCCCAACGTCACTCTGCAAATGCAGTCACAACCTAAAGGAGACAAGTCTTACATAGGGATGGGAAAGATTCCCTATACAGCAGACATCAATCATCTCACACTGGTATCATTTGCAGACATTCAGAATGTAGCTCTGTGCATTGAAAAGCAGGAGAGTGTGACCGCCCGCCCACAAAGCAATAATGTCACTAGGAGACCAGAAAGGCAATATGTGCCCTAAGGACACACTAAGGATGAGGACACACATCCATATATCCACCAAGAGGCAGCCCCTGTATGAATGGGATGCAAACATCCAATTGTGATAGAATTAGGTGCCACCTAAGCCTGGGTGTCTGCATGGCTTATCCTCTGTAGCAAATTAAATTATCTCACAGTTTCTCTGTTCCCCTGTATAAGACACCATGATATTTTCTGGGGACTGCATCGCCTTAGTGTGTCACAGCATTCAAAACAGTTAGGGCCCCACATCCCTGTCAATGGATGTAAACATGGATCGCAAATGCAGGAACACTTCCAATTCACTTTGCCAAGCCACTCAATATGCGCTGTATGCTTGGTCAACAGTAAGACTATAGACTGATTTTGGGAAGGAACGGGCCTCCAGCCAAACCTCAAGCCAATCCCGGATTCCCCATCCAGCCAGACTGCCGCCAATGCCACCACAATGCCTGTCACTAGCATGCCTGCTCCTGCGACAGCTGCCACCACTGTCACCACGGGATCCACCACAACCACAGTGGCCAATTCTACATCAGGGCATATGCAAACAAAATAGCAGCCTGCCATGCCGGAAAACAGATTACACAAAGTTTGCCCTGCCACCCTCCACCCAACCACCACCTGCTTTGTCACAGCTGTTGTGAGTGAGCACTAGGTCAGCGTTGAGGTGCTCATCCTCCTTCCACCACATGATGTGGGTCTGTGCGGGATTCGGGGGGAATGAGGAAATCAAGACTGCAGCAGATATTTCTGATCTTCTTGCGCTTCTCCCTTGTCAGCATGAGCCGATCACTGGTGGTGATGATGGCAAGGAGGATGCTCATGTGCATCTCCCTGACCCAGCATCCCACCGCCATTGCAATCAGCACTACTACTAGCATCAGTAACATCACCTAGACCAGGAGGTGCAGCTGTGGAAGACCGCCTGTGTTCAGAACATGACCAGATCCTGACCTGCATAGTTTGAATGGAGAGGCAGCAGGTGGTGTAGATAAGATTAAGGTCTGGCAGGTTGGGGTCATCGAAAGTTTCCATCAGGCACAACATAGATTTGGGATAAAGTTTAGAAAGTACACCAGCTGCCTCTTTCATCTGCAGATGGAAACTTACACGGCTATCAAGGCAGACACCATGTCACAGACATATGCCATTTTATCCACCATCCTTGAGTGGCTTGAGCACTTGCTAGCATTGGGCCAGATGTGTGATCAGCAGGAGTTATCTGCCTCCTAAACCTTTGCTAGTCAGACACCTCTACATCCTAGACTGTACGCTGCCTCTCTGCCAGGGCTTCTGGCCTACCTTCTACCATGGACTAGTTCAAAGAGGGTTCATAAGAAGTAATTCACTAAGAGAACCTACTTAGCTGTCTGTTTTCACTCACTTGTTGGACTCAGGAACGGGTAGAATGTTCCAATGACGCCTGGGATGTGTTATTTCAGGCTGTTGGGCTAACAACTGGGTAGCATGTCGTACTAGGGCTAGGGTTGTGGTATTTCAGGGTTTTGGGGAAGGGAATGAAACACATGGTGTTATGTTGTGTATAGAGCTTTCACATTTATTGTTTCACAATCACTATGGCCTTTGTTTCTTCTTGTAGCTTACCATAATATGGAGATGTGGCAAAGAGATGAGAATTATGTTGAATTCCATGTCTGTAATTTCTTTCTTTGTTTACTCATACAGTGCTGAGGACAAGCCCCGCAGGCATGGGAACGCTTACACAACATAAAACAAAACAGATGCCAGTCAAACAGAGCAAACTGTAGGGCTAAGAGAGAAATCAATGAAACAGAGCTGTCTTTAGACCATGCTTGAAGCCATCAAAGGAACAATATGCCCTTACGTCAGGTGAGAGGGCTTTCCAGCATGTCAGTGCCACATAAGTGAAAGACCCCTTAGACAACATACTCAGCCTGGCTCTAGGCATAGACAAAGGTAAATAATTATTGGACCTGAACACCCTCGGTGAGGGTTGCCAACAAAGCCTGTTGGAAAGATACACTAGACTTAAGCCACATAGACACTTGCATGTGATGGAAAACAGCCGAAAGGTGATTGTAAAGGAAACTGGAAGCCAATGCAGGGCTTTCCTAGCCTCAGAGATATGATCACTCCTGTGAATGCTCTCAACTGGCACCACCACATTATTTTGAACCGCCTCTAGTCAGGCAATTCCTCCTTTGCCAATGCCATACAGTAGACGCGAGCAGTAGTCCATTTTTGCACCAAATATGGCCCTGGCAATGGTAGCACAATTACTGTGGCTCAAAAAAGGTCTTAACTGGGCTAAGAGTTTAAGTGCTTAGATGATGAAACAAGGCTGCTCACATGTTGAGCTCCTGATCCCGGTTAATACCAACCTTGGGAGGTGTGGCAATAGCACATGCAGCTATTTGAAATTCACAAAACTCGGGACTGAGTTTTCGTAACTGGGCTGCTTCACTTATCATCATCAGCTCTTTTTTTTAATCATTAAGTGCTAAGCCATTCTCCACCATCCAATTCTGGATGAGAGAAAACACTGAATTGACGGTGTCAGTGTCTGTAGTATGACCACCTGAAAGAGGTATGAGACACTGGGCCTCATTACGAGCATGGCGGTTGCCGTGCCTGTATGACTACCGCCATGCTCGCTACCGGCCTCGCCACCCACGATTGGGCAATAACCAGCCCATTATGAGTTGAATGGGCCGGTAATTGCCCATTCGCGGGTGGCAGTAATGCCGGGCTCCCGATCCTCATTCTGAACTATAGGGCAGAATGGAGGTGGGGCGCATGGTTGCACTGGCACCGGTTATAACGGTGCTGGTGCAATCATGAGTTCTGCCCGAGGGTGCCACCCAGCTTGCCAGGTAAGACCTGGCGGGCTGACAGGAACCCGCGAGCAGAACTCGTAATGCAGCAGGAAGGTATGAAAGGTGCCGGTGGCTTACCGGCACCGTTCATACCATCACCGCCAGGGTCCTAATGAGGCCCATTGAGTATGATCAGCGAAGCTAGTGTATAACACCTCGTTAGCATCAAGCAGATCAAATAGGGGCAAGGTGAAGTTGTTATATAATGTAGGCGTGAAGCAGGATACCAGAGGGACTCCTCAAGTCACTGGAAAATCCTACGGCCATGGAGCTGTGCCACCTTTCTCAAAATCCTGAAGAGTATTTGCCTACAAATCAATCATGGACTATTCTGTGCTGTGAGCTAGTGCTCACCCAACTTCTGCTGGCCTAAGATGTTGTTTATAGTCAGGAATTGCTGTTTTTGGGTATAGGAAGCCCGATCTGAGATATTTAACAGAAATAGGGCATTGGTGATAGGCCTATAATTGCAAGGTTCATTAGGAGAAAACCATTTATTGGTAGCTGACCACTCCACCTAGGAACTTACAGCTGTTCACTCACTAGCTCTTGATACACCTAGCACTTAGACCCGCTCCCTCCTCCCATCTCTCTCTCTGCACTTTCACGTTCTGAATGCTCACAAGGCCTAGTAGGTTCACCACTACCTTTCATTGTTGTATTTGTTCTTCATCCCCATGCCCCCCTCCCTGTTGCTCTGTGGGTGCTTTGAAACAGAATTTACTTGATGTATACCTTACAAATGGGCAATAACATAAAAACATAAAATAAATCAAATAATTGGTTACTTAAGTAAGGATAATATCTACGCCTGCTGAATGCATGGCAGAATGAAGCTTCCACTAAAAGAAGAATTAATCAATTTCATAATCATTCGAATCAGCTGTGAGGCAGAGGCCATAACAACCATTGCAGCACATACATCTCCTTTGCAATAGGATCCGTAACCGTGCAAAACTGAAAGACAGGGACAGTATTCTCAGAACTTGGTGGATCAGTGTTTAACCACGGCCCCTCACGCACAGTACGTTTGCTAACAATGCCATCCTGGATTTTGTTGGTCCTATTCATCATAGCCTCCTGAATGGATATGCACCATCCTTTATCCGTAGTAACTGATGGAGCAGCCGGACAGGGGGTCTTCTAGTTCCTTAATCATTTAAAAAGCTCTTTAGTAGCTGAGGTAGCATTTCTGATCCTCCGATCACAGTTCTGTTGTTTAGCTAAAATCATGGCACATTATGAGCTTTATTTAAAATATTAAATTGATTTATGTTATCCTCCTAGATTTTTTTTTTATGTCTCAAAGGCTTTGAGTTTGGCAACCTTTAATGCATGAATTCCGGCTAAGTACCATACTTTGGAGTTCTTAAGCTTGACAGGCTGAGTTGCAACTGGGGCAACTACATCCATAGCATTGAGCAGGATATTTTGATATGCTTCGGCCAGGTCAGTGGACGATGCATAAGTAACGAAGGTGCAGAATGTTGTCTCCATATGGGGCGCCATTAATTCAGTGGAGTGGCCGTGCACATTTCTGGATGTGATAGGGATCCTTTCGGATTTATATTTCTTGTACTGTGAGGAATGGGCAATATTATAATGGATCAGAGAATGATCTGACTGTGGACAAGGCATCAGCTCAACATTCAAGATGGAGACATTGTGGCTCATGACTCTGTCAAGTGTACTACCTTTTAGATGGGTCGCGTCAGTAACAGGATGAGCCACGCCCACGTTAGTCAGTGTAGACTCGATGATTGTGGCCATAGGATCCAAGCCATGAAAGAGCCCAAGATTAAAGTCTCCTTTAATGATGACTTTAGATGAGAGCTCAAGTTGAGGCATCAGCATGTCACAGAATGGAGAACACAAGTCTGCCATTGCAGAAGGAGGTCAGTACATGAGAATGAAGTTGAAAATGGTGTTATGATCAGCAAGCCATTTAACGCACAGGATAACTCAGCCCAACAGTCTTGAGATGGTAGCTTCATGTAGAGAAGCCTCATAATTGAAGGCCACTCCTCCCCCCTGACCTGAGGTGCGATCACATCTAAATATCTTATAGCCTAGGGAGACAGCAAGAGCAAGCCAGGACCAGCTGCATCATGCAGCCAGGTTTCCGTCACTGCAAAGACATCAATATTCTTATCAACAATAAGTCTAAAATCTCAGTTGCATGTTTAATGAGGCATCAGGTGTTTAACAATAAGCACTTAAGGGTCCGAATAGGGTTCTGATAACGACAAGGTAAGTCCTGAAGACCCACAGAGGCAGCAAAAGATCATTAAGATCACCTCCACCCATAACTCCATTAATTTCTGATTCAGTAAACACTACGGTCCCTGACATAGCGTCAGCCGCTGCACTATTGTCAATCCCAACAGTGCCTGTGGGTAGTTGATCCGATATCAAAAGGCTAATGGTATTGATCCTGCTATCAGCTGTATCAGATATGTCTAATCTGGCAAATTATTCAAGATCAGCCTGCAGTATGTTAGTGACAGTGGTAGAAGAAGGCCCTGCCTCAATAGACTAGTTGTTTTGAGAGGTCGAGGTACAGGTAATACATGCAAGTAATGTTTCCTGAACATTCATTTTGCAGGACAGGCCAATGCTGGACATTATCATCGCCTCCTCCTTGTTAGGCTGTGTAGTCTCTTTTGCTGTAATTACTAATGGAGCCCTGCAGAATGTTTCAGATGACATGCAGTAGCCAATGATTGGTTTTAGGACTCAACATTGAAGCACACATTTGTCACTCTACTTGCCCACATGTAAGGTAGCTTTTGGGATG
Source organism: Ambystoma mexicanum (assembly GCF_040938575.1). Lineage (NCBI taxonomy): Eukaryota > Metazoa > Chordata > Amphibia > Caudata > Ambystomatidae > Ambystoma > Ambystoma mexicanum. Next base: position 502,397,201 of record NC_090940.1, on the reverse strand, counting down.
CCAACTTGCCCATCTTTTGTCTTCAGGTCAATCTTCTGACATGATAACCTGTAGGAGGAGTGAAAGAGGTATTGGCTGTTGTCTGCAATTGTCTCACTGTCACCAGCAATACCCCAATGGAATCATGTTGTTTGTCAGTATCCGTCTTTTATATATGCCCACCATATTCCTTAGACCAATTCTACTTTATGACTTCCATTAGACTGCAGGGTAGACCATTTTGAGATCTGTACAGTTGTGTCCCTTGTGGCAGGTACTCATCACTTAACTAGTTGGATTAGGATTGGATTGAATTTTATTTATACAGCGCAGCATTCACCCAAAGGCATCTTGGCGCTCCTTGTAGGACAGCAAAAAGATTAGCCTATAAGAGGAGTGTTTTAAGAGCTTTGCAAAATGCACAGTGAACAGGAGTAGCTCTAAGCAAAAGAGGGAGAGAGTTCCAGAAGGTGTGTGATGTCAGGTGGTGAAGGGGATGGAGTTGATTATAATATTTTGTCTTCGGCCGTCGGGAGATCTGAGTACATTGGAAATCATGTTGTCATCAAGAACTTACCTAAGTGCCACGTCCTTGTACCGGGGTTGCCTAGTAAAACTCACCAAAACATTACAAAAGTTGTCAAAAAGCAGTGTATACCGATGCAAGAAGTAATGCAGTTTTATTCAGGGCCCCAGACCCAGCTGGGACAACAAATTCAAACAGATCACGGAACAGAACTGCATGAAAAGATGCTATCAAAGAAACACTGCTAACATAAGAACTTTTATACAAAGCAAAGTAATTAGCATTTGCGATTGTGCAACATAAAAAAATCTCCCCACACAGAACTTATTGGGTCTCGCACTTTAAACCCTTATAGAAAAAAATACTTTTTGATCAACAATTGGGTCCACAAACCTTCCCACGATGCCATCAATTACAGCTTGTGACGTTACATCCAGCCCCAATTCCCACAGCACAAAATTAAGTCATTGAAACATTTGAGACAACCAGGTGAACTTTACTCAACTGCCTTGGTCGCCTCATTCTGATTCTCATGAGAATGGCCATTCACCATGACACCATCAGAGCCTTGAACCACAGACATACTACCATACAATTGTTGCATATCAGAGACATGGGACAACTTGAAACCGCTGTGGTTCTTCTCGACACCATTAGAAAATTGTATTCCATAAATGATTTTGAATTATAAAATGGTCATGTTTCACTTATTCGTTGGTGGAACCTGTGAGTTTTAATCTGTGACCTTGAAAAATAACAATCACTGTGTACTTCTCTCAGTGCTGGCCTGGGATTGCAGACTCTGCACTAAATCACAAGCCACAAGGGCCAAAATGCTAATACACGCTTAAAGAAAAAGCAAGCTTTTAAGGCCTATTTACTGTGTTTCGTTCCACCACTAAGTTTGATTATACTTACTTGTGCGCCAGCATGTATGGATCAGTTTTATTAAGCATTTAATTTCAATAACATCAGAAAGAGCCCTTGCACCTTTTACAGCGCTACTCTCGCAGCTGACAAGTGCACTCCTTCATACTGCGCTGAACTTGCATTTTTATTACATGCTTTTGGCCATGAATGTCTCCATGTCCCTTCTATGGTTGTAGGAGGGGCTTGTCATTAGGATTCCTGCAGGCAAGTTGCTCCTAATGATATCTGGTGCTGTTACAGCCACGTGTCACTGTGTGATCAGTTTCTGGTCTATGATGGTCCAGTATTGCCAGGGCAAACGATCAGCTCCCTGCACCTTGTCAGTGGGCTTGTATCCGTGATCTGTACTGCTGGCTGGCTCATTTGAACTTTATGTGTCATGCTCATGCTTGTTGGTTCTGCACTTGGTAATCCAGCAGATTGGGCTGTGGTATGCATGAACCTCTTATGGGGCTTTGGTGTCCTGTGTAGGGAATAGTCTCCACCTGTGGCTGTTCGTGATATATGCTGCTAGCCAGATGCTGACCCTTAGGGAAGTGATTGTTCTTTGTCATTAACTATGGCTATTTCACTTTTAGTATGGGGGGGCATGACGGGTGTTTGGCCAACCGACCCATACGCCTAGAAACACTTGTGTACAGGCGCGTTATAAATGCCATATCATACCAATTGGGTGTGTCACTTTCATGCCTGGTAAATATTTTGGGTGTCCCTGCAGGAATTTGCAGCCTGTTTAGTACTTTATTAGTACTCTGACTGCCACTACAACCTCTTTGTTGCTGGACTTATTTTTTGGGAGCACGATTGGCTTGATTCTATGCAGATTGGCAACTTGTAAAAGAGCAGATTTTACAAGCGGCAGCATTTCACAAATACAGATGCCTCTAGTGTTTTTTTAAAACTGCTGGTAGACTTTTCATTTTCTCTGCTGGCCAAGCTCTCAATGCGGTATCTGAACTGTAATCAGGTTGTTAGTGGAAACAGAGGTATTTACCAAGTATTGCAATTTTGACCAGAACCGCCCAACTCATAATCATCCCATATGTTGTAAATGATGTAAACAGAAGTAAAAGAATAGAAAAAACCCCTCTTAACAATTAGATACACTGAATCAATGGAGACAGTGTGCACATGTATTGCAGGAGTCAGTTAAAGTGTATGGGAGATGTTAATGTTTCAGGAAGTACACTGAGCGTTTTATAGAACTTTATAGTGCGACCACTTCCAAGGAATGTTCTGGATGCAGGCATGGTCAGCCTGGGGAGTTTGTTAAAATGGCAATACAATTTTCAGAGCTCGGTTTACTCAAGGAAGGCACTCTAGAAGCGCACTACAAAGTTGCATCAACAGTGTTGAATTTGCTCGATGGCAGAAGAGTTGTGTTGACCAAAAAGGCACTTGGTGGAAAAGGGCAGAGAAATAGAAGGAAGCTGGGCATGTGGCTTCCAGATCCTCATGCCAGTTTTCCATGGGAGATCCTCTCATCGACTGCTTTTTAAATCAATGTTCTTCCAAGTAGGATAAGGTGGTAGGTGGCGTCAGACGTTTGCCTGCTTCATTCTTTTGTTGGCTTTGTAGATGCTTTGTGCACTGCAAAAGGTTTTCAATTAAGTCACCCAGTCCTTGGATTTGATCAGCACATTTCTCACAGTCTCTGTATTCTGTTGGATTTTCTGCATTTTTTTTCAAAGTGACACTGTCCCAAAATAATATCCTGCACTGCTATTTTACCAATGTGCGTGCCATCGCCATCTCTCACTGTGTTCTATGCACTGTGCATGAAGACTTAAACAACACAATGCTTGTATTCCTATGATTCACAGTGATGGCCCTGCCAGGCTTGCCTTGATAAATCAATCTGATCATGAGAAATAGCAAAATGCTTCTTTTCATATATTGTTTATTCTCTGTATTCTGATTCTGTCATATAACCTTACAGATTATACCAGACTTTATTTAATATATTTCATTCTCTTGTACATTTTTACATCAAGTTCACAAACATTCAATATGGATATCCTTTTGTGGCAACAATAATAAATTCTGCACACTAAAATTACACATTTTTTTTGCCCTATCAACTACCACTGATAATCATCAGGCCACGTAGAGCCCATCTCCATCAGTGTTGGAAGTGAGCGGCAACGGTTGAGTGGTGTTCCACTACTTTTATTTGTTTCCGTTTACCATTCCTCTACTTTTTAATCACGATATTCATCATTCTACACAGGGGATTTGTCCATTCATGTGCTTGTGCAAGTGTAAAGTTGTAATAGGAGCCCTAGTTACTAGTCACTTAGACTATTGCAATGCCCCGGCCGCAACACCTTGTCTCATGTTGCACTATGCTTCTGCCTACCCTCTCCCCTGCCAAGACCACAGTTTCACCACTTGTTTTGGTACACTTCTACCACTGATCTCCATCTAGAATAATTGTATTGATACAAAAATGCATATTTACTACAAACAATGCTTGCAAATTCCTTTTTGGACAAACATGACAGGTTTCAGTTCATTCCTTACTTTATTTGCGTGTACATTCATCAGTGGTAATTCTAGTTCATCAACAATACTCTGCAACCCCCTGTCTACGGACAATCTGAGAACTGGTTAGAGGTCTTCTCTCTCCAAGCATGCCCCAGAGGTAAATCACTATACAATACCTCACTTTAATATTTCTTTATAATGTAAGAAATTATTACTCTATAGTCACTTTCAATGTTATTGAGTGGGGAGAAAAATGTCATTCATCACCTGCCTGGGGAAATCTTTGCATTCTGACTATCATCCAGGTACCCTGTAATAGGGCCCGGAGTAGTATGGTGCCCATCAATTAATACTCTATAGGAGAAGAAACAGCAAGGCCAACCAAATTATTCCTTCATTTGCATTTGAACACATCTGTAGCAAGAAAGAGTAAGAATTGCTTTCTCAGGAGGATAGCTTAGTGGCAACGTGCTCACCTTGGAAGCAAGACGACATGGAGCAACACAGGTTTTATCTCCGGGACCGCGCTTAGAAACCTCTGGGTATTAAGCACGTTATTAATGACTTATCATATCATATCATATGACATAGGCTCCCCTGTTCACAATTTATTGCATGCTTGTTTAAAATTATTCTTGAACAGGTTGATATTTTACTCTTGATATTATCAGTATTACTTTTCTATTATTTTCTCTCATCGTTCTGTTGCTGAAATATCAATACAGTACTTTTCAAATTAATATCTCTATCTCTGTGTACGTATAATATCCATTAAACAGTGTGTTTGTGATTACTATACCTCACTCAACAAAATGAAGAGATTCTTGTGAGTTTACCAGTGGTCAGTTAAGAAGCCATTGATAAAATCATTCCTCTGTACTTTTTCTGGATCACTATTTAACCAGAACCTCCAACTGTAAAGACACCTTTGGTGCTTGTTTACCTGTAATCACACACTTATAGTAACTATTTTGAACTTCATAGGTCTTTCAAACCAGAAGCCTCCTCTCTGATCTTATCTTTCCTATGGTAGTCATGTCTTACAATGTTCCGGTTCCGCATTTTGCACCAAGAGTGGCCATATTTCTAGCTTGGACTATTCCTAATTGACATTCTACACTGTAAATGGCTTCAACTGCTACCTTGTTGATTCCCTTTTTAATATCCTTTAACGTGTTCGAAAGATCATTGGGAAATTTAGATCTACGTGTTAGTAGACTACCCCAGTGGACACATCCACCTCTCTTTATAAAAATGTACTTCTTTACATCTTTAATGCACCAATCATTTCTGGGCTTAGTCATATCCCATATCACCTTTACAGAAATCCTATATTTTAACAATTTAGCTTTATTTAAACTGATTCTATGCATAACTAATATTTAGGAATATCTGTCCCTTACTCACCTTCAAGGTACATTGTTATGATGCACGATTGTCAACCTGATTCCCATTAATTTCTTTACATGCAAGAACACGAGTGTTATAAAGCCGGATGTGTATATTCCGGGTCCATATGTTTCCTTCAACTCAAAGTGCAACTTTCCGGATGACTAATCATAAACACCCATTGCACTAGCAAGGCTTACCTAGAGAGCTACCAGAGAAGTAAACACATTTTTAAGTTTCATTTTGTTTTCTGGCACATTGTGGTTAAGGCGAATTCAGTCTTTTTTCATTTTTAAATATTGACTTCTCTTCCAAATCAATTATGTTTTCTTTGCTGATTCATCCTGTCTTCTAGTTCTAAGCAAAATGAACCACCTAAAATCATGTCCATTTTACAAAAAATGTTAAACTAATGGAGTTGTTACCACTTGCTTCATAACTCAACATATCTGTTCAATCAACCATGTTTTGACTCATATTTCAGTTGTTCTAATATATTACAGTTGTATAGGCATACTATCTTTAATACCACCATTCATGCTTAATTTTCAGACTGTCTTGAGACTTAGATCAACTTATATCATTTTCACTGTCCACTAACATATGACAATTACAACAATTTAAGTGTCTGACCAGTTTTAATAATCCTCAATGTTCCACTAAAATCCTCCTATTATTTTCTACTTTATGATTGCGGCTGTTACATATCACCCCATCTCTTTCCATAGCCTCATCAAAACAGGTCCATCCCTGTTCCTCTAAAACCATTAAGGACCACATTGATACCCTCGCTCTGGCCCTTGCCGATTTCTGCAACCACTCCCTTGTGCATCCTCTCCTCAAGAAACCCTCAGCTGATCCTTTTTGTCCGGCTAACTGTCCCCCAATTTCCATTATTCCCTTTTGGGGTAAGCTCCTGGAAAAGCAGGCCATCTCTCAGCTTAAGCTTCATGTCGATTCTGTTGGCAATCTCCATGACCACCAATCTGGCTTCAGACCTGCCAGAAGCACAGAAACTGCACTCCTGAACATCCGTGAAGACCTGCTCTCCAAGCTTGACTCTAACATTCCCCCTGTCCTCATCCTACTTGATCTCTCCTCTACTTTCGACACAGTCAACTGTACCACCCTGCTCAATCGTCTATGTGACAACATGGTTTGGGCTGGGCTGACCGCTTTCCTCTCTGATCGACCCTCCCAGGCACTACTAGGGTCCTTCTTATCTTCTATCTCCCTCTCTTCCAGTGGTGTTCCCCAGGGGCTAACCTCTTGCCTTGGCTTTTTAACCAATACCTGGCAACTCTCGCCAATTACATTTCCATTTTCTGCTCAAATTTCCAGTGCTATGCTGATGAAACCAAACTCATTTTCAGGCTTCCTTCAGCCACCTCCTCTCCTTCCCTCATCTCTGATTGCCTAATCGCCATTCAAAATTGGTGTGCCACCAACAATCTTTGTCTAAATGCCAACAAGACTGAGAGCCTCCTCATTGGTACACCTTCGCCATCCTTTCCCCTCACTGTCTGGCCGGCCTCCCTTGGCCCTCCTCCTACCCCTACCTGTGAGGCTAGGTCGTATCTCTCCAGCTCTGAAATCCCTTCATTGGCTCCCAATGGATGCACAGATTAAATTTAAAAACCTCAGCATTGTCCACTAGGCTTTCTGGGGTCTGAGTCCAAAATACCTTGAACTATCCCTCTGTAAATACCTCCCCTCTCGAGCCCTCCCTTCACTCCACTACCTCGAACTCCCCCAAGGTCAGTCGTTTTTTTAAAGAAACAAGCTGGGGGTAGATCTCTGTCTTCGGCTGGGGCCTCCCCATTGGAACAGCCTCCCTGCCACCTTGAAACTTGAGGAGAACCATTTCTGGTTCCGGAAGCATCTCAAGACCTTCCTCTCCTCTTCTGCCTTTGCCCCTCTACTCCCCTGCTGATCTGCTTTCATTCGGCACTGTGCACATGGACACCCTCTGTGCTTCGGGCCCAGGTACCTGCTCACCCTGCCACCCTCCAGCACTGCCTCCGGGACACCCCTTGCAATGAGGTCAGTATCTGTACCCATACAGTCCCCCACCCATTTTTCTTCTGCTTCTGCAATTATCAAACCCACCCTATCTGTCTAACGTAGCAATTTACCACTTGCTGGCTGTACTACCACCGTTTATCATCTTTATTTATTTATTTTACTTACTATTATTTATTCTGTTCTCTCCTCTGTTCCGCACTTTCCACTTCTCCCCCCTTCCATGCATATTCCCACTTTTTCCCTTTCCCACGCACTTGCGCGTTCTTAATCTCACTGTGCCTAGTGAGACCGTTGCTTTTGTTTCCCCCTATTCCCCTCTCTTTGCTTAGTCACACTCTGAAACACTTGTGTATGAGCACGATATAAATAAAATATTATATATCATATCCCTTTTTTCATATGCAACAAGGTTGTTCAAAATGGATTTTGTCACCATTAAAGAGCTTCGAATTTTTCATAATTATTTTCTTGATTTTATAAAAACCAGTTATTGAAAGTCGAGAAACGTACTATTCTTCTCCTCAATTACTTGGGGTACTTAGGAGACAATAGAGCATCATGGTTGTTATTTCAGGTAATTTTGCCAAAGTTCACACACGTTGAAGATGATATCCTTTTTGATGTAACTTCTCAATCATCTCATTTGCTTCTTTTTAATACAAATCCTCCTCACTGCTTTCAAATCTAAGACTTAAAAATTGGCTAAAGGGAAGATGGTCCTGTGTAATATCTTGGTACCTGAAGAACAACCGGACCAGCAGGTAAGTTACTTGTAGGTTTATTGTAATGTAAGTTGCCAGGAAGAAACAACGGCACGTCCCATCAAGCCAGCATAGCTCTCAACTGTAACTCTTAGAACCCTTTCAGAGTATATCATCTCCAACACTCCACGCACTCTGACATCATTACATTCCACACAACAGTGATGTCACCACCCCACCTGAGATACACATTACAACATCCTGCATATGCCATAAGCGTACAGACAGCAGCTTTAGCAGCTCTACAGATACCCCTCTACCGGCAAGTTCATCCAGATATCTTGATTAGAGTTAAAGAACACCATAGCTACCAAGCTAGCATCGTATGCTTCAAGCGCTTGAATTTGAAGCAGGAGGTCAGTATAACAATCCAACAATCAAGCCAAAGGTTCCATTTGTCATGGGGACAGGGTCAAGTAGCAGGTGAACCTGTCCTGCATGCAATCCAGTTTGGACTTGGGAATAGGAAGCATGATATGATATGATTTGGTATATATAATGCGCCTGTACACAAGTACTTGTAGGCGCCACAAAACAAGCAGGGGGCACAGAGTGAAGACAGGACAATGATCCTACTAGGCCTTGTGTCATTTGGATTGTGCAAGTGTGACAACAAGAGTGCAGAGAGGAAAGAGAGAGGGGGAAGTGCAGGGGAGAGCAACGGGGAATTTGCAGCCAGGGCACCAAGGCTCTAAGTGAGTGCAGCCAGGACAGCACAGCTCTGAGTAAGTTCATGGAAGCCAGGGGCAGCAGGAGTTAAGGTTACAGGCCCTAAGTGCGCAGTAGGCCCGGAGGCAGTGCAAGAAGACTGGTAATGGAGGGGTTGGGTACCCTGTGAGACCCTGAGGGTACCCGGCAACAAGTCAGGGCAGGCAGATAGGAAGGTTAGCAAAGAAGAGGGAGAGAGAAGGCAAAGGAGAAGGGGAAGGGGAAGGTCTTCAGCAGCTTCTGGAATGTCAGGTGGTCAGGCTCAAGTTTGGGAGGGGCAGGGAGGCCGTTCCAGAGGGAGGCACCTGCAGAGGCGACAGATCTACCCCCCATTCTCAACTTGGAGAAACATCTGACCCTCAGAGAGTTTGAGGTAGCTTAGCGAAGGGCTCTAAATGGAAGGTATTTAGGCAGAAAGAGTTGAATATAGTGCGTGCCCTGATGCCAGAAAGGCTTTGGATGATGTAAGGGGTCTTGAACTTGTTCCTGTAACCACCGGGAGTCAGTGCAGAGATTTCAGGGCTCGAGAGAAGTGGTTCCTGGACTTGAGGCCAAGGATAAAGCTTGCAGTCCTATTCTGGATTAGTTGAAGGATGCAAAGAATAGAGTTAGGCAGATTAAGAAAGAGGCTGTTGCAGTAGTGCAACCTGGAGATAACCAAAGCTCTGGAGACAGTGAGCTTCTGGGGGAAGGATGGAAAAGTAGAATACCTCTGAGGAGGTGCAGCTGGAAGTGGGTCTTCTTGGCAAGGTCTGTGAGGAGAGGAGAGGAGAGAGTGGAATCGAAGATGATCCCCATTTTGCTTCCTCTGAAGAGGGCGAGGGTAGAGGGCCCAAAGAGGGTGGCCATAATGAAAGGGAAAGCGGGAGCAGGGGTACCAATGAGCGGAATCTCAGTCTTACTGTCGATGAGGCAGAGATCATTTGAGGTGCATGATTTCTGAATCACAGATATACAGTCAGGAAGCAGAGGAGGCTGAGTGAAGCCTGAAAGAGAGCTCTGTGTCATCCACAAAACACTGGAAGTTGGAAAGAAAAGGTGGAAGTCAGGTGGGCCAAAGGTGCCAAGTAGGCATTGAAGAGCCAGGGTGAGAGGTGGTGGGAGAAGAGACCCAGGTTGGACTGGGGAGGGTCAGTCCAAGAAGAAGGAGGACAGCCACACCAGAGGCTGATCCGCGAGGCCAAGTTTCTCGCAGAGACGATCAATCAGAATGCCGTGATTGACTGTATAGAAGGTAGAGGAGAGGTCATGGAGAATGAGGACAGCGGGATAGCTCAATTCAAGGTTAGAGAGCAGATTTTCACAGGTGTTCAGAAGAGCGGTTTCCGTGCCTCTGGATGCTCTGAAGCCAGTCTGTTGGTCATGTAGATAACCAAAAGATTCAGTGTGGACAGTTATCTAGGAGATGGCCAGATTTTGCAGGAGGTTGCCCAGGAAAGGAGTGATGGTGATCGGGCAATAGTTTGACAGACAGGAAGGATCGACAGAAGGCTTTTTTAGATGGGGGTACACAAGGGAGTGCTTGTGGAGAGAGGGGGAAGTTCCAGTGGCAAAAGAGTGATAACAGAAATCGGCCAAGGCAGAAGCGAGGGAAGCAATGTGGTCCTTGATAGTTTTGGAAGAGAAGGGGAGCACCCATTTGAAGATACTTTCATAGGTCGGACTTGTCTAGAGACATTGTCAGGTATCAGAGGGAGGAAGGAAGGAGAGGAGGGGGTGAATCGGCCAAAGGGGGCTGAGAGAGGTAGAAGGAGAGAGAGAGGAAGAGGAACGTGAGGACAGGATGTCCTGAGTTTTAGTGGTGAAATGAGAGGCCAGAGCCGAGCAGACAGCCTGGGAGGGAACAGAAGAGGTGGTGACTGCAGTAGGATTGGCAAGTTCCTTGCAGATTTTAAAGAGTTTGGCTGTGTTGTTAGAGGCCGTAGAGATGGGGCTTGAATATGGACCCTCTTTTTGGAGACGGCAGAGAGCATGTAGTGCCTTTGGAGCAGGTGGCAGGCCAGTTTGTCAGAGGAGGTGCCCAATGCCCATCACCTGTGCTCAGCTAGACTGCACTCACATTTCAGGGTGGCCATAGTCATACCAAGAATTGCACTTGGAGGAAGGCTTCAGACAGATCCTCATGACAGGGGCAATGATGTCCAGAGTGTTGGAGATAAAAAAAAGATGCTAGTTGGTGAGGGATGTGTCAGAGTGGGAGTCAGCCGCAGGAGTAAGAGGAGTTCACTTCATGGGCCGAATGACCGAGAAGGCAGGTGGTGGTGCTGGGGTGGGATTGGCTTGGGGGACAGGAAGCTGCAGGTTTGAGGAGAGCAGAAAGTGGTCAGTGTAAAATAAGATTTTGTAGAGTCCAACTGGTGTGGGACTTTACAAGACTTATCTGCTTGATATTAGTGACCCAACTTTTAACATAGGTCTGTACTACACAAGTCGATAGAGTGGCTGAGCAGCCAGGCTTATCTTAGAAAGGGTACTGTGAGCTATAGAGCAGTACAATGAAATCAGTAAATACAAGACAAGTATTCAAGTAAACATTTACACCCTTAAAAGTTATATTACATTATTTAATTATATATACACAAAGCAAATGAATCAGGATGTCCATGATTTCACTGAATTTACTTAACCTAAAGGTGAAATCTTTGAATGTTCTTTTCTTCAATGTGTTTTCTATTATGCGGGGGAGACCCCCCCACCAACATCCCCCCTACTTCCCCCTACCATATCCCATCCCCTTGCCCCACCCCATCTATGCTTTAAAATGTACCCAACCAAAATCGAAGACATTTGTTTTCGAAGATTTCACATTGTCAAACGGTAATTATATAGTGCCTCCTTAGTATTTATATTTGCCTAAGCCCAATCGCTTTACATGGAAAACCGCATTGCAAAGGTCTGATTTTTGGGTTAACTTCGCCGCCATTTTAAGATTCAGCCGCCATTTTGATTTCTACTTGTGTGTTCTTCATTCTAAAATGGTGGACTATGTTTTCAGTTTGCAACCAAGCCTCCTGACCTTTGAGTTCTGTTAATGTTTAGGCTGTCCAAGAGCCGACTGTTAAGACTGGGTAAAGAGACCTTGCGCTCCATATGAACTGTCATCTAAGTATTGTCTGCACACACAATCCTCATCCTTGTATAAACATTGGGACAATAAAAAGCAAACCTTGAGCGTGGACACAACCCAAATGCAATTGTGAGGAGACAACAAACAGTGCTTGCTGCAGGATTTGAGAACATACATCGTCATTGTGTCTTCATGGAAATGCAAACCTATGTAATCCTTTGCATATTATTGTATAAGCTGTATGTGAACTAGGCACGAACTCTAGACCACAAATTATTAACATGTAGAGAGGCTGGCAATATTACTCAGAATTGTATAAAAGCACAAATGTTTCTAATGTCCAGCACTCTCTCTCCTCTCATTGATGGGCTGGTACTCATTGCGGGGTGGTGAGAGCAAGATAGCTATCTGTGTTTCTTTTTAACTGCACATAATAAAGATCTGTGAATCTTTTTAGCCTGTGATTGGTGTATTTTCTTTTGTGGTACTCAGCCTCGATATTTCTTTGTTTTTACAACATCAGGTGAAAATGGATTCGATGAAATGTACGGATATGAATGAATCACACTAAATATGCAGCAACTAATAGTAACATTCAATAGAAGCCTAGAATCAAGTTATTTAAGCAGCAATAATGCAGGTGAGTAATTTGTTTGTGTACTAAAATATTTCCAGCACACAGAGTGGCATCAATCAGGTCAGTAGTAGCACTTATGATTCACCATACAATATTGAGCTTGGAGGGAAAAAGTGTTATACTAGAATACAAAAACTGTAGCACTGTAACAATAGTATTTTCTCCCAGAGGGATGTAGGAATTCTTTTCCCCAGCAATACAAGTTCAAACAATAAAAACCTTTATAGGAAGCAAGCACTGCCACAGCCAGTAGAGTCAGAAGGGATGCTGCTAGGGAGCCAGCACTGCCAAAGTCAATAGGACAGTTCTAGTTCTGATCCAATATTCTTAGAAAAAATTAGATGAACAGTCAGTAGTTCTTTGAAGAAAAATCCAGGAGCTCAAGGGAACCTACCTGATGTGCACAAGCGGTTAGGCCTGCACAAGAGAATTGAGGTAATTCAAAAGGATAGAAAGAAGCACTCCCCAAGCTAGGAAGCACTAGATTTGGCTAAAGCTGGTTAAGCCCAAAGCCCTACAGTACCTTAGAATTGAAGCAGATGTTCCAGCTGACTTCCTTCTTGATGCAGCGATGCAGAATCTTGTTCCTGGACCTTGGTCGTGTTGACAAATGGGAGGATGTCTGGTGGGCGTCTGTGGCAGCACTCTCGAGAGGGCCACTGCAACAATGGATTCCACTCATTTCAGCAGCTCTTTGTTGTTTCTGGTGCCTTTTTCTCAGCGCCAAAGGAGAACAAATATCCCTGGTTGCAATTTACTTGGTCCCTCAGTACTGAACTCTGGTGAGAGGACTCTGGATAAAGATTTCTTTCTTCTGTATACTCATATGGATGTCTGTGAAGATTCAGCCAGATTCGTCCTTCGGAAAACATTGCACTCATCGATGGTCCAGGTACCCTGGGTATTGGGAAATCACAGTCCAGGAAGGTCGCAGTGACACAGGGGTTGGCCCAGAACAAAGCAGGTCTTGAGTCTAGTTAGTCCCAGCATACTAAGGGAGGGAGACAGCACAGGGGCAATGTGCTGGTCTTGGAAACAAGACAGTGCAGAGCAACAGAGGTTTGAGTCCCGGATCTGTCCTTATAAACTGAGCTCTGGTATTAAGTGCATTATAAAAAAGCTATTAAATAAATAAATAAATAGAATAAAGGGAGGAAGTCTTCTTTGGTGGAGCTTCCCTGTCAATGGGAAACAGGATCAGCTCAGCTGCAGGGCTTCACCGGTGCTTTCGCGATCCTGGACGGTGCTGCTGGCTTCTCTCTGCATGTCTTCTTCGGATTTGATGTTCCAGTGGTTGACTCTGGTTGTAGTCTCAAAACCCTCACCTTATATGCAAAATCCCATTCATTGATATGATATGATATGGCATTTATAACGCGCCTATACACAAGTGGTTCAAGGCGCGACGAGGCGGGGAGGAGCAACAGAGGGAAGACAGACAACGATCCTACTAGGCCAGGTGTCATTGAGATCGTGCAAGTGCAACGGAAGGGGGGAAAGGGAAAAAGTGCGGGGGAGGGGCAGGGGAGAGTGCAGTACATGGGATAATAAAATAACGAGATAATAAAACAGCCAGCTGGTGGCAAGTGCAGGGTGAGTGCAGACAGAAGTGTGCTGGTGGGGGGAGACTGTAGGGATACAGAAAAACAGTCCCCAGGTTCAGGGGTTGCCAGGGAGGCAGTGTAGGTGTGCACCAGGCTGGACTTGGGCCTGAGAACAGAAGGATGGCCAGGTAACCAGTGCAGTCTCAGTATTAGCCAGGAATTTAGAAAAGGAGAGGGGGAGAGAAAGCAGAGGCAAAGAGGAAGGTTTTAAGGTGCTTCTGGAACCGAAGATGGTTCTCCTCAAGTTTCAGGGAGGCAAGGAGGCTGTTCCAGAGGGAGGCCACAGCCAAGGAGAGAGATCTACCACCAACTTGTTGCTTTGAGAAGCTGACCCTGAGGGAGTTGGAGGCCGATGAGCGAAGAGCACGAGAAGGAAGATATTTAGGAAGAGAGACTGAAGGTATGGAGGCCCCAGACCCCAGAAGGCCTTGTGGACGATTCAGAGGGTTTTGAACTTAATCCTCGCAGCCACTGGGAGCCAATGCAGAGATGTCAGTCCTGGAGAGATATGATCCCTGGGCCTGAGGCCAAGGACAAGTCTCGCAGTCCTGTTCTGGATGAGTTGCAGAGGGCGGAGAGTAGAGACAGGCAGATTTAGAAAGAGGCTGTTGCAATAGTCCAACCTAGAGAGAACCAGGGCTCTAGAGACAGTAAGCGTCTGGGGGAAGGAGACGAAAGGAAGAATACCTCCGAGAAGGTGCAGCTGGTAGTGTCAAAATACAATTGCAAAAGTAGAGAGAGTAACCAGCTACACCAAAATATTATCACAATATACAACTTTTATTAATAATCATTAAAAACATACAGATGCTAAAACCTGGTAAAATAACGTGCAAGTGACACCAAGCAATTGAATTGTAACAGTTCATCACTAGTCTATCAGTGGACTAGAGCACAACTCCTATTGACACCTTAATGTAACATATACAGGAGAAAGACATTTTTAGTCAATGAAGACCCAAATACACAGACCAGTGGATCTAATCACTGGTGTTATGCCTCGACATGTTTCAGTTCATGTAATTTCTTCAGAACTTTCTTCAGGAGGAAGTTTTTGATCCGTCAATTTCTCTTTAACATTCAATGTGGCACTTCGTCATTATAAAGTGCTCAACCCAAATTGGTTCTGCTGAAAAAACATTTAAAGGAACTCTTTAAATGAAACTTTTGGATATGATAAACCTCTAATTGGTTTTTTTTAAATAAGTATTTAAATATTGTAAATTTAAGGCGAAATATGTTGATGTGGATATGGGCGCACACTCACGTTTGACAGTTGGCTTCTGTAGGCTCTAAATAGTAGCTTTTGATATGATCTGTATGTATCTCCACAGAAATTGAATCTGTAAAGGGTGCACTTTGTGCTTTAAGACGGAACAATATCCAGCTTTCCCCTGTACTACTTTCACCCTGATGATAGGTAAAAGATGTATTTGTTTCTCTTTTTGCCAAGCTAAATCAGATTGAACCTGTTTTCTCTGTAGTGAATACGTAGACTCACAGAGTTCTTTTAAATTTTTTTTCAGCAGCACCAATTTGGGTTGAGCACTTTATAATGACAAAGTGCCACATTGAATGTTAAAGAGAAAGTAACGGATCAAAAACTTCCTCCTGAAGAACGTTCTAAAGAAATGACACAAACTGAAACATGTCGAGGCATAACACTAGTGACTAGATCCACTGGTCTGTGTATTTGGGTCTTCATTGACTAAGAATTTCCTTTTCCTGTATATGTTACATTAAGGTGTCAATAGGAGTTGTGCTCTAGTCCATTCAAAGACTAGTGATGAACTGTTACAATTCAATTTTGAGCATTTTGCTTGGTGTCACTTGCACTTAATTTTACTAGGTTTTAGCATCCGTATGTTTTTTATGATGTTTTTTAATGATTATTGATAAGAATTGTATAGTGTGATAATATTTTGGTGTAGCTGCTTCCTCTCTCTACTTTTGCAATTGTATTTTGTCTCTATAAACCCTTCTTGAAGGTAGAAATCTCTTTACTACCCTAGGGAGTAACTGTCCTGAAGGGGTTCTTCCCACAATATATTTTGTTTTGCAGCTGGCAGTGTGACTTCTTAGAGATGTCAGAGATGTGAGGAGAGAAAGAGTGTGGAGTCGAAGATGACACGAAGGTTTTTAGCCTTGCAGGTGGGAACAGGAAGAGGGCCAAGCGAGACCGGCCAGAGAGCTACAGGAAAGGAGGGAGTGGGTGAGCCGATGAGGAGAATCACAGTCTTACTGGCATTAAGGCAGAGTTCATTGGTGGCACAACACTCCAGGATAGCAGACAGACAGTCAGAGTGAGCGACAGAGAAGAGGTGGTCGAAGGTAGCCTAAAAATGAGTTGAGTGTCATCCGCACAGCACTGAAAGTTGGGGCAGAGAGCGGCAATGCAGTGGGAAAGGAGTGCCAGGTATTGGTTAGACAGCCACGGAGAGAAGTTAGACCCCTGGGGGACACCAAAGGTAGAGAAAAAGATAGGAGAGAGGAAGGACCCAAGTTGGACCTGGGAGGGTCGGTCAGAGAGGAAGAATTCAGCCACGCCAGGGCCTGACCGGTGATGCCCAGGTTATCACTGAGACAATTTAGCAGGATGGCATGGTTGACAGTGTCAAGGGAAGAAGAGAGATCAAGTAAGATGAGGACACAGGGTATGTTAGAGTCAAGGTTGGAGAGCAAGTCTTCACAGTTTCCATGCTTCTGGCAGCTCTGAAGCCAGACTGATGGTCATGAAGACAACCAACAGATTCAGTGTGGAGGTTAAGCTGGGAGATGACCAGTTTCTCCAGGAGCTTGCCCAGGAAGGGAGTGACAGAGATTGGGCAATAGTTAGCCGGGCAGGAGGGTTCGGCAGAGGGTTTCTTCATAGGAGGGTGCACAAGGGAGTGCTTCAGGGGAGATGGGAAGACTCCAGTGGCTAAGGAGTGGTTGCAGAGACTCCAGAGACTCCATTCACATCACTAAGCTGTCAATCACACAGGAGGGCATCCTCCAGGATTGCTTCCTGCCCAGTTGGAACTGGTTTCAGTGAGGCGTGCCTATTAACAAAGGACAGTGATGTTTTGGGCTCCTCTCTCCCTTCCTGCCTTCCCAGACACACTGGGGCCTGCGTGGGATTCAGCTGCCAAAGGCAAAATACGCAATGGGATCAAACCTGATCTAAACAACAGATTAAAAGCCCAAAATGAACTAACAAACAAGAAATGGCATAATAAGGAGGCAGGGGCCATTTTGGTAAAATGGTCACCCTTGGGTGCTGTACTGCAGCTGAGAAATCAGCCTGCAGATACATTGCACACAAGGTTGTAAAAAGAAGCCACTGTCACCAGCCACTCAAGTGAGTTAGTGTAACCAAATGTTACACGCAAAGTGGGATAAGGAGTTATTAGGTAACCCCCCAACCCTCCACATAAGGTGGTGTGTGCTGGATCCACAAAGGAAAAAGGTAAGTAAGATAAAAGTTGTCCTACTATTCTTGGGAACTGTAGTTCACACAAGAACATTTATTTAAACATTTAGAGGAGTCAAAGGGACTCCTCAGTGGCACTGCACAAAGGGTGCTGTGAGTCACTGTATAGTTTACCAGACTGCATTAAAACATAAGGAACACAAAAGCTTAGTTAGAGGGAAAAGGCATGAGTGTTTGGCAAAAAGGCCCACTCATCCGGTAGGTTAAAAACAAAAAGGTCCCAAATTCAAGCAAAGGGCTTGGGGTCTGTAAGGTTAAAGGGAATTAGCGCAGAAACTGAAAATTATTCCTAACAATCAGTCAAAGAGAGAGGAGTAGTGAGAGGGTTAGAGATGGGGATGTCTGAGGATATGAGGACATCCAAGGTGTTTCCGGCAGAGTGTGTTGGACCAGAGGTTAGAATGGAAAGGGATAGAGAGTCACAAAGGTTGCGGAAAAGCCCAGAGGAGAGGTCAGAGGCATCCAGGAGGATGTTGAGTTCTCATAGGAGGATAAGTTGAGAGGAAGAGTCAAGAAGAGAAGGGGTGAGGTCTGCTCATTCTGAGAGGGAAAGTGCGACCTTGCCAGGTGGCCTGTAGATGGTGCCCACAATAAGAGAGAGGCCAGGAAACACAGAGAGCCTGCAGACCAGGCATTCAAAGGAGGAATAGGCCTGCATGGGAATGACAGAAGCAGAAACCCGTTCAGGAAAGATGAGGGTCACTCCACCTTTGGGCCAATTAGTTCTGTGCTCGGAGAGGATCTTATAGCCCTCAGGGAGGAGAATGCCAACGCTTGTGACAGAGCTGGCCATGAACCACATCTCGGTGAGAGCGAGGATATCAAGGTCAAGGTCTACGAGGGGGTGGCAGATGTCAGAGGGGTGTTTGACAGAGGAGCAAGAGTTTAGAGTAGCTACATCGAGCAGGTTGCCATTTTTGAAAGACTTCCAGGGCGGATTACAGGAATGCGGTACGCCCTGCAGAAGTGGCAGAGGGGCCCCAGGGTGGGCAGAGGCAGTAGTCAGGGGTGGCACCGAGGCCAGTGAGGAGGTGGGGGGTATCAGAGAGGAGGCAGAGGAAAAGGAAGATGGTGGCAAAGGGGCCAGACAGCAGGTAAAAGGAGTGGCAGGAGAAGGGAGGAAGTTGATCAAATGAGCGAGATGCCTTATCCAGAAGGAGGAGATTGGGCTGAGATCCCTGGACCATCACAGTACCATTTTTATAGAAATTAGTGAAGGCTGTGGAGCAGTGGAAGGAGGCCAAGAGGACCTTCCATCGGGTGCCGCTATTAATGGGAGAGGAGAAGAAAGGAGAGAGAACAGAGACAAAATGAGGGGTCCATAGGTCTGAAGAGGGCATTACAAAGAGGATGTCGGTGAAAGTCTGTCTGGAGTAAGCGCTGATGCAGGTATCAGCAATGGGCAGGCCTGGGTCAGAGACCAGGATATGCTTCTTGAACTTTTTCCTTGTAGACTCAGTGAGAGGGATACAATTGGCGATAGAGTAGCAGTTTGAGAAGATGGGAGACATTGAGAGCACCTTGGAGGGTGTGAGGCGGAAAGGGAGAGAGGAAAAGAAACACAGCCCAGAGCCGCGGAACTCATGATTCACCGGAGGAGAGGGTTCACACAGCGGAAGAACACAGGAAGCTCAAGCAGGTAACACACCTGAAAGGGAATGCAGGAAACATCATGGACGGAAGACAGTGGGGGAAACAGAGATCAACAACCAAAGCATGTGATGTCAAAGACTTCACAGTAAATTGTCTGCAGCTTTGACATTATAAAGGGAAATGCTTGACCTAATCCATAGGGTGTTAAGCCTGAATTTGAAGTGTGGCTTTGGAATTGAGCATCCCTTCCAAATTATGACTGTTACAGTGAATAGTTTCTCTGGGGAAACTTTGCTCAAGAATAGGTCATATTTGTTGGTACACCAGAGAGTGTGCAGCCCTATTGAGCTCATTCCGCTATCGAAATTCCAATCCTTGTATTTTGTATTTTATTTATTTATATAGCGCGCCTGGCCCAAAGGCATCTGGGCGCATTGTTGCTGAGATCACAGAAATAGCACACCTTTTCCACTCAGATATACAAATAGGATGCTTGATTCTTCTCAGAGGGTAAAAGAGGTTCCAACTTAGATTAATGACTCAGCATCTTTTACACAATAAAGTCCCTTTATCCCGTTTAGCAGCATGATGTGCCAAGCTCCTTCCTTATTTCCCAGCCCTTGGCATTTACCCTAATGTGCCCCACCAACCATCTGCTCACATACAAGCTCTTTACTTTGACATTAAAACATGGCTATCATGCCTACACCTTTGAAGCAAACACATCCATGCAGGCCTCACTGGGTAGGAGTTCTGCTCTTCTTAAACCTTGACTGTTGGACCCTCGCACCTTGCTCGTCTGATAGGGTTCAATTATAATATTTCTCACAGTAGCACAGACTGTCTACAGAAACATAGGCCCTTCACGTTTGTACCATTTCATGAAATTGCATGGGAGGCAGATTAAGGCCCTGATTCATGACATTTTCTGTGTAGAAAATCAGGGCTTTACGTGCCATTCTACGTGCAAAACCCTGTTTGTCAATTCATGGAATCGACTGTGCTGGTCTTTTTCGTACTTTGCGGGTACTTCGCGCAGGCTCTGCAAGTCTCTGCGAGCGTCCGAGTGCCTTGGCGAGACACCTCACAGAGCATGGGCGTGGCTTGCGCATGGACCGGAGTAGGGGGCGTAACTCACAAAATGAGGAAGAACAAGGGAAAATGTGGGCATTCCAAGGGACACCCCCACCTAAAGCGATCGCACACCCACAACTACGCAGTTAACATCGTATTCATGGATCTGACCGTGCAACCCCACGTTGGGGAAATGACCAGGCAAAGCTCTCGATGTTACTGCCACCCGAAGGCAGTCGTGCAGACACTTGCGCATAGGAATCACAGCACAGAGGTAAAATTGCATGTTGGATTTACGGGTGAGTGCATGCAGTCAGGGTTCTGATAGAAGTTAGGGTTGCGCGTAAGCAGTGTATTGGGGTGCAAGAATGGTTTACAGGAGTTTTACTCGAGTTGAGTCAATTTGTATGCATGTTGTCAGGGTGCCGGTAATAATTACTGGGGACCCCGCCCAGTGTGCTGAGGTACAGACCTGGTTGCGGGTGACCTCACGCACTGTTTCAAGGGTGCATGTGTTTGCACCTGGAAGGCATGCAAAGCTAGCTGTATCTGGCTCTTTTTGCTTTGCTTGCGGGCGTGTTGGGGGTGTTCCAGCTGCGACTTGCGTGTATGGTCACTTTGCACAAAAGATTCCTTGAATACGCAGAGCATGCACAATAGCTTCTGTGTGCAGTCTCATGCCGAGGCATTCTCAGTGTGCAGCCTTTCTGGCATCTCTGCACATTTTTCCATGAATCGGGCCCTAACACTTCTCTTTCCGGTTCAAAATATTTTTGCCAAATAATTTTCACTGTGGCATTTTTTTTGCTGCATTTTCTGGGGATTGTTTTGCTGCAAAATGCAGAGGAGACCTCCTGTTGCCATATCTCCACCCACCTTTCACCTCTGCTCATCCCATATTGCCCCACCCATACACTACCTGCATTTCTGCTGAAAGATTTGGTAAAAAAACTTGCAGTCAACAAAATCTGCATTGAAAATTCCTCAAAAAGACTGAAGGCCTCATTAGTTAGGCAGTAAAAAAGTGTTGGTGATTCAGTTACAGTAACTTTTTTGCAGTAGTATAATTACTGCCTCTTTTACAGTTCACCCAAATTCTGAGTTTAGAGGTAAATCCTTCACTTTACCTCCAAAAATCAGAGGATTTACTGCTCAGTATTATCCATTGCGGTAAATCCAGAAAAATCCCCATGGAATCTGAGTTACTCCAAAATGGGGATTTACATCACCCTACGACCAGTTGTAATCCCATGGTAATGACATGGGACAGAGTGGAGGTAATATTAAATGAGTTTGGCTGTAAATAGGCAAATTTACTGAAAATGTATCGCCAAACTCGAGACAAGGCGCTAATCCTCCCCTTCTTTAATGTCTGCTCTGAGGTGGGAAATCAGAAGCACAATATTTGGGAACCAGACAGAAAAAGCAAAGGGTCCTGCACATGAATGAAAATCAGTAGGGCACAGACAGAGCGAAAAACCATTCCATAATTGGTGAAGATTAGCCACACATCACATTTAGATAGATCTGTGAGCATGTCACTTTTAGATAGAATTGTGAAGAATAAGCATGCGTCACAATTAGTTTTGTGAACATTACCCATGCATCACATTTAGATAGATCTGTGAGTGTCTCACTTTTAGATAGAATTGTGAAGATTAGCCATGCATCACAGTTAGATAGATTGTGAAAGTTACCATGCATGTCACTAGACTGGATTGGGAAGATTAGTCATGCGTCACATTAGATAGAATTGGATAGATTAGCCACCGAGTAGGAACTGAGAGAGTAGCCAGTGTACTAACCACCGTGCTCCTGCTCCCCTCCAGCACACCAACAAGTACTATACACGCCCACTTGGCCAAATTATACCGAAACTCACACCGAACAAAACAAGACTCACGTACAACAAGCCATCCCTGACACTGGACCTTACCCATACGGATACAACGAGCCAGTGCGCACAGCCTCAAATACCAGACAATCAACAAATAAAACACTCAGACACACCCCAACATAACACACATTCATATACGAAACAACCCAGGCAATCTACACAGAAAACACAGACACACCTAACATAACATTCACATAGAATACAACCCAGGTATTGGGGCCTTACCCTTACAGATACAAAAAGCCAGTTCACCCAATCAACCATCTGCAACCCAACACACACAGGTGGCAGTTTCTCCTGGTTCTGGACCTATCCTATCGCTCTACCCTCACTAACCAACCCTGTCATTTTTCTTGCAGAGCCACATGAGAGCCTGGAGACTCCTCCCGGGTGGTAGCGGTGTGCGGTATAAATCAAGATAACATACCATAACATTACAGTCCCTTTGTACCCATTTAAAATCATTTCTGAAATACAGCCTGAAAAACAAGCGTGCCTTCATGACCCTGTCGGCCATTTTGGTATTTGGAGTGACGGTTTGTGCCAATAAACAGTAGTACAGCTAGGACTTTTCCATAGCTCTCAACCTTTTTGGTCAGCAAGGCGGGTGAAAACACCCGATTTTCTTTTTGGCGGGTGAGAGGCCCATAGAAGTGAATGGGCGTATGAAGGACTTGGCGGGTGATTCATCTGCTTTCAAGGCGGGTGACACCCGCCAAAAGCGGGTGAGTTGAGAGCTATGCTTTTCTAAATGCACACTTTTTGCACTTAGAAGAACTGTTATTCTTTCGCTCTTGCGATGCGTCCACAGCTCCTCAAGCTATGATATTCCCGGACACAATAAAGCAATTCCCTCAGGCCCTATGTTAATTTAATTTCAATGCACATTTTCTTTATGTAAATGTTTTGTACATAATTTGATTCAGGAGCTAAATTGTGCCTGAGCTTACTTTATGTACGATGTTTCTTGTAAGTAATTAATTATGTTTTAAAAAAAGAGATTGAAACATGTTTCATTTCTGTTAGTACATTCTCTGTTTCTGGAGATGAATGATGTAGGTGATAACCCACCGAGGAGGTGTGGTCACGTGAGAGGCGGATGGCGTTGTCAGGTGCGGTGTTAAATGTAACCTTCCTTTTTAGCCTACATCACTTTGGATCCTGTCGCTTCCTGTCCTATCGTGCGCGGGGCGTCAAGCGTCACAACGTGAAGTGACGCACGGTGAAAGTGGATAGAAGAATGGATAATGAGACATGCTTATGAGCAGAATTAAACGCACAAATCACACAAAACTTGACCTGTCTAGGAGGTTGGACACCCTTTAAGTCGCTGGAATGTGCACAGATGCCTTATTATATTAGGGGAGAGTTGAGACCAGTAAGCTCTGACCAAACCCAAGTCCCAGGGACTCCAGTGTAAAATTTTATTTTTACCAGTACTCACATGGTTAAACCAGCCTTTTTAGTTTGGGCTGTTAGGTGGCAGAGACACCTATAAGCCAAAACTATTGAATTAGAGCACAGATAGCGAGAAATGGCATATGTGGCTGGACACAAAGCTTGAAGGTGTTGTTTCGGTATTTACCCACCCATTGACTGCCAATGGCTATCCTAATCCGTAGGACCATTGCCACCAATTCTTGCCGCTCGCGGTCCAAAACAACTCCTCATGGGAACTCTTTCAGCTCACTTTATTTAAGCCTTAACATCCAACTTTGCATTTAAGGGCCTGCAGAGTGTTTTTTTAAAGCAATCTTCTTAGAGTTAATGACTTAATTGGAGCTGTAAAGAATCACTGGTGTAACAAAAATGTCTAAGCCAGGTATGTCTTCAGCCACTCGATTAATAAGTACTATGCGAGTCGTTCACTAAAGTCCAGTTAAAAACAAGCATTGGCAAAGCCAACAGTGTTGGCTTTTGTATAAGTATTAAACATTTGCCAGGCACTGCTATTAGATGCCCAGGTACTCGCACCATGTTGCATCTGCTACTATCAATAGACAGTTAACACCGGTAAGGCAGTGCCTGGCAAGTGCCTTTCCCATGCCTACACTAAAGCCCAAACTGTTGTCATTGCCAATGATTTGTCTTATTTCATAATCATTCACTGTAGAAGTGAAAAGGGGATGACCACTTGAGATTTCTAGATGTAATGAAAGTCACTGTCTCCCCATCCATTGCTACCACCTCCAACCCTCAAACTAACCAACTTGAAACTAATAGTTAATTTCAGCTAACAGCTGCACAGTAATAGCATGTGCTCGGGCATGTAGGTTCCATGCACGCAAATGTTTTGAGTAAAAAACATGCTCATGGGCAATGTTAGCAGTTTTTTTTATTTTATTTTTTATTAAGCATTTAGCGTAAATGAATACAAACGTTTTGCTTTCTTAACCTAATTAGTCTTTCTCACCAAGCCAAACGCTCAGAAATGTCCATGGATCCTTTTAGTTGCAGGCCTTTGATAGGTCCTCGCTCTAGTTCGATCGTCTATTGACCTCGTTATCTGTTTTATGTTTGGCTGTCTGAAGCCGCAGTCTGGCTGTGACTAATTTGATTCAGATTTCCTATTGTCTAGTCCTGAGTTTTATTTGCATTGTTTCCAAGTACGAGCCCAGACCTCTTACTGTTTGACTGTTACGGGTGACGGGTGACGTACAAAGCTTCCCACCAAGAATCGGAATCCAAGCCACATGATGGCAGAGCGCTTTGGAGTAAGTTCTCTCTCTGATTTTAGCTCTTTGCAAAACATCAGAAGATGTTGTGACGATTCTTCATGGTTGTTACAAAATTGCCATTGGTTGTCTGCTACAATTCCATATTTCTTTAGGTTTTGTTTTGTTCTTATGAAATTTTGTCTAAAGCGTAATATTGCGTCCCTATGCTTTGGATTTGCGCTCTTCTTTAAGTAGTTAGGTGACTTTTTGGGAAAATTGGTTAGTTTATTTGATAAGGAGTGTGATTTAGAGCCTGCACGGATAGCTTCTGTTTGAGCCCGGTCCACTGATAGCAGTACTGATTTTGCTTTTTTAGGATTCTTGTGTAGTGTTTCGGCACTAATCCACAGATTCTCCATGATTTCTTCACATTTAGTTCTCCAAATGTCGAGGAGCCAAAAAGCGGAGACTTCATTTTGGAACTTCATTATTTTATGTTGCAGTGGACAGTCAATTAGTTCCACTTTCCTATGGGTTATTAGGGTTTTCCATGTCACATGAACGTGGAGTGAGTGTAGTCCCAATCCGTCCCTGATCACGCCGATTGGTATGCAGTTTGGCAATCTTAGCGTTCGCTTCCAAACTCTGGCCTCCAGTGTGTCCCAAATTTCCCCGGTTTAGCAGTTTGGCAGGTCAGAGCTAAAGTGTCTTTTGTGATGCACTGCACAGGCTAACTGGCCTAGGCACTGGAATTAAAACTCCTGTACAGTGAAGCCCATGAGGAATTGTTGGGGACCAAGAGTGACAACCAAACGACTAGCAAACCTGGCCATATTAAGCCTTAGCGCTGTAGTAGGGGAAGAGTTCCCAGATAATCGGTACCTAGAAAGCCTGCCTTAATGTCCCAAGAGAAGCCAGGATGTTAAGGAGGTCTTTTGGCACCTAATGCCCTGAAATTCCACCCACCCTCTCCCAGGTGCTAAGGCAGTTGAGAGGGAAGGCAATCTCAATCCCTCGAAATAAAGACTACAGGCTGTCTACATCATCTCCTCTGCATTGTGCGGCCATGAAAACCTGGGTGCACTGGGGAACACAGCCTTGGACATGCTAGGATGGTGTGCAACATGGAGATCAACCCGGCACCACTGCATTGTGGTAGCTGGAAGAAGGATGTTCTGGTGTCTGGGATGGAGAAGCAGTGGCGAGGCAACAATGGAAGGGTGAGGGATGGGAGCAAGAGGGCCCTGTTAGGGAGGACTTCTGCACCGCAGAGACCTCTGCTTATCCCAGCTTGGCAAGAACCAACGTTCCAAGGAAATAATAGTGAATAAAGCTACAAATGTGCATGAAATCCTTGTTCCTGAATGGCATTCTCTTAAAGGTGATAAAGAGGTTTTAGCTCCAATAAATGCAACAAAATGATGCAGAGCAAATAGGGTACATGTTGATACATTCGGCATTGTAAAGTAATGAATCAATAGTGGTTCACACTACCGTTTTTTTTATATATATTACTCCAACTTTCCTTTGAAAGTGCTGGGTGTTCCAAAAGGTACTTCAGCAAGTGTTGTTTTGGAACTGATAGAATGCCTTTCGGCGGTATAAAGTATTTAGCCCCAATGTTTTACTATGGTGAACTTAGTGCCCTGGCCTTTTTTTACATTAATTCAAGCAAAACGAATATGAGTGTTCTTATATGGGCATACTGGCCTACATGGTGCAGCCAGTACAGACACATTTTCTTAGTTTGGTATTTCATTGTTTACTGCCATTATGGGCAATGCCAGTATGATGAGTGTTCTTGCATGGGCATACTGGCCAACATTGGTGCAGCTAGCATTGGCATGTTCTCTTAATGCACCACAGCATTATTTTACTGCCATTGCGAACAAAGCTAACATGTTGTGTTTGCCTAGATGACCATACTGACCTTCATTGGAACAGTGAGTATGTACATGCTTTCTTACAATGGCACGGCATTTCTTTTACTGCATTCTGTGCAAAGCCAATAGGGGTATGTTGTTATGTGTGGAAACTGGACTATATTCTCAGGTGCAGCATGACCATGTGTTACAGAATCATTACTGCTATTATGGGCAGCACAGTTACGTGTGAGTACTGGCATATATTGGTGCAGCTAGCCTGAACCTGTATGGTAACCTTCATCATGGACATGTTTTTTACACTGGCATATTACTGGCATATATTGTGTGAAAAATGCACCTTGAAAACGCATTGGAAAATGCTCCTGTGCACTGATGGTTACGTGGCACCTACAGAGCCGATCGCAAACTGTATTGCTTTTAATCCAACTTTTCAGAGAAAGTGTGCTGTAAAATGCACCATTTAGTATCCCATTATGTAAAACATGTTGGGCCTTGTTTGTGAATCAGGCCCTGGGGAAGAATCCCCGTGTACCTCCCTCGATTGGATCAGGTTCTCTTGCTCTACCTGACCACTTCCGCATAGTATTTGCCCATGTTTACACCTCTGCAAATAAAAACGTGACTAGCTAAAGCTGATCAAGCATCTTCTTTTTGTCCTTATTAACAACTGAAAAAGTGTAATCAAGATTAACACAATAAAGTTTGCTACACAACTCAGATACTGAATTCTAAAGGGATATAACAAAAAGCATGGTTATGTCAATGGGGAAGAGTGGAAGGCAGAGGTGAAGCAACATGTATGGCTACAAATACAATCTGGCACATACATGTGGAAGTCAGTGTTACAACGATGGAATATCTTCAGCAAGGCTCATGAGCTTAGTTTAGTCACAGTCCTTCTCTGCCAGATAGAAAGCACCGAACAGCATTATTAGCTGGTAATGGTCCTACATGCTGAGCTTTTCGGTGGCTACCTCACTCTTCTTCCCTCCAACTCAACTCCAACTCACCTCCCTTCCATTAAAAAAAAATATGTCAAACTTTCAGTCAACAGTCTCCTCCTTGTCTGCACCTCTGCATTTGTCCCACGAAACCATAGTCTTTTTTCTATTTTTATGACAGTAATTTAGTTTTGTAGTTTTCGTTTGGCTAACAAGCGTGCACACCATTCACAAACGCTCACTACAAAAACAATAAGAATTTGCCAACTACATTTTCGCTTAGTGCTAATGGTGAAAATCACTACCTATGTTGCCCCGCATAACAGCTCTCGGTCTGGTAGACTGCTGTCAGACAGTATTGCCCAAGTCCATTGCCAGGTTTTTTTTTTTAGTGTACATGAGGCCATTTAAGACAAGTGTTTGTGGTACCATGCCCTTTAAATGAACATTACTGGAGCTAATATACTTTAAAAGGTAACATCACTCATAGAAGATAGCCATAGGATGCAAGGCCAGAGGGGTTATTTTACAATCCCAAAGAGCACAAATTGTGGTTTTAAAAATGTGTGTAAAATATTGCACCTGATTTTATACTAAGTTTGATGATCTGGGTGATGTTGCGTGGTTTTGGCAGGTGGAGTGGTAGAACAGAATGGGATTATTGTTTGCGCCTCCCCTACAGGCCCCCACTGCCAAAACGGCATAGTTTTCTGCCAGCATGTGATTTGATGCTGGTGAATAACATTATAAACGTCTGTCGCCAGGCGCATATGGTGGGAGACATTTAGACTTATTTGCACTACAAATCAATAATGCATGTTAACTTCGATCTAACAACAGGTTTAACACACATGTTCAGCACTTTGTAGTGCAGACCAGGAAAACTGCACAGAGGGAAGTGCAGTGCGCGTCATTGCACAAATTGGTGATCCCTTGCGTTCAGTTACAACTTTTCGCAAAATGAGCCCCAACATGATTTATTTAGGAACATAACGGATTTGTTTTGAGGGCACAACAAGCAGTAATGTTAAGGGTTGCTCCTCACGCCATACTGGAATCATTGGTGAACCCGCTTGATAATATGGATTTTGATAAGTGTGCAGTGCCATGTCCCTGTCCGAGGTGGGATGCACAATGGCCGTGCCCTAGAGTAGCAAGTCAATAAAGATGTCAATTTGGTCAAATCCTACATTGTACTTCTATGTGATAGCTAGGTCTGTTTTTTATGTGATTTAGAAAAAGAAAGAAACCATATAAATATAAATACTAGCCATAAATACTCGCCATACACATTAAAATCAATGTATCCAATACAAAAAAAGAGGTACTACACATAATCGCCTCGACAGCTCACCCACAGAAAAAACACTTGGGTTAAAACAATTAATTTGACAACAATTATAACATCCTCGCCTCCTAGCACTTACATCCTGTCATATATTACATTTTATTAGTACCTGGTGGAGTTCGGGGGTGGCAGCCTCTCAGCCAATGAGGAGGCTCGGAACCGGGCCATTACCAGCGGTAACCCCCGATCCGATCCGCCTCACGGCTGGAGGCCGCCATCTTCCCCCGCCGAGAAACGAGGTAAGTGTGGTCCTCCCCATCCACAGAATTCCCTTCCACCTCCCAGCTCCACTTACCTTCTTTGCAGTCCTTTTCAGGAGCGGATGAACTGGGAACACTTCTGTCCTTAGAGCGTCCGCTCAAGATCTGCGACAGGCTGTCATGGAATGGAAGAAGGGACTACTCGTAGTCCCTTCTCCCGTTTCCATGGCAGACATTTCTTCAAAAAACATTTCAATGGCTGCCATGGAAAGGGAAAACGGACATCGTTTTCCCATCACTGGTGGCTATTTCTTTGACTTTTTTTTCGGTTCTGAAACACTGGAGTGTTTCGAAACTGACAAAAATGCATTTAGGAACCTTGGTCTTCGCAGGCTTATTGGGCTTATTGCTTAACGAATATGCTTAACGAATACCCTCATCCTTTTCCCATGCAACCAGAATTGTTGGCATCCCCTGAAGGCTCTCATCCTTACAACTGCATAACTGACAGTTTAATTTGCGACTTCTTATTGGACACATGTTGCACCATCTTCCTTCTTCCCATAGGACTCAATGTCCTCATGATGAACACTACTCAACACTGACTGTTCAGGGAATAGGTCTTTTGATGAGTGTGTGCTTTTAGTTTGCTTTGGATTTTCTGGGCAGCATTCATTGGAGTTTGGGGGCAGAAGTGTTTATCTTCCCACCTCTTCATACCCCATTATTTAATCCCCTTCCTTGCTCATGTACTAATTTCCTACTGCAATAACATTTCCTAGTTCCAATCCCTGTGTGGGTCTATATCCTGTCATCCAAGGGCACTGGCCTTGTTCATGCAGCGTCTAAAATGGACATGAATTAAGTGTATTTTACTGTGAGGAAAAGTCCATGTGCTTCTGTGGCCTTATAATTCTAAATGGCCCAGGGAGTTGCTTCTATGATGGGGCCTATATTTGAGTATGTGCATCCTACATTCTAATGCAATAATGGACGATCAAACAGATTCGTACTGTGCTTTGTAGTCAAGACCTGTGACATTACCAAAATAAAGCTTTTCCACTGCTTGTGGTGCCCTTTGCACCTTTCTCTGCTTATACATGTGTCAACCCTAATGCACTACTGCACAATATTTGCCTACTTCATTATGTCACATTTCCTATACTCTCAATGTGCGTTTCTGCTGTCTGTTGCTGCCCTACATTTCTTCATTGAATGCTCTCAGAAACGTATCTCTCGCCCCTGCTGCTCACATGGGGTAGGAAGGGTGCACCTGTAACTAAGGCCACTGGCCTACAGTCCATTCTATAGGGAGTTCCTTAATGTGTACTTCCTCTCACATTTGGGATGTTGGAATTGCATCCCAACACAACCAAAGGTGAATTGATCTGCAAATCTCAAACACATGTTTGATTCATATAGCAATAATCAAGATTCTTCAATATGTTGAAAAGCTGTCTCACACATAACTTCCATTTTGATGACAGAAAATTACAACCATGCAATAAGGGGGGGCAGTTTAGGGGGATTATATCCAACATCTGCAACCTGGTTGCCCATCCCTTCAATTACCCAACTGCATTCAGCCTCAAGCACAGGGGTATGGTTCAAGCGGAAATTCATAGAGGAATAAAGTTTAGAGCGATATTTGAGAAGTGTCTGCAATGATGTTTGTCAGATCTTTAACGCAATATGGACATTAAAACATGTTCTATAAAATAGAGATTTCATTTTGTGTTGCCCATATTTCTTGATAGTCTTTTACATGGGATTTTAGGACTCCAAGTTCACCATATTTCCATAATCTCCTCATCTACCATCCTCCATTTTCCACAAGAGTCTCAATTTCCATCAGAAATATGAGCCCTGATCAGGCCTTTCTGAGTCCCTCCCCCAAGGTTGTCTGCCCTAAACTGGATCACCAGAAATGATTCCACTGTAAAGAGGAAAACTAGTAGAAGTCCTAACTCTATACATTCCAGTATTCTAAGCTGAGTATGCTGTTGAATGTGTGGTCCATGGCATTGCCAAACATTTATCTGTTGACTGTATTACCAAATAAACAACTATCTAAAGAGTGGTATTACTTTTAATTTGAGCCAGCCAATCCAGATCAAATCTGAAAACACCATGGGCCTAATTTACCAAAAAATCCCTAAGTCTGTGCTAAGTAGTTAGCGCGATCAAGAACATTGGGAGGATGTAATGTACAGTGCTTGGAGCTGATTCATGGAATTAAATGGCTAACCAAACATAGCGTTGTCAAACTACATTTGCGCTAGACCCATGGAAACAAGTAATCAAGGATTAGTTACCAGAAGTCATCATTACTTCAATCCCACTCCTTTGACTGACTAGTCCTCGTCCTTGTACTCCCACTAAGCTGTCCACCAACCCCCTAATTTAAGGCAGTACCCAGAAGTCCACCCTCATCCCAGTGCCTGCACTAATCTGCGCACCAACATCCTAACATAAAACAACACCTACAAGTCTGCCCTCATCCCAGTACCCCCACTGCGCACAGACCCCTAACCAAAGGCAGCACATGAAAGACACCCATGGCCCAGTTCAATGCAGAGCATTCACCTACCTAAACGCTGTGGCCTGTGTCTACCACGAGGTACACCTGCCAGATATCCTCCTCTTAACATGTTCACTTGAAAGCCGTGCCGTTGGATCCAGGATTGTCACCTCTTCCATGGTTGGTTCCTCGTTGGATCACACTCCGCTAGACAACAACAGCCAACCATACTTTTACTGCAGCTACATTTTGGCCCCTTGATGTACAGGTGACAAAGTCCACATGTGATGTGTGCAGCACAGTGATCCAGATTGAGGCCACATCCCTTATCGCCATCCACAATGCCAAAATGCCATGCCTGATTCCAAAGTGTGTGCATATCCAAATGGACAAGCAAGTGCCAAAGGGACACTTAAACATCACTAGAACCAGAAAGGAACACAATGCACAATTAACAGAACCGTGGGAAGTGAATGGGAAGAGTGGAATGAGCTGTCACCAGATACCCCAAACATCTCTACTCTGTGGAACACCTGGCAAAACACACGAAGAAATTAGAACCCTTCCCCAATAAGAGACCCAAAACACCATCATATAACATCCTACTCATCACCAAATGTATCCCTACATTGAGACCATTAGACACCAATCAAAAACGTTCTCAGCCAAAACTGAGATACGAAACCAAACATGCAGTGCCTCTGCACGAGAAATGGCATCAGACAACCATCCCTTGTCATCCCCAGGTCTCTCTCCTACACGTGAAACCCATGTTGAAAAGGCCATATGGGCAATTCAAAGTAATGTTGCTATGCCTACCTCAAATAACCCCCAACATTAATCAACACCCATGAACATATTCACAAATTAATTGCCATGTAAACTACAGCATACATATATCACGCACCCACATACACCATGTATATTATTGAACAACATGCCTGTACTGCAAAGCACTGAAGTAGGCAAGGAACAAAGATGTTAAACATGTGAAATCAAAACGTGTCAGCTTCCCACATCTACAATAGCCCACATATGTACAATGACCATGAATGCATCATACTAAATATCATGCACACATGCCCCTCAGCAAACAGCCCAGTAGCAATATAATTCACTGAGTGTCCTCTAAACCCTTATGACAGTCATAGGACATACTTATCTGGAGATCATGTTCAAACCAAATGTGCACATGGACAAAGAGACAGCAAACAGTGTGTTTGAAACATGAATGAAAATGTATTAAAGGCAAAACACAGACAAACATGAAGGGAGAATAATTGATATCCAGTAATTTTATCGGAAACAAAACAGAGTGATACATAACAGAGTGGACAATAACACCGAAAAACACCAACAAGTTTAAATAAATAAAGGGTAGTGGGGTACGGGGTTAATATAGGTTTGCTATTGGGTTAGTGTGGCGTTAAAAGGGTGGAAAAAGGGGGGTTTGGGTGGGAACCCCCAAATAAAAAATGTATATAATTTGGTGTTTTTCAATGTTTCGTCCACTCTGTTATGTAACACTTTTTGTGGTCGGTAAGATCACATATAACTGAATAATTGTCCATAAAAAAAATGAATAAATAAAGGAAACATACAACTAGTGAACTATATACATGAGTCAGCAGGCTAGTCCATGCAAGTCTCTAACAATGCCTCAGTCAAGGCCGATTCACCCTCCATAAATGCCTCTTGCAGATGGGCTTCCATTGTTTCCTGGAGGGCTTGCAGAGCGTCCCTCATCTGAGACTCATTCTCCTCTGCTGCCCTGCAAGAATCTTACAGGATTGCAGCCCACGCCAACCTCTCTGTCACCTTGACCCTGGCCCTGCCAATTGCCTCCTCATGTGCCCGCTGCCTCTCCTCGTCCTGCTGCCTCACAAATGACAGGATGCCTACAGGCGCTCCGGAGCCTCCTGCCTCACTTACACCATGTGTGCACATGCTTCCACCTCCTGGTTACAATGGTTACAATGCCATCCATGATCCATGAATTGCCTCCTCAAAACCAACATCTCCTGCTGCCTGGCAAAATGTCTTTAGCGCAGGTACTCCCTGCTGACTGGATGACTGTGTGCATTGGGGAAGTACAGCAAAAGCACTGCCATCAAGTGCCTGCTATTCCTCCGGAGCCTGTTCCTCACACACAGTCACATCCAGACTGGACAATGATGGGACAGGGCACAGGAGGCTGTGATGGTAGCTGGCATGGGGTGCTTCCATTGAGGCTGACCTGGGTACTGATGAGGAGAAGGAGGCCTTTGCAGTGTCCTGTCCAAAGGAAATCAGTGCTACTGCCAGTTGGGACAAGAGGCGCCTATCTGTCTGTGATGCTCTACAAGCAGCTCATGAGTTTCTTGCACAGCATTACTCATAGACACCTCAAGATGTTAGACCATATATGGAATAAAGGCACAATAACCATATGCTAAATTACACACCAGTCATGAAGTTCGATTTGCAAACAGGTCTGGTCTATTCATAAAGTATCTCAGTCGGCCGACCGGGTCAACCCTCACTACGTTTGTTCCCAGACACCGTGAGATGAGACAGAGCGAGCAGAACTCAAGCAGTCCTATATATACATAACACATCAACATTCTATAATGCTATTCGTCCCGCCCTTATACATGACATAAAAGCTAGGGTTCGGTAATTGACAGTTATGACAGTTATGACAAGTCTTCATTTAGTCTAAACATTAGTATTCTAGCAAAGGCTGCAGAGACAGTTTTCTGTTATGGGGAACACGGGGCACTGGCACAGGGAAGGATATCATGTTCTTGCAGGTAGACATTCCAACCAACGTTATCTGTTTGCTGCGGCTCATGAGCTAAGGGTCAGACAGTTCTGGGACAGAGAAAATACCATCCTTTGTGAAGGAGCACAGTTAGTTGCATATAATTCACATTTAACTGCCTTTTACAACAGCGCTTGCAAGACAAACCGGCACCTGGGCTACTGATTAGGCGCAGCTCTTGCACAGCTTCAAGGCCTCAGTGAGAGTAAAACAATGTATTTCTGCACGGCTCTACATTCCTGCCTACGTTAGCATTCAGAGTTCAAGCTGTGGCCTCGCATCGTGTGTGGATCTGAAGCATAGAATATATTTGCAAAGCGTTACAAAAAAGAAAATGGGCGGCATTTACAAAATGGATTCACAATGGTCACATTCAGGTTTCACGGTTTGCAATGTTTGTCACATGATGCGATTTGCTTCTGGCCGACATACTATTCATATCATTTGGGCTATGCATTTGCATTTACGGTCTAACAAACCCTCCTTTTGGCCATAAGCCAATGTCATCATCATCCAAAAATTGCGTCCTCATCAGACCAAGTGTCACTTTCCGAACTACCCATGTCGCTATCATCATCATCATCAGAAATATTGATTGCCATAAACTCTTTGATTATTTCATTTTCATTTTTGAGACCACCATTTATCATATGAGGTGTGGGCTTCACCATCTTTGTGCTAATTGTCTGTATGCATTCACTTGTAATTGTGGAACAAATGGCTGGCAAACATTGTATGCAGCAACAGCAGAATATGAGGATACTGAATATCATAACAAAAATTGCAATTAGTTTCCATCCCCAGGATCGTAACAGTTCCCAGAACCATGAACTTAAATTTATATTCCAGCCACCTGCAGGAACATGAATTTCAGAACTTAGGACTTGTAATTTCTTAATTGCTTCAAATATTGTAGGGGAGGAGTCACTTACAAATACACAGCACGCTGATCCCACTAATTTGCATACAGCTCGACGGTCAGCCAAAATAAAGTCAAGAACCATTCTATTTTGAAGTGCAATGAGTCTGATTGCTTTTTGTTCCAGTGTCATATTGTAAAGTATGTCAGTGGTTCCATTAATTGTTTTCTCTAACATCTGGACAGTTTACTGATATTCCATGAGTTTATTACCTGTCACCAGAAAGCTAGAAAGGATGTTGCTATGTCTCCAAAGATGTGCCCAGTAGTATCATCTCGTTGTGGCCGAAATCTGGATATTTTTGCTATTTCAGAAGTTTTACGAGCAATACACCAGGTAAAAGTATCCCTAAATAACAGGTACCTTCCCAGTTTCTAGGTAACCATGGATAAGCTTGGTCTCCACACACAAAATAAACAGAACCTCCTATACATAATGGTTTCTGTTCGTGTTCAAGTACAGCAGTATTCATGCATCTAGTAAATGTTCCCACCAGGTGGGAAACTTTTTTCCGTAAGCAAAATGAAACAGAATGTGGACTATGATTAATAGTATAGGAGGGGGGCATGTCATCTTTGTTACAAACCGGAGGCATTTTGAAAGTAATTAGGAACTGGTAAGGCCTAGAGAGTCTATCAATGAAACTGGTTGATACAGTGTTCATTTTGCTCTTATTTGGAAACACGGAACAACCCAGCAGTGTTAATACCAATCTTTCAAATTCATTTATATTCGTTCCATCAAAGTTTCCATTGGCACTATCATTCCATCTTCCAAAAAATAGAGCTCTTAATGATGCATAACAGGCAGTATTAAGGGGTAGAGGATGTATATACCAACTCATTCCTCTTTCTCCGTGCTGGGGTAAATGCGAACACACCCAGCGACTGGATCTATTCAAGATAGCATGGGTCATATTCATAATCAATAACAGAGTATTGTTATCATAACCTATTCTGCTTTTCACATCTCGTGAGGGATGAGTGTAAGAAAGCACGTAGGCTGGGGTAGTCATAGTGGGAGCATTGACAGTTGGCAATAGGGTGTTCATCGGATGCATAGTTTCCAAGTACCAAAACATTGGGATTAGTGTACATACGATAAAGATAGATATGATGATCAGGAGCATGTTAGTCTTTGTAGACCAAGTCTTTCTTGGGGCAGATTCAATGCCAGTGTCTATAGTTATATCATCGGAAGCAGGAGCGAATACAGGCATGATCTATAAAACTTATTTCAAGAAAAGTTTCTCAGCATCCATCAAAAAAGTTCTCCACAGCAACACACGCGTAGTCAGCAAAGTTCAGACAAGTTCAGTTCAGCCTGCTTAAGATGGCAGCAAGCCAGTGTTTACTTCAACAGCTCCAAAAAGGCAGGAGCAAGCATCAATATCGATTTTTCATAATGTCGGTACCTTTTGCCCCTGCTTGTTCACGGTGGGTTACAAAGTCCTTCACTTTCAAAGATAGCACCGGGAAATCACGTGTCAGAGCTCTCATCCGATACAGCTCATACGTTCCCTTTCCCTAGTCCTCTGTTTCCAGCTTCGTCTGTGAGCTAGAAACAAAGGCTGCTGATTACTTCCGAATTTGTGAACGCAGATTGTACCTTACAGCTCCAGGTACAGTGTGATTGATGAATAATGCAATGTCGTTGTTTGCAGCAGATGCAAAATCAGTGCCAGTCTGTGATGCAATTGGTGATGATGAGGCAGCAGCTGAACAATGTTGAGGTAACACTGATGTTTCAATTTTCGTCACAATCTCCCCAGGCCCCTTCTCGGGCTCAGAAAGTAGTTCTGGCTGAAATTCGGCGATGTCTTTGTGATCAATCACAGCTGGTTTACTCTTGAAGTCAGGACTATCGGTCTCTTTCTCATGTGGAAGGGAAACGGGATTCTTTTCATGTGCATTGCGTGGATCCAATTCTTTCGACCGTTCACTCAAACTGCAGTCTGCGTGGCCAGAAGCCCCTGGTCCTGTCCCTTCCAATGTGTGCAAGCAAAGATTTTCTTTCAAAGTTTTTCACAAGAGCCCAATCTCCCAGTTGCAGACTATGTTCTGGGCCAGTATATCTGACAGGAAGAGCCTCCTGCACCTGCTGATGAATCAAACACAAGTTTTGAGTCAACTGTCTACAATAGTCAGTGAGTAACGGGTATTCAACATCCTTCAATTTTCTCAGGCGTGGCATATTCCAGACATTGGTTGGTCTCCCCATAACTATTTTGTATGGTGAGAGACCAGTTCTTGCAAACAAAGCTAGTGGGAATGCATCAGGCCATTTCAAAAGGCTTTCGGCACATATCTTTGCCAACTTATTTTTCAAGTTTTCAAGATACCGTTTTGGTGTTCTACCAGACCGACATTCATCGGGTGTCTGGCTGAATGCAATCATTTATCGATTCGGAGGCCTGCACAAATCTGTAATATCACGCCGGCTATGAAATGTGGGCCATTGTCTGACCATATGACACGGGGTAACCCAAACCTGGTAAAATATTCCTTTAACATGGATTTCGCTGTTGACATAGCTGAACAATCTTTCAGGGGATAGGTCTCCACCCATTTGCTGAATGCACAGATCACTAGAAGGACATATTTATAGTTGTGGCATCTCTCCATTTCTATGAAGTCAAAATGGATGACCTCAAATGGCATAGAGGGAGGACCAAAACTTCCTACTGGTCTCACTGTCCCTTTTCCAATGTTATGTTGTAAGCAAGTCATGCAATTCTGAACCAATCTCTCAGCAGTTTTCTTAATGTTGCCATTGTACCATACAGAATCAAGGTGCAGATAAATGTTTTTGCGCATATATGTGTTGGACTATAGGCCATGGTAACCATTGCCATAACATATGCATTAGGCAACATCCATCTATTATTTTCTTTGTCCACCCAACAACCCTCGGCATCTAATTCTGCTGGACCCTCAGGCCATTGTTTTATTTCCTCAACTTCGTCCTCGACTCGTCCTTGCCTTCAACGTATGCGATAGAGCATCACAGAGAGGCGTCTCAACGCCTCACGACGTGTGTTCCCAGACACCGTGAGATGAGAGAGAGAGCAGTGCTCAAAAAGTCATATATATACATAACACATCATCATTCTATAATGCTATTCGGCCCGCCCATAAACATGACATACAAGCTAGGGTTTGGTAATTGACAGTTATGACAAGTCTTCATTCAGTTTAAACATTAGTATTCTAGCAAAGGCGGCAGAGACAGTTTTCTGTTATGGGGAACACGGGGCACTGGCACAGGGAAGGATATCATGTTCTTGCAGGGAGACATTCCAACCAACGTTATCTGTTCGCTGTGGCTCATGAGCTAAGGGTCAGACAGTTCTGGGGCAGAGAAAATACCATCCTTTGTGAAGGAGCACCGTTAGTTGCATATAATTCACATTTAACTGCCTTTTACAACAGCGCTAGCAAGACAAAGCGGCACCTGGGCTACTGATTAGGCACGGCTCTTGCACAGCTTCAAGGGCTCAGTGAGAGGAAAACAATGTATTTCTGCACGGCTCTACATTCCTGTCTACGGTAGCATTCAGAGTTCAAGCTGTGGCCTTGCACCGTGTGTGGATCTGAAGCATAGAATATATTTGCAAAGCGTTACAAAAAAGAAAATGGCCGGCATTTACAAAATGGATTCCCAATGGTCACATTCAGGTTTCACAGTTTGCAATGTTTGTCACATGTTGCGATTTGCTTCTGGCCAACATACTATTCATATCATTTGTGCTATGCATTTGCATTTACGGTCTAACAAAACCACCAATCAACAGTGGCACCACTGCATCCTGGATGGCCAGATCAGCTGGAAGTGCAGGCTCTTCTTGGGTGGAGGCTTCGTTGAAGGTGGGCAGTGCTGCAGCAGATGGCCCTGGGACACGAGCTTGTGCTGACCCCTCCATGGTGGACAGTTCAGCCTGCACATCTGCCTTGGTATCCCCACCTGACACTGTGGGCAGGCCTGCAATGGCTTCCTCCTGCTTCTCCTCCTCCATCAGCCCAGGCACCTCCAATAAGGTCTCCATGCTTTGGGGCACCTTTGTGTCAACATCACCACCACCACCACCCTGTCCCTCTGCTGATGAGGTGTCCACCACGATGATGGGACCATTCAACTCCTCCTAAGCAGCAGTGCCATCATAATGAGGCTCTCCCCCAGGCATATCACCCTCAGAGGAAGTGGATACAACAGGGCATGCCCGGGATATGCACCTTCATCTGGAAGCCTTTCTCCTGGGATGCACCTCCACAGCACAGGTCATACCCTCTTCTTCCGCTGCTGCAACTGTGGAAAAGGCAACTAAGAAAATAGCTATCAATCAACAAGGCCAATGCAGGTGTACTCTTATCAATTTTGTCATTAGCATGCTGTCAGTATCAGTCAACAGACAATTGTCTCACACACACAGACCCATGCCCTGTAAAATGATTGAATACAGTCTCACAAGTGAAAGCATCACACATTATACATCACCATCACAATGAAGCAATGACCCAATGTATCCTGTAGGTATGGCCATGGAAAGGCCACCTGGCCACATGTG
Organism: Ambystoma mexicanum; assembly: GCF_040938575.1. NCBI lineage: Eukaryota > Metazoa > Chordata > Amphibia > Caudata > Ambystomatidae > Ambystoma > Ambystoma mexicanum. The sequence continues at coordinate 502,357,212 of NC_090940.1, read as the reverse complement.
TCTCTGGCACCATATCTACATCTACATCAATCCACATCTAACAACATGCACACCTAACAGTCAAACCTGAAAGCATGCAACATGTACATGGACCCTTTGCTGAGGATACTCTTGCTCCCAACACAAACATATGTCAAGATGACATAACATGCTTGCCCCCCTCATCCAGTTGCCTCATAGGGCCCATTGTTGATGTATATAGTCAGATGAACTAAAATGACATGACCACAAATCTATACCCATGTGTCAGTCTCAGCGGCTGAGTGCAGATGAGACTATCATCATACACAATTGAACAACCCATAGAGGAGCCTGCATGAATGTGTCTCAAATGGCCTCAACATCTCAATCTGGCAACAGTTGCTGTCAGAGGCATTGCTGTCAGCATCACACAGTGCATACAGACAAGCAATTTGCATCCCCCAAAGCAGTCAGTGCTCATACCTACACCTGTCCACTTCACAGATGTGTAAGGACAGACAATGAGGTGTCCACACACTGTGGATCACTCGCGCCTCTTGCACACCTATTGCTACTGAATGCCAGTCAATCCATCTAGGTAAGATAAACTTACAAATGGTTTTCTAAAAGAACCTCAGTTATGCACAAACAGATTATTCAAATTTTACAAAATTTGATTGTAAAAAATATATATATGTTCTTCTTTGTTGCAAATAAAAGGCAATTGAAAATGTCACAATCTCAACAAGATATATTTGTATCAGCTGTATGCGTTTCTGGATACTTCCCTTCCCCAGGAGCAGTCAATCTTGTGTTTTTCTTTATATCTTTTATATGCCTCCGTAAAGGAATCAACAATCTGAACACATCAATCCATTTTAGTAAGATGTATTATGTATCTATACACTGTAATTACATATATTACTTCTGTCATGTTATTATCCATGATCATTCACCTGGTGTAGATCTGGACAAAGCAATCCAAGCTGTATGTGTACACCTCTCAAGTTAGGCCTCAGGAATGCACTGAGGTATGTCCATGCAATACGGTGTGGACCCTGATAAAAAAATTAAAAAATCTATATTAGCTATATCCTAAAGAATTGGAGACAATCTGTTACACACTCCGTGATTCTTCACAGATATGTGCCATCTCACATTTCCTTTTTCGGCAAGAGCCAGCATGCCAGTGAAGTATTGTGTAACACACATGCTGTGAAAAGCATTAACTAACTGAAGTTATGCATACCCATGCAGGACATACAAAAGTCTGTGGAAATGTTGAGCCTATGAGTAGTCACCAACAGCTTGGATGTGTGCCTGCAGGTCAAGGAGCTGTCCATGGACTGCTAGGTTGATCCACTCTAGGATCCTCAGGTGATGGGATGACACACAATGGCGGCCCGCAAGGTGCACCTCTACGGACACACCTGCCTCGAGGACATCCTTCACCTGGCTCCGGATCGTGAGGTTGTCACAGAACATCTTCACATGGTCCACTGTATGGACTGCCACCCCTCTGTGTTGATGGCAGCTCTGATGTCCACCCAGATCTTCTGATGGCCACATGTTCCAAGCTGCTTCTCCGGAACAGAGAGAGCACCATAATTAGCCTGGGCCTGCTCACCCAGGATGCCAACTTCTCCAACAGAGAAGTTGACAGCCCTCAGGCTCGCCTTGGGTGTGCTGGTGAATGTTCAGGACATGGTACACCTGAGGCTGGTGGGGTGAAGCTGGGCCCTGACTACATGTATTGCTGAGCTGTGGTGGTGGTTCTGAGTGGTGGAAGTCCTAATATGGCAGATGAGGTGGTCACAGGGCCTGACAGGAGAGTAACTGAAGAACATGCTGTGTGGGAAGAACGGGCTGTCTGGGAATAGCTGGCACTCCAAGGAAGTGCTAGTGGTCGGAAGTCAGTGACACACCACCAGGCAGCAAGGGATAATGAGGTTTGGAGGCAAAATAAGGCTAGAGGAGACAAGATATGGCACAAGTTAGAAACTATAGCAAGGCACAGGTGTGTACACTCCATGCCTGAGGCAGCAGTGACAAAATCAGAGGAAGGGCCCTATTCTTGTAATTTCAGCACTTACGTGCGTAACGCACTATATGATGTGGCATCCCATGTGTGTGCAGAGGCAGGGATATTTGGAGGATGCACCACAAATTTCCTGGCGTGTGCCGCGGTGGCTAAATTTAGGGGGTACAACATAGATTTCTTGGTGTGTGTGTGGAGGAAGAGATATTTAGGGGTACACTACAGATTTTACACCAAAATCTGCAGGTATCCTGCAATGAACGCTACTAGCCCCATGAGTGGGAGGGCTCTGCAGAGAGGAAGAGGACAATGATGGGGAACAGGCAAAAGAAAGGTCCCCTGCTAACTGTGGTGATGAGCCTACAGGTCCCCCTGTACCGCCAAGGTCCACTAGGGCCAAGAAGGGCCAGCCTGCAGAGTAGGAACTGGCAGCACCCCACAAAGAGGCCCAGGTCAAGAAGACAGGGCCACCAAGGAAGAGGTGATTTAGAGATGATCCTCACTGATTGCATAAACAAACACCCTGTTGACCTGTACCACTGGGCTGGCAATTCCCTTCTTGTGACCAGCAGTGGAGGATGTGGCAGGAGGTCACAGATCAAATCAATGCCTGTCGGATGGATAGGCACACTGCAGAAGAGGTCCCCTAGTGGATGGGGTCCTCATGTGATGTACCAAGGAGACATTCAGCAGCAATGTGGCCTTTGCCCAGGCTACTGGAGGTGGATCACCACATGTAGATGAGCTGACTCCATTTGAAGACGTTGCCAGTGGACTCATCAGCAGAGAGCAGGTGGTTGGCATGGGAGGCATGAACACCTATGCAGCCTCGTGAGGTGAGTGCCGTGTGGTCATGTTATATATGCTTTTATCTACACATGATATGCCATAAAATGTTGGGTTAAAGTTGGTCAGGGTCCTTATCACCCATCCATGAGTTCTACAGCAACGCATCCATGGTGACTTCCATTACATGTTGTGCATCTAACAAACGCTTGAACTCTGCGGTTGACATTCATCTTATAGTATACATTACTGAATTAGCGCACCACGGGTATCCCACGGTAGCGGTAATCATGAAAGAAAAGACTTTGATTTGTGCAAATTACCTTTCCGCATTGTAGAGACTTCTAATTTGAGCCCTCTCTCCCCTGGTGTGCATGGAGAACTCGGGCCCGCTTGGTAAAAGGAACGTTTAACTTCACTTCATTTCATTTCCCTGCACAGCCCTGCGAGCAGTCGAGTGCTCTTGCTGTATCGACTCGCGCTTCCTGGACTGCTCACGTGAACCTTTGTGAAGCATTTATTTAAGGTGCAGCCACCCTTGCGCGTTAAGCCCGCTGCGGGGACAAGAGCGCTGCTGTTTGGGCTGTTTGGCTGGTCGGCTGGGCATGAAAAAAAATACGGGAAACACCCCATGGAAGTTACGTGCAGGTGGGTCACTTATCTTAAAAATCATTTGTACATCTGGGGGATATCCCAAAGCTAAACAAGTCATATGACCAAAGGGAAAAAAAAAGTTGCTAGGATCAGCACGTATAAACAAGCTAACATCACCTGTTGTTATTTTGCTGGGGTAGGGAGACTGTTGGGGCTTGACCCCTTTGATCCCACCCTGCGAAACGATCAAAAATTTGGATTAAAAGCTATAAGGGAAGGGAGACTGCTGGGGTTCGACCCTCTTGATCCCAAACCCTGCAAATAACTTGTTATAACCTGACAACATCAGGGGAAAAGACACTTACAGCCTCATTTGAAGGCTTGATACCAGTGTTCTAAACTAACATACATAAGATTTTCAAATACCCAATGGCAGAAGTAGGGTTAGAAACTAGATTGGATGGCCACCCTCTACCTAACAACCTTATTGATGATTTAATATTATCCGAAGACAAGGATACCGAATCAGTGCTAGTTAAGGAAAGCATGACTCCGAATCATGGAACGAAAGATCACAAGCAAGGAGCAGTACTTGGTCCATTCATGATAGAGGTAAAGATCGGCAATCAAACAGGGAGGGAGCTGCTACAGGAAGACATACAATTAAACTCAGAGAGCAATGAGGCCAACCCAACCAGGAACAATGTCATATTCCATCAACTTGACAATACGATTGAAACGGACGAATCACCTCAGCCTCAGGAAAGTTTAGCTGTTGCAAAGCAGACTAAGGAAGTTCTGGCCCTTATGGCAAATGAAACATCTGACAAAAATGATCATGACTTAGAAGCTATAAGGGAAACGGTCCTTTCAAAGAAAGATGTGCCAGAGAAGCCACCACCTGTACTAGAGATAACATCAATAACAGTAGAAGAAAATATTCCTAAGGCAAAGGATTTAATTCAACTATCTGAGGATATTCCCGTGGTAGAACCCAATACTGCGGTGGAAGATTTAGTTAAAACAGCGAAAGGATACTTTAATGGATCGAAAGGTAAAACAATAACCCCTAAACCAATCAGAATGGACTTTATAAGATATACAGACCTAGAAAAAAAAATATGGAAACCCAGGACTCTATCCTCAGGGGATGCTCAAGACAGAAATAATCCTTTTTTTGGGAAACAATCCTTATTAAACTGGGGAACAGGCATTTCTGGGAACGTACCTAAAAGGAAATTAACTCATAAAAACATCACGGCAAACGAAATCCCTGACGCTGTTATGCTGGAAAACTCAACCTTAATTGATAAAGAGCCACAGACTGTAGAGACCGCCGCTCAAACCGTGAAAGGGGAAACCAAAAACCAGTTAATACAAACAGACAATGAACAAGACCCAAACTTGGACCACGCTACCATCAACGATAGAAGCACCTCAGAAAGAGAGGGAGACGACTAACAAACCTAAGACAGGGGGAGAAAAGTGTGAAAAGGATGACTTCCTGATGATTACAACAATGGCAGCGATCTTGGCCCCTTACATGAAACTACGCGAAGATGCTACGGACACTCTGAAGGACCACACTACATTGCTAGCAATGGTTCATTCTAAGACAATCTTTATTGAAGGATTCATATCGGCCATCCAAAAAAATATGCAAAATGTTGAGCAAAGAATCTCCGATATGTTACACACTATCCTAGAACCAATCATGAAAGAGAAGGAAAACCGATTGAAAGATCCTAGGAGACATTCTCTAGGTGGTTCTGACTGCTCCGTTTTTCAATTAAAAGAATTAGCAAAACTGAAACCACAAATTGAAGAAAATGCAAACGAAGAGCATTTGAAAGAACATACTGAAAATATGATTGAAAAAGGGACCTTAGAAGAGCTAAGTACTCAGGTCGAATGTCCAATCCCAACTCCGAGGAAAGGAGAAACAACTAAAGATACAATGGATATTATAAATGGAAAGGAAAAAAACAAAGAAAATAATGAACTGGTGTCAAATACCTCAAAATCCCAGCGGAAAACGAAACTCAAAGAGGAGCCACGGGGAACAACGATCAGAAAATTAAACAGATCACAAAAAAAGGACAACACACACCTCAAAAAACCTTAGACCTTGTGCAGCACGAAAAAGATATGGATGCATCAAGAATAGATAAGCATGACTCAAAACTATGCGAAATCTTTAAAAAAAAGGACGTAAAACAGATGGAAGGTATCACTGTGTCGCAACGAAAGGAGCAAATCGCTATGAATGACAAGAAAGCGAAAACTATTCAACCATCAAAGATACTCAAAAAAACAAAAAATCAACTGCCGAGGAGGGTATGTAAATCAAATAAAAGCAAATCATTCTTCAAATGTCTGAGTACACTAAAGGAAGCAGCAACTAGTGCAGTAAATTGAAACATTGGTAGCCATACGCAAACAAGTACGAGTCCAAAGAACAAAGAAGCAGTAGAAACGGATGACTCCGATCAGGAGTTAATGGATATGTCCACTTATTCCATCTCGGATGACAACGTTTCAACTGATAGTGACTCAGAAGAAGAAGAAATTTAAATAATTGATGAACAAGCACAGCCGGAACATCAAAGAGGAGTTAAACTAATGTTGGATGACAAGAGGATAACTGGGGAAAACGCAAACAAAGCTGAAACAACAAAAAAGGAAAATAATATAGCCAAGCCCGAAATTGTTAGCAAGAAAAAATTAAAGCCAACGATGACGGGAAGCTCAAACATTCCAGTTAAAAGACCAACAAGAAACCTGGAAAGTCAAAATATAAACAGCCCCATACCTATTTTGGAGTTCAAAGAATGCACCGCAGAAGAAAGTGAGCAGAACAGTGGAACTGTTGATTTCCGGACTAGTCCTTTGAGACTACCGAAACGCAGATTAAACCCGGAAAAAAAGGGCAGAGGTCTTCTTTTGGAAAGACTAGTACATACAGACGATGGTCTTATCCTAAACAGGGCAAATGTCCTAAGGTTGTTCCACCATATACCAGCCTTGAGATTAATCAGCTCCAGTGACATAACCCTGTTGGAATTTCCTGACAAAAGGTATATGGATAGTATTCGGGTTTGTACATGCTCCCAGGTAATTCATCAGCTATTACTATCCGAAGAGAGGACCATAAGAAAGAAGGGGTTCAAGATAACCGAAAAAAACAAAAAACGAAACAGAACCAGAGGTAATGGATAAAGAAACTAACTCAAACAAAGCTTGTTTCCAAGAGGGATATGATACGCATAAAAAAGCCATGAAACAATCGCAGGTAACCCAACCTCAAGACGGAGAACAGGAAAGATGGGTATGGCTGGCCAACCTAGCAGCAGGAAAAATGAAGACTATAGAGCCGGAAAGTAACACAAAAGGAAACATGGTCCCTTATTTCCTGGAATACAAGGGGATTCAACCACCTTCTAACAAAAAATGAATTTGAAAAAGAGATGCCAGAGGTACTATGCCTGCGGGAAACGTGGTTGAGAGAAACTCCTCTGATTGACGGCTATTCAGTAAATATAAATCCAGCAAAAAAAGGAGAAAAAGGAAGACCAATAGCGGGTCTGCTGATAGCGATAAAAAAAGAACTAAACTGGAATGTGATTCATTCTTGGAACTTGACTCCATATATTCAAATCTTAGTCCTGGAAACACCGTCGCCCCTCGATGATCAACACCACCAGCACGTTGTGCTGATGAATATATATTGGGTGCCAGGAGCTAAAGGAAACAAATCCCTTCCAAGGGATGTAGCAGTGGCAATTGATGAGCTGAAAGCTAAATGGCATGACCCATGGATAATATTGGTGTGCGACTTAAATTGCACTTGTCTGGACGAAAACAATAAAGCACTCGAAGACGTACCGAAAACGGCCACAACCAAACACAAAAGAGGGGTCAATTGGAGGTCCATGTTATAATCTAGAGATTGCACAATCCTAAATGGAGTCACGTTATGCGACATCCCAGGGAAACCGACATGGCGAGGGTTGAAATCCAAAGCCATTTTAGAATACGTGACAGTTTCAACCAATATGTCAATGTTTATTCAAAAACTTGAGGTGCAACCGACCAAGGCTAGTGACCATAATGCTATCAAACTTACTTGTTCTAGTTTTCCTCCTAAGAACGCAAACGAAATATATCCATTTAAGATAGAAATTAATACTGGGAGAACTCGAGTTAAATTGAATTCAGCAAAATTACCAACGCTGAATGACAACTTGACATCCACCCTAAATGATTTGTATCTGCAGCTACCTCTGCAAACCATCGATTATGTTCCTTTGCTAAAAATCTTCCATACTAGAATTAAACCTGTGTCTACAAAACCAATAATGTCACATCGACATATATTCGATCAAGCCGTGCTTGACAAAAAAAAGATTATGAGGAAACAGCTAAAATCACTGAAAGACTTGAATGAGGTAAACAAAACTGATAAAGTACGAGAAATAAAACAAACCTTCAGAAATTGGAGGAAGTTGCACAAAAAAACAATGTTAAACCATGACTCCCAGGCAATGTTAAGAACGATATGTGAGAGAAATACAGCAGAGACGTGGGCTTTAATGAATAATAAAGAGACTTTGCAAGACGCAATAATAACAAATCCAGTCACAGAGAAACAATGGCAATTATATTACAAACAACAACAGCCAGCTCTTACACCTCTTATAAATGATTGGATTATACCAAAAAGGGAAGACATTTTGCTGACCATAGACAGTGAGACATTAGAAGACATGATTAAAAAACTAAAGAACTCTAAGGCACAGGGGCCAGAGGGCCTGACTAACGAAGGTCTGAAAAAGGACCCAGCGGAATGGGCTAAAATCCTACACCAACTGTTTAAATATATCTTGGATTCGGGGAAACTACCGACTTCTTGGAAGACGAGTATTGTGGTGCCAATCTTTAAAAAGGGCCTAAGAACAGTCCCAGAAAATTACAGGCCAATTGCCATTCTAGATGTGGCTGGAAAAATCTTTGCCTCAATTCTTTTAAAATCTTTGACAAATTGGGCAACTCAAACAGGCCATAAGGACGAATGGCAATCTGGGTTCGTAAAAGGACAAGGCACCCCATTAAACATCTTTATTCTAAATCTGTAGAAAGCTCGAACCCTGTACAACAAACAGGCAAAATTCTATATAGCTTTTGTTGACCTATCAAAGGCTTTTGATGCAGTTGATCGAGAGAGGATGTGGAGGAAATTAAAAAAATGGAATTGTCCAGAAATTATACTTTACAACATAAAGGAATTACACTCGAACACCTCAATTAAAGTGAAACTAAATAAAGCCGGCCTGTTATCGGACACAATTCCTACGACCATTGGGCTTAAGCAAGGATGCCCCTTGGCTCCAGAATTATATAAACTATATTCCTCAGATATGGAAAAAGCCTTTGCAGATATAAGATCCTTCCCAGCAAAACCTGCTAATATAGCAATTGGACGATTGATCTATGCAGACGACATAGTTTTAATCGATCAGACTCCTATAGGTCTTCAACATCAACTAAAAGCATTAGAAACATATGTAGCCAAAAACAAAATGACCATCAATCCAGACAAATCTAGGATTTTGACGTTCTCTAATACCAAAAAGAAGAAAAATATAAACTCACCCCAATGGTATTTATCCAATAAAAAGATAATGGAAGTAACCGCTATTACATACCTGGGGGTTCGTATCAATACCAACAGATATGAAGCCCCGAGATGTTAGGATTTAAAAAACAAACTTGGAAACCTAATAGGCCAAGCTAAGATTCTACTGGCGCGATACTGTAGATTCTGCATGAAACCGCTGATAGACTTCTATCGTGCAAAAGTAGTGGCAATCCTAACCTATGGATCAGAAACCTCACTCTTATTGGACCACAAAATATGGTCACGGCTAGAAGGCAAGTTCTGGAGATCTATTTTGGGATTGCCAAAATCTTTCCCTATTCAATTAATTAGAAGAGAGCTGGCACTATCCTCTCTAAAAGTCATCGTGGAGTGGAAGATATTGTCTTTCTACAGATGATGCCTAGAACCGCCAACAAAGGGGGTTTTGCGGCCATAAAAAAGGCAACTGATGAGAGGTCGGAACCAATATTGACTGAATGGGCCAAAATATGTCAGATGATCCTTCTTAATTTAAATGAGACGGAAGAATCCTTCTTAAACAATCCAGATCAAGTGAAAAACAAATGTACACTAGAGATTGGATTGATACACTGGACGAGCTTACTAAATATTGAGGCTTTGAAGAATTCTGGGCAGTTCCGCGAAAACTGAATATACTACCCAAATACCTAACTCTTTTCCCCAATTGGTTCTTGAGGCAAGGCTTCTTAAAGCTGCGTTTGAATCTTTGGCCAAGTAGAACCAATCATTATAGAAAAAGAGAGAGAGATGAACCAAAGAACTGTAGATTATGTAAAAATGTATTAAAAGTTGAATCATTGAAATATCTGCTGCTGGAATGCCCTACTGTGAGAGGTGAACGACAGATGTACTTAGGTCATATCTGGCAAGAACATAGATTCAAGGACATTGATCTTTGGTGGTCAAACCTGTTGGAATGAGATAAGATCTCAAACAATCTTGCAGTCATAAACTTCATCCAGTTCATCTTTGAAAAAATTGAGGGACAAGACGAACCTCTTGGAACAGTGAAAAGGACCTGAAATCAAGCAGACTTTTGCAGTGTTAAACACTAAGCAACATAAAAGAAAAGAAAGAGAAAGGAAATAAGAAACAGGCATTTTTATAAATGTTTATTAATATTTTAGCATATCTGTAGAACAGAAGTTTGGGAAAACGCTATTCTTGTTGTCTTGGGTTATTTTTATTCAATTATTCTTGATTTTTAAAATGTTCTTTAAGCTTTCTTTAACGATTGAATTAACTCTTGTCTTGATTTTGTATAGTTGTACTTGCTTCTTTTTTTACTCTTTTTTATGACATCTTCTAATCTTTTATGTTGTTTTCTAATCTTTTATGTTGTTTTCTGTTTCTTGTTCGGTAAAAATAGCTAAAGGTTTTCTTGTTTAAACCAAAGAGCTAAATAAAAAAAAATAAAAAAAAGTATACATTACTGTATACAGAATTCTCCAGCAATGCCAATACACCTATATATGACAAGACCTGCAAGACGCATGCCACTGGACACGCTCATATTGTCACACTTGTAGATAGTGCATTGTGTACACAAATGACTCACATGGTAGGACACCAAGCAGTGGATGATGTCAGAGTTCTCCATTCACTAGCCCTGGCGGACAGTGGACATGGATGAGCGACAATGTCGGTGAGAAGTCGCATGAACGTGTGCTCCAGACATGAGTTGCAGTGGTTGGACAGAAGATCTTTGGCTTGATGCTGGACCTAATATGCACTAACATGATTGCCCAGTCACCTGTTTCTTTCACATTTCCGAAATGCCCAGTTTCAATATGTGATGTATGTGTGGCTGGCCGTATTCTGTCTGTATGCATTAGGATTCACATACGCATGTTTAGTCAGGTAGGTAGGCCTCTGAATATTGTTGTCTGACTTTGCACAGGTTACGATACAGTGGAGGAGGAAGAGGAGGTCCAACCATCCACCAATGCACCCCGAGGTACTGTGCCTGGGGAGAATCCCTTCGTGTTGCAGGCCACCTTCAGAAGGCCTGCTGACATTTTCGATGATGCTGCTGAATCTGATGTTTAGGGCGTACTGAGGGACATAATGGAGGGCACATCACTGAGAAGTCCAGATGCTATGGAGCTTCTTGAGGCTGCTGAGTCAAAGGAAGAGAGCCAGGAGACCCTGGGCATGGCCATGGGAAGTCCTACATCAATGATTGCCTTCACCCATCATGGAGGCAGCAGCAGAGGCTGGTGTCAGTCAGAGGTTTGTAGACCGATGCCAATGACAGTGCACTCCCTGTGATGCGCCCAGGCTTTTGGCATCCCGGCTTGCTAGGCCCTGCACACATTGTGGATGTTTGCGGGCTGGACAGTCAGAGTGGAGGGAGGAGTTTCTGCGTGCAGGTGCCCAATGGGCAGGGTACAGCAGGAGATGGCCAGGGACATGCATTGCCAGACAAAACATGTAATCTCCTCAAATGCTGCACACACTGCCTTTCGCTGCCTATTGTGACAGGAGAGGAGAGAGGGCAATGATTTGGCTTTGAGACAATCCTTGCATGATGAGTTAGTGGCTTCAAGGGACCTCCAGTGCAGGATATGGCCACATTGAGGGAAACCCTCCATGTTGATATGTTGGCCTCCAGGGAATCCCAACATCAAGACACAGATTACCTGTGTAAATGCCTGCATGCAGACATTTTAGCCTTCCTTGAGACAGTCTCTTAACATGCAGTTGTAGACATCAAGGGTCAGCATGCATAATGACTCTTTGGCCACTTGTGACATCCATCATCAGGACCGTGTAGCTATTCGGGCCCACATGTACACATCCTTCTCACGAGAGGCCATATCCAATGAGGATTTGGCATTGCATGGTGAGAGTGTACATCCCAATTTCCTATTTCTTCCAGGGTGGAGTGTATTTTTTTTAACCCCATCCAGGGAGAACTGTACCCTTTTTGTGCTCCATCCAAGGTGATTTTGTTTTGTCCTCATCCAGGGTGGACTGTATCATTTTTTTGGTCCTCGTGTCAGGACCACTGTGTTCTCGAGGGCAGTGATTCAACTGCTCATGGTGCTTTTGGTACTTATTTTACGGGGCACATTTTTGAGCTGTTGGACTGGCCATGCAGTCATGCTCAGTGGAGTCAAGTGATGTGGTCTTATATATTGCTACAGCCTCCCACATACAGGTAAACATTCCATTCAGCATTGATGTGGCAATGTACATTCTGTCAGACAGACTCCTTTGGCTGGTCCAAGCACATATCCAATGTAATTTCAGGTGTCCTGCCTCATCCAGTGCACACACTCTGTAAGATGACTCCCAAGTACCCAATTTCCACCCAAGTCCCTATTCCCTCTGCTAGACACTGACCCTCCTAAAACCAATGCAGAGGCCCAGTGTTAGGTGGAGGTGGTGAGGGATTCACAGTACAACAGCTGTTCCACCAGGTAAGGTTGTGCACTGTCATTCTTTTTCATGGCTGGTGACAGATGCATCCCAATAGTGGCATAATGTGGCACATATAGAATGTGCATGATGTATGTGATATGGTGATGACTGGGTGATGGTCACTGTCAGCGAAGATGTAGTTGTCCTACATAATTGTGTGTGTGTGCACGTCTCCTTGATCAGCTATGCATTTGTGTTTTGTCATTGGTTGCACCTCCACGACTTGCTGCTTTAAATCAGTCTCCTCAGGTTGTTCCTGAGCACATGTTTTTGGCGGGGGCTTATGCAGAAGCTTCTTTTTGTGTGGCATTAAATTTGCACTTCTATCATGTCAGCCATGTATGCCGTCTCCCAAAATGTTTCATTTCAAGTTGCCACTTGATGATCAGGGGTGGACTGGTCTATAGGGAAGTATTATAATTTCCCAGTAGGCCTCTGCACCACAGGCCTATTTTTTGTGGTATTTCCAAATGTCCTCCTGGGGAATGGGTTGGGCGTGTAGAAGTGTGATATGGGGCCACTTTGAGAATTATTTCCAGGCCCTCTTTTGGTTCCCAGTTCACTCTTGTCCATGATGCCTGGGCATGTAAAGCACATGACTCTCACAGTCCATGTCAGTGGATAAGCCATATTAAATGGATGTGGGGATGTGTGAAGTGTGTAGTGCCTTGCTGATGAGGTGTGGGTGTGGATGCCTAAATGTCTTTTTCACGTGCCATGTGTAATGTTGCTGTTGTGTTCCATTTGATTTGATCAAGGACTGTTAATAATGAGGGGTCTGTAACTGTGCATTATTTTTTTCATGTTTTTGTATCTTGTGTGTGGTGAGATAGCTTCCTTGAAGATTTGGTCGGCATCTTCATGATGGTAGACGGGACATGTTGAGGGTATCAGAGATGTGAATGAGGAGGGGGTGGGTGAGCAGCTGTTGATTTTCCCATTGCAGGAGTACATACATGATAGTGGTGAGTGGTGGTGAGCAGGACCAGCTGCAGTGGTTGCCGAAGTACCCAGCTCCAAGATTGCAGTCAGGTGAGACATGCTTTTGCCGTTTGATGCATGGGACTCAGGGCAACACATGTGAAAGAGCTGGCTTACAATATTATGTATTTTGGGCAATCCAAGAGGCACATTCTCATGGTGTTTTTATGGCAAGATGCATAAGCCTGATTGCATTCTTGAAGGCCATCCGGATGTGCCTTTACTGTGTGTGCTTTGCTGTATGTGTCCCAAAAGTGTTGATATTCCTGTGAAATAGGTGTGTACTACCTGGTTGTGTGTGTCCTGTCCCTGTGCCTTTTGGCCTGCTAAGGGAATGGGTGGTACCTGTGGATGAGGGCCAGAAGTCCTCCTATATCTCTACTGCTATGCCACACCATGTAGCAATATTGTGCAGAATACAACATGCCACAATGATTTTGCATACTACAGGGGTTGCATAGAGTAATATACCTCCTGAGTGGTCAACGGAGCAGACGCGTGACATAAGCACCTCACATGGGGTGGCAGGATTCCTGATGGGTGTCAGCTGGAATAGTGACAGCGAGTAGTCACTGTTCCCTACGATGAGTAAATGATTACTAAAAGGGAACCTCTCTCAGGAATTGTATTTACCAAATGGATAGGGCATTTATTTTTGAGCATATATCGACTGATCAGAAATGATTTTCCATTGCAGCTTACCTTCAATTTTCTGACATTTACACATGCGAACCTCCTGGGTCAGAAACCGCCATCTTGTGATAATCATATCCGTTGATCCATTGCCCTAAGTTTAAGGGCCCTCGCGGCAGTAAATCAAATTACCCGCCCCTCAAGATGACATCGATATGTCAAACCAATATGCTCCACCTCTTCTCATGACATCGATGCACAGCGTAGCCAAATGTACCCTGTCATCAACAACCTCATCATTACCCAATGGAAAACCAGGAAGATCAACACACACATACTCTCTTTTTGCAAAAAGAAGAAAACAACTTATACTTTTCAATAAAAACTCATAGTTGGGAATTTACAAAGTTGTTATATTGCTTAATTCAAAGGACAAAAAGGGGAATACATCAACGAATCATTCAAATATTCTGTGCACACAATCAGTGGAAGAACACAATGTTTACTACAAGCCATAGATCAAATTTTTAGGGCGACTGTCACATTCCATTTTATCTTTCTGATTCCATTCATCGATGGCCAGTACTTCAATCGGAAAAGTCAAATGTTGATATCCACATGTCTTTATTGAGTGAATATTGCCATGTTTGTTAGTATGACGGGCACCACAAATGGGCATACTTGGGTGGGTCGATCGTCCCAGAAGATAGTAATCATTATTCCATTTGTGATGACAAAATTCCAATTCTGGTTGAAGAACCCATCGACAGGCAGATGATTGTCATGAAATACGCACATCTTTATGATATAACTATGTAAATTAGAGAAATGGGAAATATATTTTAGTACCCATTGGCAAAATGAGTATGATATTTCACTAAATTTCAATACAAAATTACTTCAATTAAAAAATGCACCATCTTTGCATCAACTTGAATACAAACATTTGCAAAATATTATTGTAATACCTTCATTTTTGCTTACATGATTTGTAGGCTTTCCAATTTAACACTGTGAAATGAATCTTGTTCTCATTCAACAGCTCTTACAAATAGAAACTTGATTTTCATGTGTTCAGTTTCTTTCAATTGTATCTTATCTTCTTTTTATGTTACTTGCTACATTTTATCCTTGCAATTGTCACTGCGAGGGATTCAGGGACAAACTATAAAGCAAATCTGCGTTGTGTGCTCAAATTTCCAAGGTCAAGCTCGGTTTCATTTTCGGCTTTAACGCAGAATATAATAATATTATGTTCCTATTGCAATAGTAAGATCTACAGGAAAAATGCAAAAATATTTTTATTCTTCAAAATCACATAGGGCCTCATTACGACCCAGGCGGACTTCGCGGTGCTAAATGCACCGCGAAGCATGGCGGAAAGCCGCCGATAGCGCCATGGGGGTTGGCGGATTTACCGCCCCATTCCGACCTCGGCGGAGCGGTAAATCCCCAATCCCCATTCTGCCCTTCCCCATTCCCATTTTCGCCCCATAGGGTATAATGGGAGTGGGGAAGGAGTTAATTACGCCACCGTAAAATACGGTGGCGTAATTAACAACGAGGTCCCGTAGCGCCATGGTTTTCTCCGGCTGGTAAAACCAGGCGGAGAAAACCTCCATGGCGCTACGGGAACTCGTAGTATGGCGGAGAGGTACGCCATGCACTACGCTGGCGTAACACCCTCTCCGCCAGGGTCCTAATGAGGCCCATAATATTTTGTTTAAACATTAATATAAATATACATCTTTT
This sequence comes from Ambystoma mexicanum, assembly GCF_040938575.1. Classification (NCBI taxonomy): domain Eukaryota; kingdom Metazoa; phylum Chordata; class Amphibia; order Caudata; family Ambystomatidae; genus Ambystoma; species Ambystoma mexicanum. The sequence goes on along the minus strand of NC_090940.1, from coordinate 502,341,361 downwards.
TTTCTGTTTTTATCAAACAAAACTACAAGCACACTCAGGGTATTCTGGTTTTACATCTGGTCTGCCACTTTTACAATCCAAATATATTCACTGTCAATTTAATTTGTTTTAAGTGAAAAACAACATACTTTTTTTAAAACCCAATTGAAACAGTGCCCTATACCAACAACTACAATTCAATAAAATGTTTACTGTGCTTTCAGTAAAATAGTAACATTTCACAATATACCCCCACCCAGGCATCAGGTGTGGGACTGGGTTGCCATGCTGACGTCATCTGTATGGAAAAAGCCAGCATCCAACAGGAGGGGAATGGTCATCGGCACCGACAGATGCACCGTACTGTCTTTCTACTCCGGCTGTTGGGGGACGGGGCAGGGTCCCATGTTATGTTATGTTACAGTATTTATACTAGCTGTTCCCAGAATAATATACACCATTCTAGAACATCTTAAATGTCAAAATCGGTTGGTATTTCATAGGGTCACTTCTGACCCCCTTCTTAAATATTGGAATTACCAGTGGGTGCAGAATCAGTGGTGATCATGGTGTGGTTTAAATTGAACATTTTGTAGTGGATTTGCCCAAAATGAATTATTTTTAATGAATCCTTTTATTGAATTATCGATATTGGTGGCTTAAAGGATCTGAGTGGTTATTCTTTTATTTGTTTTATTAGATGTATTTTATTATGTATTTATTATGTTTCTGATTATGTATTTGTATTGCTTAAATGTGTATATGGATTATATTAACCAAAATTGCACAATAAAAACAGAAGAAAAATAAATGTACAACTAAAGGGTGTATTGCTGGATCCACAATGGGATACACAGCTGCAAAGTCTGTTGACACCCTTTGAACTAATACTTAACACCCACCATGGGTTCAAAGGGCTTGTCTCCAGACTATACACCTCCCTAGTCTAAAGCCGGGTCTATCACCGTATTGAGATCTCCTCCACAAATGAGTAAGCCTGTTTTCCATGTCTCTAAAAATTTGAAGACTTCCCTGCAGAATGGAGTTTGGTGCTGATTTGGCGCATTAGCCGAGCAAAATGTGATCGCAATCGATCCTATGTTCCCATTTGTAGCCAGCTATCGGCCATCTGTGCTTCTATGAATTTGTGCAATTCCTAGACCTAATGACGCCTGGTATAATATCCCCACTCCCGCCTTCTTTATGGGACCTGAAGTCCAAGTGGCACGACCAAGGCCTTTCCCTTTAAAGACATATTCCTTCCCTTTTATTTAAACTTTGATACCTGAGTAAATAATACATGCAACCCCGACAGCTTAAATTCTTCGAAGCATTGATTTCTTCTGCAATGAGTTTAACCCTTTAATATTTAAGGACACAAAACTAATCATGCCATCAGCCATAATAGTGGTATGATTTTTTTTCCCCATTAACCATCAATCTCTGAGAGATAAAGCGCACAGCTACAGAGTACTTCATTTTGTTTTTCACTATAACCTCCCCGCTCAAGTTTCCCCTGTTCATCATATATGCCATAAACCCTTGAACCTGATGTTCACTGTTAGGTTCTCCTCCCCCTTGACCCCTCTTCCCCCTTTTTGGAGAAATGTGACCAACCATTTCCCTTTGACCTGAGACACCCTATACATCTAGGGCCACTCAAGCGGAGCCGCTCACCCTGAAGCAACTATAATTCCTTTTAAAGGTACTGCTGTGTATTTCTCTGATAACTTAACCTATAACCTCTCAACTTGAGAACTGTGACAAAGAACCCCTTAAGCTCCTTCGCCTTCCTTCCAAACTATGTTTTACATGGCAACAGGCCTATCACTGCCAAGCACACATACTAAAAAGGACTTCATACTCAGTACATAGCAAACTGAAGGTCTCTTGAATTTAGAATTGCTGGTAATGGGGTGTAGCATCTTCCAAATGTCCTAGATTCAAAGGCACAACCTTGTCTGGGCTGGGATTTCCAATTCCCTAACTTAGCTCCTCGTGGTGTCCGTACATCATCCAACTCTGCGCCATGGTCTTCAGATTTCAATTATTTTAGGATGCTAGTAGCTTTGCCTCCAATACAATTCTATACTCCTCTATGTAGTGTCAAAAGTTAAAAGAAAAGGTGAACCCACATATGTACCAAATCACCTGCTCTTGTAGCCATACTGTTAGTGGTTGACAGTCTTTCCTCTTCAATAAGGTGTTTGATGATTGGTCCTGATATATCTTGACGCGCGACCCTTCAAAGTCTATATGTTCTTTCTCTCTTGCCTTCTGAACAATTTCAATCTTCTGTCTGAAGTAGTGGCATTTTACTAGGACCGATCTCGGGCCATTTGGAGGGCCACCACCCCTGTGAATCTTATCAAATGCTACCTCAGGTGTCGGAGGTGTTTCAAAGAGAGAGTTGATTAGGGCTTTCACTCACTATTCTAAGAAGAGAGCAGTCTCTCCTGGTGATTCCTTCAGTCCATTACACAAATATTAAAACCTCTTTCTCTTTTTTCAAGATCATCAACCCCAGCCACCAGATCGGCCTCTCTCTGTTCCAGGTCTAAAAAGCGACCTTCCATCTTCATCTCTGTGAGGTCAGATGACATCTGATTGTGCTCCAATGATTCTAGTTTATCTACCACTTTGACCATCTTGGTGTGCAATTCTGTTATTTTTGCAGTTATGCTGCTTTTCATGGGCCTTATTTCCTCCAATAGCAAATGCACATTAATTTTACTTGATGCTTCTTGGTCATTGCCCGGTATGCCCGGCAAGTCCACTCAGTGTTGCTACTCCATTGCAGCTGTGCAATGGCAAAACCCCTGCAAGATCGCTGCAATGCTTTGGTCCAGCATGACCTCTTCAGTTAATACTTAAAAGCGAAACATAGGTCTGCCAATGTCAGCTTCCTTCAATGCTCAATTTAATAGCCTCACAAGCCACTTGCTATGTCGGGCCCTTCATAATGATTGCAACACTCACTGTATTTCATACTTCAGCGCGGTGTCATACCTTTCCAACCAGATACTGGTTGTTTGGTATTCTTTAATTTATGTTGTTTATGCTTTGTTTTAACTGTTTTGTTGTTTAGTGTGTGGGAGATCCTAGACTAGGAAGGGAACCCCTGGCAGGGTAGGCCTAGTTAGGGTTTCTTTGCAATTTTTGTTGAAAATAAAAATGCAAATACAGAGAAAACTACAAGCAGTTGTCTGCCTCGCATTACTGAGCCCTCACAATTGCAGGTCAGGGTTTGCAAAGGAGAGTATGGAGACACCAGGTGTTAGTTAGGTGGAAAATTGTTGATATATGCAAGAACACGTTAAGTTGTACATTCGCTTACCCTCTGTTGAACCTGCTGGCCCAAAACCAATAAACAAATGAAAAGGAATAGAAAATATAATAAATGTGCATTGATAAGTCTGAGAAACCAGAGGTTGTCTCCTGAATAGAAGTCAGGAATTCCTTATTCAGGTGCCCAGGACACAGCCATCGCTGTTGGATCCAGTTCCTGGGGGTGGACCAGTGGGGGAGGATCACCTAGATGGGGGAGCCCAGGGTTATGCTCAGGGAATCGCCCCAGGTGAGACGCGTATTGTACCGGGGAAGATGAAGAGGAGGACGGTATAACCGAGGCCTTTGGAGGATATCCACCCAAATCTACCATCCCCTCTGTATTTAACAAATCCCTTTGGATTCCACACCACGTTGCATTTAGAAACCATCTCTCTCAGAATCCCTGCTTTCCTGTTCCGTATCCCAATACTGTCAATCATTCTTCTTCTTGTCGCTCTGATTATTTCCTGCACTCCCAACCTGCCCAGGTAAGGTACTACACTCCACACAATCCCCTATGTTCCGTTCTCCATCTCAGTTATTCCCGTCCATTTCAAAAACCTTCCAGTAGGATACTCTGACACTCCAACCTATCCCCTTTCCAATGTAAAGACTATAATTCCTGATACCCACATTTTCCCCAATGTAGAAAAACACAGACTTGTAATAAACCTGGTTAATTGACATGTCCCGACCCAAGGGTCAGGTAAAGTCAGGCAATGAATTTGAACCATGCACACTTGACAGCCTTTCCTTTTCCCGACAGGGATAAAGGGCGAGCGAGAGAGCTCACTACGAGCATGGTAGACAGCACAAAGAGATGGCGGGAAACAAGACGGCGGTGAGGAGAGAAGTGACCTTACCCTTTTCGTCCCATGTCAGTGGAACCTTTTGCGGAAGAGCCTAAGACTACAAACACTATCTCAAATGTTTGCAGCAGATGTCAATCGTAAAGGGAGCATGATGACGCTGATAAGCGGAAGCGAGGGAAACTCCTTCTATCATGGAACAGGCCTTGACTCTAGTAAAAGCTAAAGCCAAGCGGTTCATCACAGCCGAATAGTCGAGGGGAGAACCGACAAGAGCCGGGCTGTGTTGAATGAGGAACGCAAAGTGGCGAGTAGGAACTTAGTTCAATGAACTGTGAAAGAACTGTAAACATGTTGAAGGGAGACCAGCTGCAGAGGGAACTGGCTCCACGTGGGTGTTGCTCCAAGAGACTCTGGTCGATCAACATCTGAGCAAAACTACAGAAACCATAAGGCAGTAGGAGAGACGTCAGAAGAGGTCAAAGTGGTCACTTTGAAGGTCAAGTAAAATCCTCGTACAAGCAAATGACTTTGATCCACAAACTTGAGAAAGAAAGTGAAGTGAATCCCGTGAACATTACAAGTGAAAATGAATGTGAAGTTGGCAAGAGTGAACCAACGAGAAGGGGGAAAAGTCTAAAGTCCTGAGAAACAGTGTGTTTACAAAAGCAAGGGCTGTCCACTACAAACTGTTTGAAAAGACATTGAAAAGCCAAGGGGAGTGAACCGCACTAAGGAGAGGACAGGAGAAGTACACTGGCCCACTGGTTGTTTTGGAATTCGAGCCTGGCAAGGGAGAAAACAAGAGACACTGTAAGACAGGAGAAGTACACTGTCCCACTAATCGAAAGAGGAGGGCGAACAAGGGGTGAGCCATTATCATCCTTATCAAGTGAACCCAAAAAGGGAGGTTCACAGCGAACTGTTGAACAGATTTTTGAGAGAACCATAGCAGAATACTGTTGAAAGGCATAGGCAACCCAGAGAAGGGAGGCCAACAGTTGAGACGGGTCCAAGCCCGAACGAAGGAGATCCAGGGGTGAAGATATCTCCCAAAACCTGTTAAGAGAAGGAACTTTTTTTGAAAGGTCAGCCCCAGAAGAGGGGGACATAAGAGTGAAACCTTCACCCAAAGTGAACGGCAAAGAAGAGCTTTTGTGATTGTTTTGAGAATACATCAGGCCCTTGAAGTCAAGAGACTGTCAAGAGGAACAAGACTTGTCTATCAACGGTCCTAATTGCTGCCATTCGAACTGTTAACTTGTGCTGGGAAAGTTTGAGTATGTGCTGTGCTCCAAGCTCCCATCTTACCCGTGCCTCAAACATGGCGAAGGGCGTCCCAGGCTACCACATCCTGACATATTATTTACAAACACTTCTTTCTTTTCCTGAAAACTACCCAGACCATTTATGTATTAGTTGTGAGGTTTGGCAATAGGGTTCTTAGTATAGACCCTTATTATTTGACACAACGCCAAAGGGACTGCCTTATTTTTAATTTGATGGTCAGCGCTTGCTCCCATCTTAGATTTAGGTTTAGATTAAGCCTTTTTCCACCCTATCTACAGTTTAAATAAACACAGTTGAACTGTGATCACTTGTGTCTGTCTTTACTGTTGTCACCATGAGTTCCTCGCAAAAGGGAGAAGTGGTTGGATAGATTATGATCAAGTGAGAATGATATTGAAAACGTTTTGATGGCAGTAATGATAATTTTTGTTGAGCTTGATGCTATAGCATACTATTTTTATTAGTGTAGTTGGTGGTGTTGGTGACTTGGACAATCTCTTTCCTTCACTTGTTATCATATTACTTCATTGCTTTTATTTCCTATGACTGTTAAAGTGTGATCATTGTTAACATTTAATAAAAAGAGTTGTGTATTCCTAAATAGAATGTAATGAAATCTAGAGTACCTAAAGCCGAGACGTAGCACGTGAAGAAATAAAAAGAATAAGAAATGCAATCACCCTTATAATACAAGGACTGAGTATTTTGTATGTTGATTTTAGGATTTTTGCCTTGTTATATGTTGTTGGTGAAAATATGAGAACATTTGAAATTCGCATGGAAAACGAAATGAAACACACTTAATTGAAATAAGTTGAAAATAAACAATGCAAAATTATTACATAAATACATTTTTTTATTGAAAGTAACATATTTAAATAAAAAGCACATCTTTTCAAAAAGCCTTAATGGTACATGCTGTCTACAAATTATAATTATCTGGTAGTGACACTGTCTGTAAAAATCCCTTGTATTGTCCGGTGGATCTAGGAAATTGTTCATGATTGCTCAAACCAATTCCCTAGCTAAGCTAAAGAAACTCAGGTGCCCGTCAAGAAGTCCAAATAAAAAGGCACAGTCTGACTAAAAAAGAAAAAAAGGCACCTAGGCTATCCCTGTCACTAGAATAAACAATAATAAAGTTTGGGTTCTGCTTGTGACTGTCAGGTACTGTCAGGATTGGAGTGACATATTCTTTTACATACAGTATCATATACCCATTTACATTGGGTCAGGGGAGACACATATTTAGTATAGAAAGGTTTTGGGAAGTTATTATGGGTTATATTTTTAAACAGCCAATTTTGCCCTTAACCTTCATTGCAGTCTATGGAAAATGCCCCAAGCCAAGATGGAGGTTCTCAGTCTAAATTCTAATTGGCTGGAGATTGTTTATAGGGAGGACAGTGAACATTCTAAACTGCCTTTCATCGTCTTTGCCCAGCTGAGAGGTCGTGTGCTATGCTGCTCCTGCTTAACTTGTTCAAGGGTGTCAAGTTTCAAGCAGTCGAGCAGCATCTTTGAAAATATAACAGGAGTCGTGTATGGAGTTTGGTGGAGACACAGGACAGGAGTGAGAAATTTCCAATTTACTGAGAAAAGAAGTTTTCAAGACTCAATCACAAGGTAAGTGACTTTCCATGTTTTGATGAACTTTGTAAAAAGGTTATATTAATTTAAAAGGATTGAAATCGCAAACCTGTATCTAAAAACTGAAGCGCGTACGTTTGTTTTCTTTCCTACGTATCATTTCAAACTAGCGCGTGATTTTTTTTTCCGTTACCTTGAGCCTGCACGTGTGACTCTGCGCGTGAGAGTGAAGCGTGTGCGTGAACTTTGGACTCGCGTTTACTGTTCATATACGCGAGGGTTTTGCTACGCGAGTTCGCGTGTGTATTTTATTACGCGTACCGTATCTGCGCGTGCGCAAGAACAAATCTATGTGGAACTTCCGCGCGAGCTCTCAGAAGTGTCACATGATAAAATAAAAGCACGTGTGCTTTTTTTGCCGCGATTTGGTTTTTGCGCGTATGCGTATTTTTTCGTGGGTTGGACTTTAGCGCGAGTGTGTTTAACTCACGTCTTGGACTTTAACGCTTGTGCGTCTTACCCGCTATTTGGATTTTGAGCGCGTGTGCGTATTTCCCGCGACTTGGAGTAAAGCGCGTGTGTTTTTTCCCGCGGTTTGGATTTTCAGTGCGTGTGCATATTTCCCGCGACTTGGATTAAAGCGCGTGCGTTTTACCCGCGGTTTGGATTTTAGCGCGTGTGCTGGATTTTTCCACTCTAAAAAGAAAATATTAAAATAAATACAAGAACTTAAAAGAACTTCCTTAAAACTTATTTAAAGAACTTTAGACCTTGTTCAAGAATCTTGAGGTTGAGAAGACTAACTACAAAGTTAAATATTACATTCATGGACCTGCTGAGAAGGCTGAATGATCTTTAAGATTCTGGTCAACAAGTAAGGAAGTCTTGTCTGCTTATCACTTCTCTGGGCATACTGAAGAGAAGTACCAGGTATGGTTTTTTGACTATTTTGGTAAAGGATATAGAGTTTTAAGGTTAGTATAGTAACCCATTGAGTAATGAGGTGTATTACATGTTTATGTTTTCACTACAGGTGAAGAACCAGCGAGTTGATAGCTTCCAGCCTGGTGTTTGTTTATTTGTCCCTTCCCCCTTTCCCCTGGAAGTGAGGTAAACTGAGCGGTTATATATTTTATCAGCTCAGAGTGCCACATTTTGGGTGGATTGTCGGGGGTTCAGCAGCTTCCGCAGACACCAGGATCTCAGCCTGACAGTGACCCAGTAGAATGACTACCTTGTCCTGGATGTAAAGTATCCCAGAGATTTCAAGTAGTCTCAATATAAATGTTCCCTAAAATTCCAGGCTTTTTGTGACACACAAACAAAACAAAACGGTTGTACAGGATCCTCTTGAGGGTAATGGAATGACTCCCTTCTTTTAACTTTTTATTTTACACTACTTCTGGTGGTCTTGTCATTGTTGTCAGATCTGATGGTCCACCCACTACAGGCCGTGCCACCACATTTCCGTCCCTCCAGATCCACTGCGCCAGTCTCGGGCGTCCCACTGCTTCTTTCTTCAACTTTGGAGACGTGCTTTGCTGCAGTCTCCCAAAGCATTAGTGGCTTAAACGAAAGGCTAGAATTACCTAATCGGTGTAGCTTAAGCTTCTCACCAACATCAGGAATAATAGACTTAGAAGAATGGATATGATAATAGTATGCTTTGGTACTTTCAAAAGAGCTCTTTCCAGATCTTATAGACTTTCGGGGACTCATGGGTGAAGGAGTAAGGCAGTCTCATCATGGGACTAGTATTTATATCCCCAGAAGAATTTGCCATTATTACGGCCCTCTGGGGGTGAGAGTTAGAGAGGCCTTGTTGCTGACCCATATCCCGGTCCTCAGTATGAGAGTCCCTCCCCATGAGGTCCTCCCGCATCTTACCAACCCTGGAGGAACTATCGGTTAGCTACCTCACCACCCTAGCCTTATGGACAAGGACTCGTATCTGGGGAGAAGTGATGAGAGTAGATGAATCGTTCCACTGTGTAAAAGATAGAGACATAGTTGTGTTGAATGAATCCAATAATTGAATGTATCTTGTTTGGCCTATCTTATAAAATCCAAGGCATTGATAAGAATTCAAAAACATACTTTGTGAGTAAAGTAGTCACAGTCCAATACTTTTGAGATAAGCATACACCCTTTTGAAAAATCAAAGATAGGAAGATGATTTTTTTAATAGCTTGAAAGTAACTACAATTTTATTGTTGGTTCACAAAATAGAAGATGGGCGAGTTTGGCATGAACAAAGAACAATACATTTTCCAATATATCAAAAATATATTTTGTGAGTTTACCCATGAGATCACCATATATTAGCAGAACAACATAAAAGGCTATTGTGCAAGGTTGACACAAATAGAATATACAGACACAATACTTAGTCATTACTAGTTGCATGAGGGCGAACAATTCCATCATCAACATTTTCAACACAGATCTTATAAGGCAGTCTGCCATGGAGTCATGCAGCTGGGTAACTCATTGTGGTGGAGGCTCTTCTTCGGCTATGTAAGCCAAGCAGCCAGAGTTTTCTCGGCAGCAACAGTTCTCCACCAAAGTTGGCATTACCTCACATCAATGGCAGGTACATCAAGTGGAAATGGCTTTCATGTGTCGAGAATCAGGATACTGGGAGCGATCGTCACGACTTTCACTCGATTCACCATCTTTTCGGCTACTTTCTCTCTCAACCATTTTCTCTTCAGTATACTGCGGCTCGTAAAGGAATGGATTCCATAATTATTGAGGATTGAAGAAGGAAAAAATAAATTGTGGGAGAAAAATAAAAAAAAGTGTAATGTGTATACAGTAATGTATTGAGGTTTTATTTCAAAATGCCATGTAAAAGAAAAAAATGAGAAGAAACAGACATGTTATTAAAACCCATAGTGCAAAGACAACAGGAATAGGCCCAAAGTTGGAAACTTCTCATTGGTAGATGGTAAAAGAAGTAACGTAAATATGTAATTTAAATATGGTTTAGTAAAGTCATTTGTCAATTATGTCATAATTATTGAAATTGAAAGTGCTTACAGAGTAAATTAATTTGAGCTTGCATAAGTACCCTTTTCAGTTTAATTTGTCATAGTTGTTAGGTAGCTGAACAGAGAAAATAGAATTCGTGGACACTCGCAATGAAATAGATGGACACTAAGGCAGCAGAAACTCCAATGTTGTCTGATCAGAAATGGTTTGTTGATACTTATCAAGGAAAGAGATGTCTTGAAATTTCCATGGAGAAACGTCAATAGATTGCTCACAGAGGACATTCAAATGAGATGTGCACTGGCATTGTGACAAGGGATGTAAGCATCTAATGATGTCAGCTTGACGGGTGGGTGATCTGATTTACTGCCGCGAGGGCCCATGAATTTAGGGCGATTGATCAATGGATAAGATTATCACAAGATGGCGCTTTCCGACCCGTGAGTGTCGCATGTGTAAATGTCAGATTATCAAAGGTAAAATGCATTGATCGATCGATATATGTTCAAAAATACATGCCCTTTGCATTGGGCCAATAAAATTCCTAAGAGAACTTCCCCTTTAAATGCATATTGTTATTTCTTGTGGTGCTGTTTGTCATTTGACTGCTTGTGTTTGTGTGATAGTTGATACTCACCCACAAGCCAGCTGTTGCCAAAGGTTCCTGCTGCAAGGGACTGGAATCTAGGGGAATGCTGGAAGGTATATCAATCATGCATGCATCCTTGGTAATTGGCATTGACAGGCATGATGTGTCCCTTGGCATCACAGATCACCTGCACATTGATGGAATGCCAATGTTTCCTGTTGCGATAAATGTGGTTTGTGTCTCGGGGGTATAGGGGGAAATGTTGCAGAACTACATGGAGGCAGTCGATGGCTCCCAGGGCCTGGGGAAAGTGTGCAAATGCATAGAATTCCTGCAACACTCTCTGCCTTGCCTGCAGGGTGAGTGGCATGTAAATGTGCCTAGGGACACATGATGGGATGGAGCGCAAGACCTGGTGGAGGCATCTTGATTGTGTAGGCTTCGCCGGATGGATATATGTGATTTTTTCAAAACCAAAAATAGAGAATGACTTTTTAACAAACCGAAAATGCAAACAAAATATTGTTTTTTTGGGGTGGGGCTCCCCTAAACCCCCAGTTTCTCATGCTTAATAACATACCCCAATCAGATTTAACACTTACCCCACCCCACATATCTATTTTTTTGAAAATTCAGTATTTTTAGGTATTTTTTATTTGTTAAAATGTCATTCTCTATTTTTTATTAGTATAATCACTGGATATCATGCCGGATTAAACCCTGTGGAGGTCCCTAGGCAATAAAAATGTTGGGTCCTCCCTTGCAAATGATCTCCTAAAACATTTAAAATTGTTTTCACCGCTTTATTTTGATCCATTGTCACAGGGCTCCTAAGAGGAGTAAGAGGAGTGGGGCCCATAGGGCGGTGCCTGGTTGGCCTAATGGATAATCCAACACTGGATAAATGTCCCACAATGGCTGTGGTGTGTTGGAATGATCCTGTGACCAGGAAGTGTAGGGCTGGTCAGAGGCGGCGCAGCCTGTGAGCACTCCCTGACCAGGTCTAGGGTGACATGCGGAGGGAAGCGGTATCTTCCATGCGCCTCCTCATCTGGCATCCCCAATAATGTTGTTCATATCCTGGCATTCCTCCTCATCCTCCACCTCCTCCTTCCATGTAGTAAAAATCAGTGCTAGCAATACAAGATGCAGCATTGTGGCACTTGCATGTTCATTGGGTTGCATTGCGCATTTATGTGTGAGCTTTCATTGCGCTTTGCGATTGTGGTGGTAAGATCGCGGGATGATGGTTCTCTTTTGGAGTCAAAACGATTGCACAATAGCTTTTGTAGAATGGCTTTACTTAGCGCTTGATGGGGCGTGATTGTTGTTTGCATGGTGCCTCCCTCCCCACACCATGTTCTTCCTCATTTTCCTTGTTCAATGAGGATTTTGCATGCTCCGCCCCCTTTCTATTCTTTGCGCTGGCCCTTCCCGCGCCTCCGGTCCAGAGCACTAAGAGAAATTGGCCAGCCCAAAGTCCGATCTGTGTATCGGAATGCGTTTTTTAGCGCGGTGCAAAGTGTACTTTTATGGCTCACAGTCACTAAACGTTTTGAAACTGTCTCCCCATCTCTCCTTCTTCCGGACAAACTGAAACTTCACAAAACCAGATAATCTTTTGTCTAGTCAGGCAGTTTATGACAAGTGTTGCTTTCCTTCTCAGGACAAAAGCACAACTGATTATCATTTGCAAGTGCCCGCAAAGCTAGCCTTGTGGTAATCTTCGTACCAGTGGAGTCATTACAATGCGCCCAGCCCCTTTTCACGCTGGTTTCGAAATGACTCACTTTCGTTCTGTCGGACGCAGAGGTGTACATGAGTCAAACCACGGTGAACTGGCACAAGAAGAGAAAACAAAGACAGTATATTTGATTAAAACCTACTCATAATAGAAATTGCAAACAAATTAAAATACAGCATGGTGATATAATACAATTGGCAAACAGCTGTGCCACACACACGTTTTCCACACATAATTTTCTAAAGTAGTAATGCACACTGGTAGGAAAGGGTGTCCGGTGAGATGATATTGTGCAAGTCCACACGGCAGCGCATGCCCAGGGATAATGCATCTGACATGATCTCTGGGCCTGCATGGCAACATACGCATGCGCGTTGTGGTACCAGTGGACACCCTCTTGTCTCTGTTTCGGTTGGCATTTGACGTGTGCATTCACAGAAGAAAGAGTTGGGGTTTCCAAAGCGAATGTACTGCAGTAGAGGCCAGATCCTCTAAGGTTTTATGTTGGAAGAATGCATTTCTATGAACCAAAGTAAAAAGGTAGAATTTGTTTACAAAAAATGTGTGTATCACAACATACAGGTCCAACCCTCCTTACTATATGCTTACGTCAAACTCACCATTTATATATACAAAATGCGGTAAACAAAATTTCGACCATTTTACTTTTGGTCAAAAAGGTGATTATGTCCTGTAATACCCAGTTTTAAGAACCCCCACTCTGACGGCCTGATTCTCATGTAGGCGCAGTGGAGCATGCTAAACACATGCTTCACTGCGGCTTTTCGAGCCCAAGGACCACGGTTATTCTCAAGTGGGCCTGGGTGTCGTCGCTGTGCACGACAGTGCACTGCCTGCAATCCGCCTGTTTCTGTGGAGAACGGGCGGACTGCAAAATCTCGGCAGCATTTTCATAAAATAACGAGGAAATCGCAATTTTACGAAAGTGCTGCCGATATCAGGATCAGTAATGATCATTTTCGTTGGACTATTTCCTGCCTCTTGTGTCTGGATTAAGTCATACCTCATGACATAAGACATGAGGCATTTCTCAACATGAGATGAGGAACTGGCACTCCTCCACAACAGCAGCACCAAAGTGCCGTACTTGTGCGCCACTTTGTGCCGTGTGTGCAACTGGAGGAGTGCCATTGGAATCGGCATGCAAAATGCTGCATACCGAAAGGGCTGGTTGCTAGATTGGCTTACCGCCCACTCTAGCAACCGGCACATACATTCCGAAAGTGGCACATTCATTCCGTAAAGGTTGCCGACGCTTTCTGGAACCTTTTTGATACTTAACACCACGTTCAGAATCGAGCTCTGATAGTGGTCGGGAGCAGCATTTGATATTTGGAAATTAAAGAAGTTCATTTTGCGAGAATATCGGCATTATGAATAATATAAATCAAATCAATCCGCTCAAATCAAATTGTAAGCAACAGAAGACAATATTTGGTATGATACATTCGACTAAAATAGAATCTGCTGTCAGCTGTAAATATACTCTAAATCAGGTTCTCGGACTATATAGAGGAACAAGGCCAACGAACGTATTTTTTTGTGAGGTCCTAATATGTAAAGAGGACTTGCACATTTGTTTAACATTAGCTCGTGGGTCCTTTATTTCTTATAATATATGAACGCCTTGTCACCTTATTTAATACCTGTTCTTTTGTTCAGTTAAGTGCTAGGCATAATCCATGCATTGAGAAGTTGATTAAATGTACAATCACAGCTGCTAATTAGTTGCAAAATATGTTTTAATCAGTCTAATACAAATGTATTCAAAAGTCAGCATTGCAGTTTATAATACATCTTAACATGCAAGCATACTCCTGCTTTCCTGTACATCATTCCAGCAGTGCACTATAAACGTACCCCCACGTATGTGTCCTTATTTATCAACTTGTGATGGGGGATTGACATAGACAATTAGGTAAAATAAAGTGATGTGCTAGACTTTAGTTAAGTGACTCAGTGTGAGCTGGAATTCTGCTGACAAATCAGCTTCTCAAAATACAAATGCATCTTGAGTCCATCCACCAGACACACATTTTCACTAATGACAGCGTACTTGACCACTTTTAGGATGGGTACACAGAAAGTTGTGAAGGCTTGATGTATAGAGCTAAGCTTTCCGCGCTTAGAAACCTCTGAGTATAAAGCGCGTTATAAATAACCAACTACAATTACAATTACAAAGACCCACATTAGGAAGACAGAATCCAGAGAAATAGGGGTTAAGTGGATGCTAGGGGAGTAGGGGAAGGGCAAAAGGGGCAGAAAGGCATAGACTACCAGGGAAGGGGAGAAGGAGCCTAATATGCAGCAAGAACTTCCCAGGTTGGTAGATGTGGATGGTGGATTGGGAACACTAGTTTTCCATGAAAACTAGAGTGCTATTGGAAACACAATAACATGTCCTATAAGTCTCTGCATTGCTATTAAAACACACTTGCAATACAACATGCTAAACATAATTTTCATTCTGAACCGATGGAAGAAAGGTCACCACAAAGACTCATCTCCCACAATCACATGCAAATTCACTATGGAATCCAATCTACAACAGTGTGAGGTAATACGTTGCATACTGTGACAAATCTGGATAGAGAGGCGCAATAAACTTTCAGGACCTAATCCCAGTGAAATTGGACCGCTAATATTTCAAAGAAAACACAGAGGTCAAAACCTCCATGATAAGGTTGTAGAAACCAGTGAGGAAGAACTCAGTAGCTTTATCCTACCCTAGTTGGTTAAGACTTTCCTGATGCAGTTGTTCAGCTCGTGCCTGGTTCTCAATTAGTCTTTCTAGGAGGTTTTAGAAGGACAACATACAAAGTTCATAACTTTTCCCCACTGCTTTCCATACCTGTGTCATTTTTAAGTACTCCTTGAAACCAACGGTTGCAGGACTTCCCGGCATCTCCCGATAGACATTGGTTGTGTTCCAGATGGTGCTGCTTGTTGGGCAGAGCTCAGGGGTTCTGGCTCCTCTCCAGTCTCTGGTCTTGGCATCCATTGTAGGGTCCCCAACCCAGCAGTGGTTGGCAGTAGTCGTGTCACCAGAGAAGACGGTCCCCCCCGTTGACTCTTGTTCCCTGACTGGAGCCCCTCGCTCGGTCAAAGCATCCACCATCCAGCCTCAAATGGAAGCAAATTAAACATGTGAGAAAGAACAAGAGACTCAATATCTCAAAGAGAATCATTATGGGATGCAAAGCTTGAGAGAGGTCAAGGGTGGAGAAGAAACCCCCTCACCTCATGAACTTTTGCAAAACCATAACAGATACCAGTCTGGGACCCGTACACATGGGAAGCAAAGCCTGAGAGAAGTTAAGGGGAGATAAAGAACTTATGCGAAACCACTAGTCTACAAGTGTTTTCATATGAGAAAGCCTTGGCAAGAGAGAATAACAGGCAGATGCAAGTTATGTGTGTACACATGATAAAGTCCAGGCAGGAGAGTATAATAGGAGGATGCAAGTTACTGGTGCGTTCCTATGAGAAATCCCTCTCAGGAAAGTATACCAGGCAGATGCAAGCTACAATTGTGTTCATATGAAAAAGCCCTGGCAGGAGAGTATACCAGGCAGATTCATGTTGCAAGTATATGTATATGAGAAAGCCCTGGCAGGAGAGCATACAAGGAAAAGTCAAGTTTAAAAATGTGTAAAGTACATCACATGAGGTAGTCCTGATAGGGATACTTCAGGAATATCCAAAGACTGAATTAAAGGCATCTTAGAGCGGAGAAGAAGCCTGGCAGGAGAGTACACCAGGTAATGTGCCAAGATTAAAACCAACAGCCAAGTTTTACATACTAGTTGTTTTGCTGAATAAGAGAAACTCAAGGAAACTAATGTGTATACAAGTGTAAACCATGGTGAAGAGGAATCATAGGGGAAGGGAACAATCTCCTGGACTGTGAACTTTATCCATTGGGAACATTTATGTCGGAGTTTTGCCTTGCATTTGAACTTAAATATTTGTGCACTTTCGAAGCCAAAGACATAGAGCTTCATTATGAGTCTGGCGGTCCGGAAACAAAAGGGGTCGGTAAGCCTACAAGGATCCTTGTTTCTGGAACACCAAACTCAGAGTCTGCCTGCTGGGGCTGCTGCAGCCAACAGGTCTGACCCTACCATGCACAGCGGCCCTGGTAGGAAGACTGATCACGGAAGCACCAGCACTGTTAGTAATGGAGCCAGTGCTTCCGTGAACCCATTCCCTTGGAGTCCTACTGGACTCCAAGGGAATGGAGACTAACATTTTCCGGCACCTAACTTCCTAGTCTGCCGGGATGTCAATGTCAAGGTGGCACCGAGAAGCTAGGTGCCGGTAAAATGTTACAAGTCTGGCGGCAAACCGCCAGAAGCACTGTCAGGGTGACTGCCAGACTCGTAATGAGTCCCATAACCTTTTTCACCTTAGAGTTCACTTTGTTAAAATGTGAGAGCCAGAATAGTACTTTGGACACAGGTCATTTTGCTTTGGACATCTTGACATTGGAAACATCCTTAGTTTTGTTTTAGGTAGTGAAATGCCTCTTAGAGTAGGGATAGAGAGGCATTTTCCAACCCCCTTTGTGTTTAAATAAATGTCCATGGACAAAACCATGAGTCCCCTGTTTCCACATCTCCTTCCTGGTTCCTCACACTCCCCTCTGGAGAGAAAGGACAAACTGTCCAGATTTGCGACATACCCCACCTGTTAATTGCGAGGGTCACCTTTGATTAGGAAGTAGAGAATGACTTGACAACTCCTCATTGTCTTGTTCTTTCTTTGTACCCGGGGTCACAAAGGGTTTCTCCTCCTCTGGGTCTATGACTCTTTGTTGATGGGGGGCTTTCCAAGTCCAGACAGATGGTTCTCTACCTGAAAAAGATTTCCAAGAGGATATGGGGGAGTATTTGGAAGATTTTTCTACAGGAGTATGGTGTATGAGGTCAGGGCAGTTGGTTCCTATGATTAGCTCTTCCAGTAGAACTGTACTAATGCCGTCTTGATTTTGTTGGGACAATCTCTAACCTCAAGGGTGAGTGGAATCCTGGGGTAGGTATCTAAATCCCACTGGACACAAGTGATCTTTACCGCCCCTCCCGCATCAGGGCACAAAGCAGTCTGCTTGCTTCCTGAATCAATTAGGGCTCTGGCTCTGATGCCATTAAACCTAATGATCTCCTTACTTTGGAAGGGTTGAGTATTGCAGTAACAAACTTTGATAAATTCCATACTATCATCCTGTTCATCCTACTCTTCTTTCTGCCACCCTTCAGCCACTATCATTCCTATTTTCATAGGTTCCTCTGTCTGATTTTTGGGATAGAAGGAAGGCAAATTGTTATTGTTCTCCACAGGAGAAACACATATGTAAAGTAGGGACAACTTGTTTGACCCTACCTATTGTTATAGTCATACCCAGATGGTATGGTTATAGTCATACCTAGATGTTATTCTGGGTTTGACTATTGGGGCAGATGGGATTTTCTGAGCTATCTCCTCTCTCAAGTATGATTTGTTAGGGAGGGTTTCTCTGGTTTTCTCGGGGTCTCCGACACAGGGAGCTTACCAGGGGTTTTAAAATCCCTTTGGTGTTCCACCTGCTTCCCAGTAGCTCTGAAATATCTATATGCCTCTGAGTGAGATTGAGCTATTTGGGTAGTTGTTTCAAGGGAAGGTTGGATCTGCTGGAGTATAGCTTTATGTAGAGACGGAGGCAGAGCTTGGATAAACTGCCCCACTGGCTCAATGTATTTTGAATACATCTGGCTAGTTCTAGAGGGCTCTCATTCGGCGACAGCTGAGTATTTCTGAACTTTAGCCAGACGAGAGCCTCGGTTTGCCCAATTCTCTCCAATAGAGCACTTTTTATTTAAAAAAAAAGTGTTGTTCTGAGAGGCTTGATAGTTTGGTATGAGACTTGTGGGTCTCTCCTTAGTACAGCACATGGCCCCACGAAAACAAAGTGAACAAGTTACAAACCTTGCATTTCACAGCTGGAAGAGCCGCCAAGCGTGTGAGACAGAGAGAGCTGATCGGGCACAAAGCCCCAGAAAAATAGAGTGAAAGAGATTGAACATTGTATGCTAAGGCTAAAATAGCCAATCAGGCTGGGGAATATTGCAATTGTGAAATAAAGACAT
Organism: Ambystoma mexicanum; assembly: GCF_040938575.1. NCBI lineage: Eukaryota > Metazoa > Chordata > Amphibia > Caudata > Ambystomatidae > Ambystoma > Ambystoma mexicanum. The sequence continues at coordinate 502,322,887 of NC_090940.1, read as the reverse complement.
CCACTAGAGAACAACAGGATTGTTAGGAATCCCAATACCCAAAGGTGGGATACTGAGAGTTGTCTTGCCAACATATCCTGAAAGGATGTGTACAATTAAACATAAAGCCTAAGAAGAATATAAGAAGAAACAGTTTATTTATTTTTTTACCAAGGGAGAATGTGAGAATGCATTACAAAAGATAATTATAAATCCTGTTTAAAGACTCTATCTGAAGATTGTGAGGACTCTGAAGATTGTGAGAAATATAATGTTGCACACTAAAGTACTTTGTGACTGTGCGCACATCTACTACCAGTGGGCCAGTTAGAAGCCAACACAGAGGCTTTATTCTAGTCTCCCTTTCTCCTTTAGTTAAGCATTTTCCAAAGTGGTAGGGCCATTTAGCGATTAGGTTTTGGACAGAAGACCTTTACTTTAGACTTGACATGCACCCTTAGCTTTTGTTTTGCTAGGAAGGGAACTTGACTCACAGCAATGGGGCTAGTTAGGGGTTTACCTTTTAATTTGAATAATACCCATTGCACATGTCAATAACTTGTCCTACTACTTCGGGTTCACCAAAATACATAAAAATGTATGTACCAGAAAGCTAGCAACAATCAAGTGAACATTACAATTCAAGCATAACAGGAGAGCCAACAGTTTTTCCTTCAATGTGACAAGAGTTATATTTTACATGTAGGGACCTATTGCGAGTAAGCGTTGTCACAAATTGGCTTATCAGGATTGAAGTTTGGAAGGTTACCAACACAGGACTTGCTATGATGCTTTCTGAGTATGAGGCATTAAGGTAGCACAATGTATCAGCAATCACTTCCTGACTGGGGAGGAAGTGCGTTAGCCATTTCTGCAGGTTGTTTACTTCGGTTGCTTTGAATGAGAAGACTTGTGTGGAAGCTGTGCATCTGATATTGCTTCATTTCTAACTAGCTGGGGTAACCTGTGTTGCCTGTGTCTTAATCGAGTGGTGTCTCATGTGCCCTGGAGGATGTTGCTCTTGTCCTCATTTTGGCAAGTCTTGCTTCAGTTTGCTCTGATATCTCATGTGCCCTGGAGGTGTTGCTCTTGTCATCTTCTCCCTGACTCCCTTTTGCCCTGAGGAGATAACGGAGAACAAGTACCACATAGTAAGGTGGATAGGCACCTATGCTGCCTTATTAATACAGAGAGTCATACCAGCAATTGAGTAATGATGTCACTTGGCTAGCTGCTACACTGTAAGGTAGATACAGGTACGGGTTCACTAAAGCCCTCCCTCCTCCATTTTACTTTTCGTCTCCCTACAGGGGATACAGATGTCCACATATGGTGTCTAAAGCGTAGGCACGCTGGAAACAGAATTTACTTTCATACATAAAATTATTATAAATACGGTCCTGAAGAAGATGGCCTAACTTGAACTGCCATCAAAACCAGTGAACCTCCTTGAAAGATTAAAAGAATATCGAGGCTTAATACCACATAATAGAAATATGCCAGTCACGATTACGAATGTACAAGTAGACTTTATTTTACAGAACTGCTGTCTGGCTCTCAACACCCCACAATGTGTGCAAGCAGACACTGTGAGATTAGAGAGTGCTGGACATTTCAAAAACATGAGTATTTATACATTTTTCTTACAATCCCAGACGCATTGTCCAACCCTTCTTTGTGTAACACATTTACCTAGGGTACATAGTCTTTCCATATAACTAATACATGTTCAAACATTCTTTGAATAGCCATTGTTTTCTGTTAAATATTTCATATGTTTTTCAAACATTGGACACAAAGGTAACAGCCCTTATTTAATGTACTTATATTTGTCTACCATTTGTTCTTAAGTTTAAAGTCAGCTTAGTTTCAAGGAGCGAAAACAAAGATTTCTGCAAAAGCACATGTTCAGCTATTCATCATTCTGTTTCACTATTTGAACAGGGAAGACACTGTTGGCACAGATGGCATTTAAATTACTGATTAGCATGGCTCTTGTTTAACTCCAAGGTTTCTTTAGTGCAGGACAAACAATCCACCTTAGCAGCTTCAGCATGTTTATCTACGTTGACACAGTACAAAGTTCATTTTGGTGTGCTGGAGCCGAAACACAAATTCTAACATGTGACAGAAAGCAGGAGTTAATCAAAATGGCAGATAACTTAAAATGGCAGTGTAGTCAGCCTATTTCAGGTTCATTCAAATGCGATGTACAGTGCAATGCGAATGTGCTTAGGCCAATGTTTACTATCAGACGGTATTCATGCAAAATATACTTTTACAAACCATGTATCATCATCAGAACATCCTGAATCGTAATCCTCAAATACATTGATCGCTATTAACTCCTTTGTAATGTTGTCCTGCATTACCAAGTCAATAGTAATCTTTCCGCACATATGCGTCTTAGGTTCTAGTTTACCAACGGCTTGTGCACAAACTTCCCCCTATCATAGAACAAATGACAGGAAGACACTGTGTGCAACAGCAGCAAAACAGTACAATGCCAAGGATCACCATTAGAACTACAAAGATTTTCCAGCCCCAAGGCCATAACAGGTCCCAGAACCATGTGCCAATATCCCAGTTCTCCTCTGGAACATGTACTTCAGTACTTAAGGTGTGCAATTTCTTAATTGCCTTAAATATGGTGGGAAGGAATCGGGTACAAAAACACAACACGCAGATCCCACCATTTTGCACACCCCAACACGCTCAGCTAGAATGATGTCTAGCACGATCCTATTTTGAAGAGCCACTAATCTAATGGCCTTTTGCTCTAGTGTCATATTGTATAGATGTCAGTGGTTTCATTGATGGTTTTCTCTAAACCCTCGCCAATTTTCTAATATCTTGGGAGTTTATTATCTGTCCCTAAAATGGCATAAAGGATTTAGCAACATCACCCAGAATCTGTGAGGGAGTGTTACCATCCTCATCCCATCTGGGACAAGTTCTAGAAACTTGAGCAGTGGTCTATCTTCACTAGTTAGCACAGCAATATTTGCACATCCCTCAAATGTACCCATTGGTTAGGAACCCTCTCTTCGTATGCAAAATGGAACAGAGTTTGGACTATGGTTAACAGTATAGGAAGGAACATGGCATCTCTATTACCTATGGGAGCCATTTTAAAGGTAATCATTGATTGGAAAGGTCTGGAAAGTCTATCAGAAGGCCTAATAGAAGCAATATTTAGCTTGCTCCTATCACAGAGCACATCCTAAAGGAGCTAAAACTCGTTTTTCAAACTCATTGAGATTAGTCCCATCAAAATTCCCAGTGACACTATCGTTCCATCAGCCAAAGAATAATGCCCTAAGCGAAGCAAAACAAGCAGTAGTTAGAGGGAGTGGATGTATATACGAACCCAATCCCTTTTCCCCATGTTGTGGCAGATGAGAGCATATCCAACAATTGGTCTTATTCAGAATGGCATGGGTTGCGTTCATGAGCATCAAGGGAGTGTTGTTATGATAACCCCCTCTATGTTGGAGGTCTCGAGGATGAAGAGTGTGTGAATGCACATAAGGTGGAGACATAGTGGAAAAACTTGCCTTTAGCAATAAAACATCAAGCAGATGTGTACTCTCCAGATACCAAAACCCGAATGTCAATACAATTATAATACAAGCTGTTACTTTGATCAGCATCCATTTGGTCCACGGGACCATGACCCTCGATGGGCAACCTCATTATCAGTAAAATGATCAATATCCTTATTAGTAAGAGTGGCCTCTAAAATAGGCATAGTTTCTCAGCGTCCGTTAAGAAGCCTCACTGTTAGGCTTTTTTTAGTTCATCTGTAGGTGTCACTTGACCACGTGGCCTATCTTGATTGAAGGTAACTTTGCCGGTCCCTGCCTCTTATTGTATGCAGCAAAGGAATGATGAGGGACTGGCTCAACAGTAGTTTCTTGTGGGCACAAAATCCTAGCTGTACTCCATTACATTAATGTAAAGTCAGCAGGCCCTAAATCTAAATCCTGTTCCATGGTCGCAGATCCTAACTTACAACTCCAGGTACTGAATGGTCGGTGAACAAAGCGTTGTTGTTTCCTGAAGTAGATGAAGAAGCAGGAACAAGATCGATCGACGGTGAAGAAGAAATTGAAAAAGCAGCAATCTCCCCAGGCCACACAGGCTCAGGAAGAACTTTCGTGACACCTTCGGTGTCGATCAAAGCGGGCTTGTTGTGAGAGTCGGCATCATCAGTTCTCTTCTCCTCCCTTTCGTCATAGGGCAGAGGAAAAGGAATTCTCTTCACTTGTGTCGCGTGGATCCAGCGTTTCTTTCTGGTCACTCGTACTGTGGTTTGCGTAGCCAAAAGATCTGGTGTGGTCCTTTCCAACGAGGTGCAAGGCAGGTGCCCCTCTCAAAATTCTTCACCAGGATCCACTGACCAGGTTGGAGTCGATGACCTGTACCCTCATATTTTACAGGGAGGGCTGCTTGTACCTGTTGGTGAATCAAATGCAGGTTTTGAGTCAACAGATCACAATAGTCAAACAAAAGCAGATATTCAATGTCTTTCAATTGCTTGGGTCTCAGAGCATTCCATACATTGGCTGGTCTCCCCATGACAATCTCATAGGGGAGAGCCCTGTCTTTGATTGTGCGGTCTTCTGCATTGATAGTAAGGGTATTGGCAAAGCATCAGGCCATTTCAGATTGCTGTGCGCACACACCTTGGCAATTTTGTTCTTTAGAATTCTGTTATGGCGTTCCACAAGGCCGGCATTTTGAGCATTTCTTGCCGAGTGGAACCGTTAATCAATCTGTAATCCCGCACATACTTGCAGGATGACAGCAGCGATAAAATGTGGGCCATTATCGGGCCAAATTACTCTCGGCAAGCCAAACCTAAGGAAATATTCCTTAAGCATGGTCTTTGCCGTTGAAATTGCTGTGGCATCTTTCAGTGGGGAAGCCTCAACCCATTTGCTAAAGGCACAGATCACACAACTAGGGCATATTTATAGTTTTGGCAATGTTCCATCTCAATAAAGTCAAAATGGATTACCTCAAAAGGCATGGAGGGGGGACCAAAACTGCCCTTCTTTGTCAGTGTTCCCTTGCCAATTTTATGTTGTGAGCATATCATGCAACTCTTGACCAAATGTTCAGCAGTTTTCTGGATATAAGTGTTATACCAGACGGGATTTACCTGTTGGCAAATCTTTTTGGCACATAACAGTGACATAGGCATTGGGTATTTGTATTTATTGTGTTTATATAGTGCTTTAATCCAAAGCGCTGTACATTATAATAACAAGGTACATAAACATGTTTTAACAGTAGAAGCATTGTAGCATCCATCTTTGCTTCTCATTATGCAACCAACAACCCTCATCATCTAGACCAACTAGACCCTCAGCCCACTGTTTAATTTCTTCTGGGATAGCTTCAGCCTGAAATTCTTTTATACAGTTAATCCCTTCGTCCATCATACAAGTATCGGTAACCCATCTTGTTGGATTGAGCATCTACATCTTTGAGTGCAAATCTATAGCAGTCTGTTTGGCTATTCTGTCAGCAAAAGTGTTCCGTTTTCCTACTTCCTCCGTCACTTTATGGTGTGCGGCACACTTCATTATTGCTAGTTGCGTAGGAAGCGCAAGTGCTGACAGCAACTGGACTATCAGAGTGCCATGTTGAATTTTTGTTCCATGTGAGGTCAACAATCCTCTCTGAGCCCACAGCTGACCAAAATTATGAACCACCCCAAATGCTTACTAACTATCTGCATATATGTTTACACTAAGCCCTTCAGAAATTTCACAAGCTCTGGTTAGCGCAATATTCTCTGCGGCCTGTGCAGAATTATATGGATTTCATTTAGTCTCCATAATAGTGCTTAACGTGGTGATTGCATAAGTAGCGGTGGATGTACCATCCAGAAGTTTAAAGCCAGAGCCATCACAGAATATCTCCCTTTGCAGCTTCCTTAAGGTTGTATCAATTACATCAATTCTGCCCTTAGTTTCTTGTTCTGTAATAAAGAGGCAATCATGTGACATTTCGCCACTGCAATCCTTCTCTTGTGGAGAAGGCAATAGTTCAGCAGGATTCAATGAACAACATCTCTTAATTTGGATATGCGTAGCAAATAGAATCAGCTTGTATCTTGTTAATCGGGCTGTTGTGAGATGTTGCATCTGCGTTCTGTTTAATAGAACATCTACAGAGTGGGGTACCATCACGGTTAAATAATGACCTAAAATCATACCCTCACTTTGTTTCACGGATGCAGCAGCAGCAGCTACAGCTGTCAAACATCTCGGCAAAGCACATGCAACAGGGTTTAACATGGAGGAAAAATAGCTGCACAGCCTATTCTTGCCCCCATGTTCCTGTGTCAAAACAGCCAAAGCACATCCATCACGTTCATTCACATACAAAACAAAGTCTTTTTTGTAATTTGGTATGCCCAAAACTGGTGCTGAACACAGCACAGCCTTAAGCAGATCAAAAGCGCTCTGGCAATCCATGTTCCACGGTAAAGGCAAAGAAATTATATTTGTCCGTGCCAACATTCGGGATCCACTGTCTACAATATAAGACCATGGCCCTCATTACAACACCGGCGCTAAAACATGGCGCTATTAGCACCGTGGTTGGTGCCGGTGTTGTAACGGGTCGCCATGGTTCAATGGGGAATTACCACCCCATTCCAAGGTTGGCGGGGCGCTAATTCCCCATTGAACCATGGCCCTTCCCCATTCCCATTTTCGCCCCATAGGGCTCCATGGGAATGGGGAAGGCGCTAAGTACAGTACCCCAAATTGCGTTACCGTACTTAGCACCAAGGTCCCTTTGCGGGTCCCTACTTTAACATCTGGTGTCCCGCAAAGGGACCTCGTAAGAAGGCGCTAAGTGTTTAATGGCTCTGCAGCCTTTTACGGCGCCGTTAAACACTTAGCGCCAGGGTCGTAATGAGGCCCCATGTCTATTAAAGCTCTGACCTCTTTCTGTGTATTTGGAACAGACATATCACAGATGCTTTGTATCCGTTCAGGTGTCAGTCTTCTTCACTCCTTTGACAGGAGATAGCCCAAATAGGTGACCTCCTGTCGACAAGACTGAAACTTCTTCAACAAAGCCTTATGCCCATGCTCTGCTAAATGAATAAGCAGCAACACAGTGCCTTCTTTGCAAGCAGCTTCAGAATCAGCAGCTAGAAGTAGATCATCATATTGCAACAATCTGCAAGTGCAAGGTAACTCAAGCATATCAAGCTGTTCTTTTAAGGCTCTACTATAGATGCTTGGACTCTTTTGCGGCACACAAGTGAATGTGGATGAGCGTCTCCCTAGGGTGAACACGAACACATATCTGCTATCAACATGCACAGGGATACTAAAAAAAGTGTTCTTCAAATCCAGAACACTAAATGTGTAGCCGTGGATGGAATCATAGTCAGAATTGTGGTAACATCAGGCACAATCGGAAACTGTGGAGAAACAACCTTATTAATTGCACGCAAATCAATAATAAAAACAAAAAGGTATGGCATTATCCCCTTTTTTGTAAACTGGTCAAATCAGACTATTACACACACTTCCTGAAATTTCCTCAATTACACCCTGGTGTACGAAATCAGAAATAATCCTCTTCAAAGACTGTTCACCTTCAACCGAAATCTTATACTGTGGAATATGCTGCAATTTAACTCCTGGTTTCAACACAATGTTAACGGGTTCAATTTGTAAAATTCCAACGTCATTATTATTAACTGCCCATAAACCTGTCAGAACCTTATTCAATTGGTAAAGGCATAGTCAAAAATTGTGGAACAGAAGTTTGTTGGGGCGAAATTGTTAAGTACACTCCATCTGGAGAACAGTAAATCACAGCATTCAATTCCTTTAAAAATTCAGAGGGCGATTCATGGAATTAAAGTGCGCTGAAAGCGTGCGAAAGCGTGCGAATCGCAGTGCCAGTGCGAAAATCACAGCGAAACCTGCGCACAGCGATTCATGGAAGTCCGTGCGCGTGGAAATCCATGGATGTGTGCTGAAATCCTGTTCGGCGCACGCTGGCGCACACGCCTTCAAACAGTGTGCGCTAAGCACACAGCGAAAGCGCACATTTCGCGGCACACACAACAAAAGTAGGCGTAACACGGGGCGTGACACGCGGAATGGGGAACAATGCGTGAAAATGTGAGCGTTACGGGGGAAGTACAGGTGGCAAGTGCGCGGAACGCCCACACGCTCGCCTGCAACACGTATTCATGGAATCGAATAGGGCAAACAAGCGCACGGGCAAAAACGTGCACAGGCTTAAACACGTCCGCCACACGAAGGCAGGCGTTAGCGTCCCTGCGCATGAAAAAAATGTGCGCTAACAAAAAGCACGTACATAAAGCTATGATGAATGTCCCATACTGTGTCCCTCTAGGACAAATAACGTGCAAAGGGGTACGCGACAAACACGGAAACCCGCTGTGTGAAAAATAGCAAGTGCGTGTATTTCGGGGGTGCGCGGGAAGTTTCACACGCGATAGGCCTTGGGCGAGCGGGGTACTTGTATAACTGGGGTTCGCGTGAAGTCTCACACACGATTGGATCCGGGTACGTGTATTTCTGGGGTTCGCGTGAAGTTTCACACGCGATTGGCCCTGTGCGAGTGGGGAATGTGTATTTCTGGGGTTCACGTGAAGTTTCACACTCGATAGGCCTTTGGCGAGTGCTGTACTTGTATAACCAGGGTTTGTGTGAAGTATCACACGCGATTGTATCTGGGTATGTGTATTTCGGGGGTGCACAGCAAGTTTCACACGCAAAAGGGCCTGTGCGAGTGGGGTACGTCTATAACTGGGGTTTGCGTGGAGTTTCATACGCGATTGGCCCTGTGCGAGTGGGGTACGTGTATTCCTGGGGTTCGCGGGAAGTCTCAAACGCGATTTCAACCTGGTACGTGTATTTCGGGGTGCCGAGGAGTCCTACACGTGAATTGGCAGTGTGGGTCCTCCCAGGTGTTCCTTCTACACCCTCCACGGCCCCTGCAGGCAGCCCAAACCACAGGGGACTACCCTGCACCCCTGGTCATGTTCCACAGGCAGCCCATCCACCATGGGAATGCCCCCCAGCCAAGCCACATGTCAGCTTGCACTACTGATCACCAACGCATGACCCCCTGCACCCCCACCCCCCAGCAGTGCAGGGCACCTGCCAGCAGGCCCCAACACATGTCCCCCAGCCCCCCCACTCCCCCCATCATTGACAGGCACCTGCCAGCAGGCCCCAACACATGTCGCACACATGTCCCCTTGCACCCCCACCCCCCAGCAGTGCAGGGCACCTGCCAGCAGGCTCCGACACATGTCCCCCAGCACCACCACCCCCCTGCAGTGAGGGGCACCTGCCAGCAGGCCCCCACTCATGTCCCACACATGTCCCCTTGCACCCCCACCCCCCAGCAGTGAGGGGCACCTGCCAGCAGGCCCCCACTCATGTCCCCCAGCACCCCCACTACCCAGCAGTGAGGGGCACCTGTCAGCAGGCCCCCACTCATGTCCCACACATGTCCCTTTGCACCCCCACCCCCAGCAGTGCAGGGCACCTGCCAGCAGGCCCCGACACATGTCCCCCAGCACACCCACCCCCCCAGCAGTGAGGGGCACCTGCCAGCAGGCACCCACCCATGTCCCCCAGCACTCCCACCTCCCCAGCAGTGTGGGGCACCTGCCAGCAGGCCCCCACTCATGTCCCCCAGCACCCCAAACCCCCAGCATTGACAGGCACCTGCCAGAAGGCCCCGACACATGTCCCCCAGCACCCCCACACCCCAGCAGTGAGGGGCACCTGCCAGCAGGCCCCCACTCATGTCCCCCAGCACCCCCACCCCCCAGCAGTGAGGGGCACCTGCCAGCAGGCCCCGACACATGTCCCCCAGCACCCCAAACCCCCCAGCATTGACAGGCACCTGCCAGCAGGCCCCGACACATGTCCCCCAGCCAACACGTCATCACAATCCAGATCCCTGGCTCTTATGGCCACCCAAATCCTACCCCACGCCACCCCAGTCCAAACACCCAACCAAGCTTTACATCCACTCCAAATTGAAATCCCCATTACATGATAGATCACAAATAAGCAGTATGCACATGAGTACAAGTCTGTCAGACCCACACAATGGCAACACATGACTGAGAAAACCCACATTGTGACATGCATGAAACCAATGAGAGAAGACCACACATTGAAGTAAGAAACAAAAATGTATTCAAGTCAAAATGAAGGGAATTAAATCAAAACACACAATAATGCCAATAAATATTGAAATGCAGCATGTCCCAAAAAATGATAAATAAATAAAATGAGAATCCAAATTAATCCAAATGAAAATGTGTCCAAAGTCACCGTCCAACAAAGCAAATCCAAAGGGAAAGAAAAGCATAATATCCATTGCTCCATGGTGAAAAAAAAGGTGAAGGAGAAAAATCCACTGTAAAACTATGTACAAATAGCAAATCCAGGGTCCATGAGCCCAACGACATAAATGAAACCTACAATGAAACCTACCTAATTACTAACTATATACAAAAATGTGGGGCATAGTCCATGCGCCCCAAATGAAAGACAAAAGAAATGAAACTTAACACTAATGAACTATAAACAATGGCGGCGGGCAAGTCCAACGGCTCACTTGTTGATGTCATGGGCCAGGGCATCATCGAACTCCTGTTCAATGTCTTGGAGGCGGGCTTGTTCTCTGGCCCGAGGTCTCGCAGGGATAACGCCATGTCCACCTCCAACTCCCTGCGAATTCCCTCGAGGCACTCAGCCCGCCTCAGTGCCCTGCGCATGGAGTTCTCTGCCCTGACCATTGTGAGCCGTGCCTCCTCCGCCCGCCACCTCTCCGCACCTATCCGCTGGCCCAACCGCTGCCACATGGAAGACACTCCCATTCCAGGGTCCTCCTGCCCTCCGGCCGATGCCTGCCCCTCTGATGTAGATGGCCCGAGCCATGATGCCTCCCACGTTGAGCCTGCCGCTGCCTCTGACGCAACTGCCTCTGCCAGCACAACGGCATCCAGGCTGATGGAATCCACCGATGCCGTCGTGCACTTGCCCTGCCCGATGATGCCGGAACATCCTCCATCTGCTGGGGTCCAGTTGCTGGGGTGTCCACCCCTGCTGGACCTCCGATACCCGACTGTGGCAGGGATGGGATCCCCACCGAGCTGGCTAAGGTCAGGGCCGGTCCACAGGGGGCCCTGGTGGCATCTGGGCTGGAAGACGACATGGAGAATGACTGGCACATAGTCTACACAGAGGAGGAGAGGGCCGCCAGAGTGGCCGACACATGTACAAAACCCCCGACCATGGACACTCCCAACTGGACCACGTTGACACGCTGCTCTTCGTGATGAAGTGCATGCTCCCCCCAGGAAGCACGCACGTCATCACGAATGTCACGCGTGCGCAACACGACACCAATCAGGACCTTCTCCATACGGCCAGGGGTCCCCTCGTCCGCAGGCAGAGGAGTGTCAGATGACATGGACATCCCCCCTACCTGCGGACGGGCCTGGGATGGGACATCCCTGCTGGTGCATGGTGGTGCAGTCACAGTGTCAGGGACGGTGACATGCACAGGCCCCTCCACGGCGACCTGTGCTGCCTCCTGCCCCTGCCCCTGGACTGCACCACTTGCACCAGTGGTACCACCCCCACCAGGCCCGATGAGTGGCTCAGTAGCGGCCTCCCCCTCCTCTGTGGAAACCACCAACCTGGATGGCTCCACACCGTCTTCCACCATTGCAAACCCTGTGGGGACTCACCCACCCCTTCCACTGCAGCCGTAGTGGCAGACGCAGCACCAGTCCCCTCACTCCCGGACGATGTTAATTTCTGGGAGGGTGACTGGGCCTTGCATCGCCGGCCGGTGGGGGCATCCCCGCCGCTTTGCTCCACAGTGCCGTCTCCGCCCTCTTCATCACTTGCCACTGTGTAGAGGGAGACATAGAACACAAGCATCAGGGTACTGTACAATGATCCCCTAGACAGGAAGCAATAGCAGATGAGTGGCACTCTCAAACATCACTTCCATCATGTCCCTCCACAACACATGGGTCAGTGCAGGCAAAACACATGCAGAAACAGGCATGGCGCATGCTATGAACATTAGCATACATGTCCAAGGGACTCTTGAAACATACAATGCTGGTTTGAAACTCACATGCATCATGGGTCATGCCTATCAAATGCACACACTTCACCGTAGTTTCATCCATCTGGCCTCTTACACCCCAGACAAGCTGGACACGCGAAAACACATGGAAGACCACACTCCTGCCCTGAAGGCCATTTTCCTGCCCCCAAGGGCCCCGAGCACGCTCCCACCCGCCATCTGCTGCTGCCTGCCTGCCTGCTGCCCACGTGCCCTGCTATTTGCTGCCTGCACATCAGCCAGGGGTGCAGTTGCTGTGACCACCCCTGCTGGAACTGAAGACTCCCCACTGGGATACCATCGCTCCACAGCCCAGCCCCAGGACCCAGTTGCCCACCCACACCTGCCTCTGGGGTTGCCATGTCGGGCACACCACCATCTGGCACCACTGGCAACCCCCAGCCAGAGAGGCAGAGAGCCACCAGCTTCACTGCCACCGAAGTTGGTGTCCTGGTGGAGCAAGTCCTGGGGCAGTATGATGCCCTCTTTGGAAGTTCACGCGCCGACAAGGAAGGATGGACCAGGATCTGGACGGACATCGTGACTGCCGTCTACGCGGAATGGGTGGCAGTCCGCAAATTCAAACATGTCAAGAAGCGCTGGGAGGACTTCAGGTCCAGAACCCTCAACAAGACCCGGCACCTCTTGAAGGCAGCGGATGCTAAGGGGCGCCGGGGCCACCTGTCGGAACAGCAAATGTGGGTCCTGGAAGGCATATCCCCAGCGCTCCAGGTCCTTGAGAGGCAGACTCGTCTGGAGTCGAGCAGTAAGTGTACATGCATACTGATTGTAAGCTGTGCGTGTGGTGGTGTGCCAGTAGTGTGCAGGCTGCACATGTGGTTTTGTAGGGCCATGTATGGATGTGCATGTACAGGGCCGTGAGGCTAACACATGCGAGTCCTCTCATGTGTGAGTCACATGGATGGTGCATGTGTGTGTAAGCTTGCATGCCAAAAGCAGATGTGTGAGCACACATGTGTGAATGACTGTGTATGTAAGTTGGCATGGTTGTGGTGTCACACATGGATGTCATTTCCAGCTGCATGTATCTGCACCGTGTACATGTGCATGTGTGTGTATTTCACAAGGGTGCAACAGTGATGCAACATGGATGCTTGGGACACTGATATGTAGAAGACTGATTGCCAGATGTGACATGGATTCCAATCTCATCACTGCGACAGTTGGTGGAGGTGTGCACATGCATGTAAGTGTGGTGGTGTGTGTGCATCTCTAGTGCACTCCCTGTGTTTCATGTGATGTCTGGCTCACCTTTGGCTGCTCATGCTGTTGTATGTGTATGGATGTTGCTGGCTGTTTCCATATGGCTGTGGAATTGCTCATGTGTGTGAGTTGACATGCCATGTGTGTTGGGGATTGTGATGCCATGTCTGAAGTTTGACACTGCCACTCATGTGCAACTGGCATGTGTGTATCAGTCCATTGTACAGTGTCCTGATGCCTGTCTCCTATCTCTCCCTGTCTGCAGCGTCAACTGATGAAGAGGGCGGAGAGGGTGCTGTGGAGCACAGCGGCGGGGATCACACCACCAGCCGGATACGCAAGGCCCGCCTCCCTTCCCAGGTTGTGATCTCGTCAGGGAGTGAGGAGTCCGGTGCCGCGTCCCAGGCTGCAGCTGCCCAGGGTAGGTCCAAGAGGCGGAGGTCAGAGTTGGACTCCTCGGCAGCAGAAGGGGCAGCTGAGACTCCACAGGGTCCGACGAAGGAAGATGGCACGGAGTCATCCAGTTTGGTGGGGGTTTGGTGGAGGACGAGGACACGCAAGGGACAGAGACGGGGTCTGGAGGTGGGGATTCCACTGGTGTCAGTGGTGCAGTGCAGGGGCATGGAAAGGAGGCAGCAGCACAGGCCTCCGTGGAGGTGCCTGTGTGTAATCCTGTCCCCGATCCTGTGACTGCATCATCCCGCACCAGCAGGGATGCCTACGTCCAGACCCGTTTTCAGGGAGGGGATCCGCTTACAACAACTGGCCTTACTCTTCCTGCGGACGTGTCTATCTGGGACCGGGTTGAGCCTGTCCTGGGTGGGGTGGCGTTGCGTCAACGGGCCATGCGAGGTGACCTGCAGTCTTTTCATGGGGAGACTGCACGTCATCTCGAATGGCTCGTTGACCACGTCAGCCTACTGGTACAGGTCACCCAGGCCGGATTCCTCCGTTTGCTGAACCTTGCTTCGACCCCCTCCTCCCTTGAACCCCCTATGCGCCAGTCATCCTCCGTACCATCTTCCCACCCATGTATCACCTGGGTACCCTGTGGAGCTGCCTCTGACCGTGCGGCCAGGCTGGTGGAGGACACATCCCTGCCACAATCAGGAGTCGGACGTCCAGCAGGGGTGGCCACCTCAACAACTGCACCCCAGCCGGAGGAGGACGTGCAGGCAGCAGGAGCCAGGGCACGGGCACAGGTACAGCAGCAGCAGCAACAAGGTGGGCACCATGACGGCTCGGGGCCTTCGACATCAGAGGGGCAGGCATCGGCCGGAGGGCAGGAGGACCCAGGATGGGAAGTGTCTTCCGTGTGGCAGCGGTTAGGCCATGCTATAGATGCAGAGTGGCAGCGGGCGGAAGAGGCACGGCTCACGATGGTCAGGGCGGGAACTCCATGCAAAGGGCTCTGAGGCGGGCCGAGTGCCTCGAGGCAATTCGCAGGGACCTGGAGGTCCGGATGTCATCGTCCCTGCGAACCCTCGGGGCCATGGAAGAGGACCGCCTCCGGGACATCGAGCAGGAGTTCGATGATGCCCTGACCCGGAAAATCAGGAAGTGAGCCGTCGGACTAGCTCGCTGCCATTGTATATAGTTAATTAGTGTTAGGTTTCCTTTTGGTTTTCATTTCATTTGGGGCGCTTGGACAATGCCCCACCTTTTTGTATATAGTTGTTAATTAGGTAGGGTTTTTGTAGGTTTCCTTTCAATGGTTGGGCTCATGGACCCTGGATTTGTACTTTGTATATAGTTCAACACTGGATTTCACTTCATTTAAGTTTTCTTTTACCATGGATCAATGGAGGTGTCTTATTTTTACACTTTGTATTTGGTTGGACGGACAGACTCTTTGGACCCATTTGCTTTTGGATTGATTTGGATTCTGCTTTCACACATTTTTTAAAAAATATTTTGGACATGCAGCTTTTTCTTCATTATTTCCATTATTGTGTGATTTTGTTTCATTTGGTTACTTATTGAATACACATTTATTATATACTTAACTGATGTGGTCTTATATCTTATATCATTTGTTTTGTGCATGTCACAATGTTGATCTTTCACAGTCATGTGTCACCATTGCGTGGGTCTGAGGGACATTGATTCATGGCCATGCTGGTTATGTATTTTCTATCATGACTTTGGGAATTCAATGTGGGGTGTTTGGACTGGGGTATGATTTGGGTGGCCATGAGGGGCATGGGTCTGGAGTGTGATGACCTGTCGGGGGGACATGTGTGGGGGCCTGCTGGCAGGTGCACCTGACTGCTGAGGGGTGGGGGTGCAGGGAGACATGTGTGGGACATGAGTGGGGGCCTGCTGGCAGGTGTCCCTGACTGCTGTGGGGTGGGGGTGCAGGGGGACATGTGTGGGGGCCTGCTGGCAGGTGCCCCTGACTGCTGGGGTGTGGGGGCGCAGGGGGACATGTGTGCGGGCCTTCTGGCAGGTACCCCTGACTGCTGGGGGGTGGGTGTGCAGGGGACATGTGTAGGGGCCTGCTGACAGGTGCCCTGGCTGCTGGGGAGTGCGGGTGCAGGGGGACATGTGTGGGACATGAGTGGGGGCCTGCTGGCAGGTGCCCCTGACTGCTGGGGGGTGGGGTTCAGGGGGACATTTGTGGGACATGAGTGGGGGCCTGCTGGCGGGTGCCCCTGACTGCTGTGGGGTGGGGGTGCAGAGTGGGGGCCTGCTGGCAGGTGCCCCTGACTGCTGGGGGGTGGGGGTGCAGGGGGACATGTGTGGGGGCCTGCTGGCAGGTGCCCCTGACTGCTGGGGGGTGGGGGTGCAAGCTGACATGTGGCTTGGCTGGGGGGCATGCCCATGGTGGATGGGCTGCCTGCGGGACATGACCAGGGGTGGGGGGTAGTCCCCTGTGGTGTGGGCTGCCTGCAGGTGCCGTGGGAGGAGTAGAGGGAGCACCTGGGAGGACCCACACTGCCAACTCACGTGTAGGACTCACAGCGCACCCCTGAAATTCACGTACCCTGCTCTGACAGCAAAATTGAATGTGAAACTTCCCGCGAACCCCAGAAATACACGTACCCCACTTGCCCAGGCCCTTTCGCGTTTGAAACTTCCCGCGAACCCCCGAAATACACGTACCCCACTTGCACAGGCCCTTTCGCGTGTGAAACTTCCCGCGAACCCCAGTTATACACGTTCCCCACTCGCACAGGCCCTTTCACGTGTGAAACTTCCTGTGAACCCCAGTTATACACGTATCCCACTCGCACAGGCCCTTTTGCGTGTGAAACTTCCCGCGAACCCCCGTAATACATGTACCCTGCTGAAATCGTGTGTGAAACTTCCCGCGAACCCCAGTTATACACGTATCCCACTCGCACAGGCCCTTTCGCGTGTGAAACTTCCCATGAACCCCCGTAATACAAGTACCCTGCTGAAATCGCGTGTGAAACTTCCTGCGAACCCCAGTTATACACGTACCCCACTCACACAGGCCCTTACGCGTGTGAAACTTCACGTGAACCCCAGTTATACACGTTCCCCGCTTGGCATTTGCTGTTTGGCAGCCCTGTAAACTGGTCCAGGGTTAGCGCAGCCCTTTGTGCTGGATTGGGGATTTTGATGGCTTTTCCTTTTGCTAGGGGCGTTCTTGGGGGCGTAATTGGCGCTGCTGTAGGGTCGCTGCGCCACTCTGCGCCATGGCTGTTTTTGGAGGCGAAAATCTATGAATATGCTGTGCGCGGAAATCGATTTTACCGCATGCGGCTGGCGCAGACATTCGCACGCGCACACTATGCGCCAGCCACGTGCACCACTTTTGTGCGAAATTCTATGAATTACCCTGTCAATCCCAACAAATGGTCGCCACAATTTGTCGTCAATAGAAATGGACAAGAATCAGTGAATGGTTCCAGCGAAATTGGTACCGACAGAGAGACCAGACTTACCACTTGCGTACCAGAGAACCCTACAGAAATGTTGTTCTGCCCTGACAGTGGAATATCTGGAACCCGTGAATGATCAATAGAACACTTCTGTGCTCCTGTAGCTATCAAATTGAGATGTTCCCTAATTACCACCTTCATTTCAACTTAGGGCCCTTTCTGATCGATGGGAATAGGTATCGGTTCCAGACCATGCTTCGGGCTGTCCTCACGGAACAGTATATCGTCAGATCGAAAATCCTCAGAAAATAGACATTCAAAAGATTATCAAAAATATTCCCACTAGTAATACTCTGTTGCTGATTACCTTGTGATGGTGTCTGTTGATTGTGTGCAGACTGACGTACCAGGACCCCGTATCCCAGTACGGCCTCTGGATCGTCTACCCATGGCACCATATGTGCTGTTTGATCTTTGCTGAAGGATCGGACGCTGTGCTTGCCAACAACCCTACTGTCTACCATATGCACACTGGCTCATATGTACAGGACCCAGATGTGCACTACCCTATGGTGTAAATGGACCTCTGAAATGTGTATTACCACCTCTGGCTCCTCTAGCTATTTGCTGCAACAACACTCTAGTTTTCAGGTCTCACTTCTTCTTTTCCACCATCTCGTTCTCTGTATTAACCCTATTTTTATAGTACTGAGCCATGTGTAACACTTTAGAATGTGATTTTGCTTGCCATGCACTCTCAGAAGTCATGATCTCTGAATGGATTTCAGGTAGTAATCCACACACAAACTTACCAATGAACTGCCTCTTTCCTGGCTCTGTACTTAAGTCTGGACCACTAAAATCCGAAAATACTTGCTCAAACCTGTTCAAATACTCAGTTGCACCCTCTGACTTCATTTGTATGCAAGACGTAAGCTTATCCCATATGATTCTTTTTTCAGGAACCAGAGTTTTCAATTTAGTCACTAGTCTAACTGCCAACATCAGTATCACCTATGGCGGTTTCTCACCGGCATTCCTTTCCCCATTTACTCATACTCAGGCATCCCATGTATCACCCATCCATGCCTGTTTGTCTACAGTTCTAATCTGCTTCCATAAATCAGCAGAAAGGATCACGGGAAACAACAGATCTATATCACCCAGCGTGAAAACTGATGAATGCAAGACATATTCAATTTCTTTATAAAATCCTGTTGGATTATTCCTAATATCTGGAATTGATTGCCTAATGGTATTCACTTACTGTCTAGAAAATGGAACATGGACAAACTGTGAGACATAATGTGCTTCAATAGTGGTGGCAGATGTTCCTGCTGCAGAATTAGCTGGAACCTCTACCTTTGGAACAAATGTCGGAGGAACCTCCCTCATTGGCAATTATAAAGTAGGCACATCTGAATGTCTATTAAGCAACAAGGCTAAATCAAGTGATAAAGTAGTCAAAGCAGTATCGGGTGAAAATGCTCTTTTTATAAATAACAATCAAATCTGCAGGACAACATTCATTTCTCTTCATAAATTCATCTTGTAGATACTCTACCATCACCTCTAACACTTTCCTTTGCATTGCCGGAGCATACTGACTAAATGTGTCATGCAATTCAATGGGAGCAATTGAAACATCCGAAATCCATCTAATAGCGTCTCTTGTGCAAATGTGCATTTCTTCACTCATTGGTTTCAATGAAGGAAGAAATTGCTTCTGCACATATGAAGCTTGCCATTCATTACCATCCATTTCATCTTCCTGTAATCGATCTAGCTCCATTTGAAATGCAAATACCTTCTCTACATGCTCATATACTTTCTCTGCAGTGTCCCTTGAGCGGGCAAGGACATTCAAATCCCTCAACCCCTGTGGGACATTCATGTCCGTTAAATCACTCTATATATCAACTAAATACGTTCCCATCCATTCTATCAACATATTCTGTTCAGGAATACCCCCTTGGTCAGGATTGCAACTAAAACAGATGATTCATCACTTTCTTCTATATACTTTTTAGTCCGCATATACAACTCTCTCTTTCTGCCTTTAGATACTGTGCCACGAGTCACTATTCTTGGATCAGCTCCCGCCCCTTTAAACACTACAGGTGGAGTAGAACCACCTGGCAAAGATTCAATAGATAGCAGAGGCAATACCTCTCGCGGTGTAGTCGGGCTATGGGGACGGCAACTGTTGGCAAGGGTGCATGTGCTGGAGGGGGAACAACAGGAGGAAGAGGAACATCAATGGGAAGAGGAGGAACAACAGCGGGAGGAAGCACATAAGGAGGTGGTGGAGTTGAAACAGTCTACGTTCATTAAATAATTTATTAAGTAACTCATCTGATGTAGGAAAATCCTGAGAGGGTTATATCTTTTGCCTATCTAGTTGAAAAGCCCTATCCATACTTCTAATGGATTTTGACTGTACCCGCTAATCATGCAACAATGCTTTCTCAGCATTCGTCATGTGTCTACGTGCATGCTTTTCTCTACTGCTGAGTTGCTGCATAGCTTCCTTCCTTCAATCTCTAACTGCATCAAACACTGTAAGCCTAGCTTTTTTTCTCAACAATACCGATTCTAAATGCTCTAGGCAGGTAATTTCAAAACTACCATAGACTGGCAACTGAAGTTTGGAAACATGTCTGGTCTGTCTGTGCCAAATTTCATTAAATACTATAGTTCCTAGGCCATAATTACAATACATAAAATTAGCCGGCGACCCCTCGGGCGGTGCCGCTTGGCCTTGTTTCAAAGATTGTCTTTCTCTGCGGAATAATACCCTGAATCTGGATGACAATCAGGATGACAATTTCCTAGGCATATCAAATTACTGTTAACACAAAGGGTCCAGTATAGGATATTGTACAGCGCAATCTTTGGACATCCTTCGCCAAGTATATGTGGGTGAAATCAAATTGTTGCCAACATTATTTGGTTTGTTATTTTACTCCCGGGTGACTTTGTTTATTCCTCCCTTCCAAATTCTTTATTTGTGCTCATGCCACTAGATGGCTTCCGTCACCAAATTACCATGTCTTACAGGGTTCAAAGTGACCTTTTCCACACGTATTTACTTGACTTAAAGTAATCCTCTCCAATGCTCTATGTTGTTAAGCAAGTTATATTTAATTTCATTCATTTCTTACATTTCATTACTCATCTAATAAAAATTATAGCGACTAAATTGCAAGAGGTAATCCTACCCGTGCCGACATGGCAGGCTTCCCATTCGTTCATTTCTAATTAAGTGAGAGTTTCCTCACCTAAGATGGCGGCCTCCTCTGAGCCACATTTGCTTTGCACCTAACCAGGTCTAGTGGCGACTTCACCCGGATGCTTTGCTTGTTTTTTAAATTTTTCCTTGAGCTTGCGCGTGGCTGCGCTCGGGATTTTCTGTTGCTACTCTACCTCACATCAGGTAAGACCATTTTTTATGGCCCCTTGGCTGTCCCTGAAATGTTTATGATTGCTGTTGCACGACAGCACCCGCACGCTGTATTTTAACGTGATGGCAACATTATAAATACTTGCTCATGCACAGTAATTGCCAATTGGGCACCATTAACTACTTAATATCTTGTCTATTATCTCTAATAATTATTCAAAACTATTTTAAATGATTCCCTAAATCAGTCTTTAATTTATAATCAATTATCCACTTATCAGGCACAATCAATCCAATTTGTGGTTTCCCAATGCTCTTTTTCACCTTAGATCTTTCCGCACTCGTGAAGCATCAGAGGTATGTGAAGTCATTTCCCTCCTACATAAAATCAATTTCCAACTTCTAATTTTGGCGATATTATTAATGTGTCAACCAATGATTCCAAGTTGAACCACTATCAGGGAAAACTTTGCCTTCCAGAATTGGACATTTGAACTTCAAAGTCAAGGTATTATTCGACCTAAACCCTTTTCACCGTTACACATTTTCTTGGCAAAATTGACTTTGATCGAGCTGACCTAATTACACTGGTAAATGCAGCCTGACAAGTGTTTCGAGCTTTAATGGCTCATCATCTGAGGCTGTTGTATCACATCAAGTTATTAGATGTACAATATTTCCACACATTGAGTTTTAATTCAACAAAATGCAATCAAGGCACCATGTTGGGTCACACAAGGGACAGTTTGCCAAAGAAAGACAAATATAGTAAATGAGAGATAAGTACCACATTTTGCATGGTTAAGAATGCACATTTTTGCAGAAATAAGATAAAATAAGGTAGATGGAAACCATCTTATATAACATACTTTTGTGTTTTTGTTTCTATTCTTTTTCTCCCCCCACCCTTTTCTTCATTTCCCTGGTTTCCATCTACCTTATTTTAACTTGTTTCTGCATAAATGTGCATTCTTAACCATGCAAAATGTGGTACCTATCTCTCATTTACTATATTTGGGATATCAGAGAAATAACATATATTTAATAATCACGCAGAGTGCGCTTTTTAATACGCTGAGCATGTATGAGCCTTCCTTTTAATTACTCACATTTGTGGAACAATCCTACTGTATTTGGCGACTCTAATGCCCAAGGGGTGATTAAACTAGAATTAAGTTGGCCTTTACATGTGACAAACTGTTGCACTTGCAACTTAAGCTGTTACGGCAGAATCTAATAATCAGTCCTGCCATTTTTCTAACAGCTTGTCGGTTTTGTTCTTTATGGAAGATAATCAGTTGTTTATGTGTATGCTACATTTGTAGAATATCAGGGACAGATTCTTTTGACTATCCCTGTTAGATAGGCATTACACCATACGCCACCTAGGGCTGGTCACTCCCGTCAGGGACAGGGTGTTTTTCCCTAGGGCCAGCTAGCACATTGTTTCTCTTCCAGTACTTTGTGTTCACTTATGATTGATAAGCGCACTGTAATCTATGATCTTTCTCCTAAAGAACCATTGTTTTTGTTATAACAAATTGTCTAATTTAACGGTTAGGGACGGCAGTCCCATAGCATCCTCGAACCGACCCTGTTGTCTCTACATGCTCTTGTCATCATGTCAGCAAGTCTTGGTTCAGTTTGTCTGGTATCTCCTTTGCCCTCAAGGACGTTGCTCTTGTCCTCTGGTCAGCAGGTTGTGCTGCTGTTTGTTGTTGTGTTTCAGAAGCTCTTGATATTGATTTTCGCTTTGCATCAGATGGAGCTTTTCCAAGTGATGTTTTTATGCGGCATGTTTCAGTCACTCAATGGCTTCAGCACATTTGAGAAAATGTTGAAGAAAGATTGATCGATTGTGCTCTCTTCTCATGAATGAACTTAAGTAAACTGTAACCTTGACATTTCCCATATTTTGGATTGGCGTGATAACATTTTTAATTTTTTTATTCCCTTTAAAATTCTTTAATAAACACTTTCAAACTGTATACAGTAGTAATACATTTCAAAGGAATAGCCAACACAACCAACATTTTGCTTCAGACACTTTTCAAAATGTTGCCTCCTCCTAGGACCTAATGTAGTAAAGAGGGGTCAGCATCAGTAAATGAGGGTGTCTACGGAGTGAATTTTTTGCATCCAATTTGGTAGCAGTGGGTTCAACAGTGTGGATTTGTATAGCCGGACAAACATATACACACACATCCAAACATTATTTTCCATGTAAGATATTTGCATCCAAACAGACTACGATCTTGCCCCAGACAAAAGAGGAATCCATGCAACATGTGGTAGACGTGAGTTCAACGGTGTGGATTTGTGTAGCCGGACAAACATACACACACATACATACATTCCGCTTTACATATTTGATCAGAAGTGAATGCATGTGTGTGTACCTGAAACAGGATCTATGTTGATCCAAAACCTGGGGAAATCTATTTTTTGTGATGCTTGGGGGCAATAAGCCGGGCCAAACTTTCTTAAAAGTTAACCGTGGGTTGCAGTGAATCCCCTAGTAAGATATGGGTAGGTTCACTGCATTTTTCACAAAATCTGCTCATCTACTATAAGAATCATAAATCTTCAAGGAAATTTGGGAGATATTCTGGCATGTTTGACCTGATTTGTGGGCAAAAAAAGATGCACAAAATAACTTAAAAGGCATCAGGAAGGGCGAGAAAGCTTATGGGAAAAGGAGGGGTTAGATGAGGATGAGAGGGGGTTAGCAAGATGAAATGGAGAGCTGCACATTGTAAATGTTATCCAAGTAGGACAGCACATTAATCTCTGCAGTAAGATATCTCAGCAGATTAATGCATCTACTGGAAAACGATGTGTAACCTGCAGCTCCCAGGTTTGAATCGAGGTAAGGAAAGCTCAGCCTTTCATCCTTCTGAAACTGATCAATTTAGCAAAGTTTAAGTGGGGAATTGTAAGACTGCATGTCAGACCAGTAGAACCAGTCACATGTCAGATATGCCTGGGTCTGATTTTATCATTGAGAGGTTGGCACATTAAATATTAATGATATTTATAATATTACAATATAGTGAACTCATAACAGACATGGACCTCTGAACAGCCAATAGAGGTAGAAGAGTCAGTTATGTATTGGGGGTGCATGCAGTTTCATCCCAATGAGTTTGCTTCCATGAGGACTGCTGAGTTTATTTATTCAATAATAGGTTAGAGTCTGCTGTGCAGGTCAAAGGCATCAAAAAGTCCAGTAGGGATAATGCAGTGTCATCACATACCAAGCATTCATGATGTAGACTCTGATATTCCTTAAAGGTGTACCATTTAGTCAGGAAGGGTTCCAATGTTAGGAACTCTGTACCTGGGAAAACACATAGTATAACATAAGATACAAGTTAGGAGAAGGAAGGAAGGGACTGAGAAGGGGTAGCAAGAGGAACTAGAGTATTGTGCATCTATAAATGTTATCAAAGTAGGACAGACATATAGCTCATTAGATTAATGCCCTGACCACAGAGATTTAAGTTTAACATGCAGGTCAGTGGCAGGTTTGACTGTGGGTAAAAAACACTCAGCCTTTGTGGGAAAACTGAGGGTATTTTCACTCCTGGACCCCTTGGATCCTCTGTGAAGGTGGCCAGGGAAAGACCATCGCTATTGGATCCTGACCCTGGTGGTGGAGAAGTGAGGGAGTATCACCTGGGTCGAGGGTCCTTGTGAACTAGGAGTGGGATGCCCTTGGGCGAGACATGGTATCCCCGTGTCCCTAGTGACAATCAACTCAGCCCTTCCCCAACCTCTATGGGCTTTTGTGAGCCAGCTCCTCTAATCTCTACACCATTGACACTTGACAGTACTGTGACAAAGAAGAGCCAACCAAGAGTAATTCAGACTATACTCTGTCACCACTCTGGTACTGGGACGAGGAAGATGCCTGCTAAGAGCAACAAAGGTCAGGCATGTATATTTAATTGTGGTAAGTCCAGGCTGATAAGTGATCTGCACCTGCAGCCTGTCAAGGGGCTACAGGTGTATAAAAGGAGACTTACCCAGCCAGTAAAGGTCAAAATGGGAGATCTGTGTAAGGTGCAGCAAAATGAGAGGACAACACGAGCTGTTGTAAACTGTGGAGAGTGGAGTGCACTGAAATGAAGTTTCTTGAGACTGGCTTTAAAATTCCTAGCCCTGTATGAAGAGTCTACGCAGAAGGAAGCGGTGCAGAGGCGAACAGGTCCCATAATCCTGAAGACTGGTGCTCCTTGATTCCGGGCATGAGAGCTACGTCGAAGCATCTTAGGGGCGGACTGAGGACCCCTAACTACTGTGGTAGCAGTGGAAGCAGAGGAATCCTTCAGCGATACCAGGTGTGCATCCAAGAGCTCAAGAGCTGTGAGCTTCAGAAATACAGGAATCACTGAGTAGCTAAAGTCTCGGCACATTCATTGTCCAGGCTGGTAAACTGCAAACACAAGTTGATACAAACTGACAAGCCATTGTTAAAGCAACTAGAAGGCTTAAGAAGAGAAATAAGATCCACAAACAAACGTTCCCATTATGATTCAATTAAGGCTTTACACAGAAAGTGTTATGGAAAAGGTAAAAGAAACACTGTGCAAGCCGCAGAAAGGTTTGAGTGTTTGCTAAATGAAGTAAGGAAATGTTGGGAAACCTCTTGAGAGAAATATAAATGGATTTTCCCAATGCAAGTCACTTTGAGAAGATTTCTTGAATATATGTTGCACAACAATTTAACTCCAGTCTTTAACTCAAATGCATTGTGGGCTGAAGAAAGCCAGAAAGTGAACTTTGTAAGCCAAACAGTCAACTATGGAAATAAATACAGTACGGCAAGGCCAAAGACTGGCAGGAGGTTTAAGACACACAGTGACAGGGCCACAAGGGTAACAAGGAAAAGCCAGACAAGTGAAAATATCCAAAAAGCCAAGAGGCTGATAAAAGGAACTAAGCAAAGATGACTTGGTGCATAGGAGCACGTGCCAAGGAACCTGTGTATGTGTGTGCTGAGGAGTCCCAGGGCACTGGTTGTGTGATCAGTAATGGGTGGACCATGTGGCCTAACAACTGCACCTAGACCAGAGAGTCCTGCATGGTGACATATAAGGACACCGAGCCACAACCTAATAAAATCACTGCAGATGAGTGAAGTCTTGGGGAAGGGAACCCTGAGACTGAAAAGGACCACATCTGTTGTCTTGAGACTTTAGTCTCAAGACGTGTTTTATTTTGAACCGTGTTACTTGAAACTTGGGGAAGGGAACCCTGAGGAGTGATTTTGAACAATAACATCATGAAGTTAAGAAAAGTGATCCCAAGACTTTTTCATGGAACTTTCTTGTCCTTGGGGAAGGGGGAGGTGAAAGTAAGCTGTAAGGAGGAAGAGGCTCCGAACTTTCAGTTGAACACTATTTCCTTTGACGTTGACATCCATTGGTTAATTGTAGTTGTGAGGACAAGGATAGGTTTTGGACAAGGACAGACTTAAGTTGAACTCAGACTTTCCTTTGTTTCGTTCACATAGGTAAATCCCACCTTAGCATAGGGCAAGTTAGGCCTTCAACCAGTATGACATTTCAGTTAATAAATATCTTTTGTATAAACTTTGAAGTCTGTTGTTCGTGTCCTTCTTCATGATGCCTTTGCACCTTTAATCCTTCTGAAGTTGATCTAATTAGAAAAGTTGAAGTGGGGAATTGTAAGATTGCACGTCAGACCGGCAGAACCAGTCACATGTCAGGCATGCCTCGTCTGGTTTTCATCATTTAGAGGTCAACCCACTGAGTACTATTATGGATGTTAATTAGGCTCGAATAGATCAGAATTATTGTTTTTTTTAAACTTGTAGCATTGAATTGCAAGGGACCGCTCATCACTTTGGTTTTTTGTAACCATTGGCCCTAGGTATAAGCTGGTTTTTATACTCACCCAATAGGTAGACCGAAGAGAATACAGAAACATATTAATGTAATGATATGCATTTGTCTAAGGATGCGCTGCATTTGGCCCATAATCCTTTGGAGTGTACAACCATTGAGGACCAGAGAGCATTGCTGACCCAGGATAATAGCTCTGCTGGTCTAGACAATCTCCAAGGAGACTTATTTAAAAAAATATCCTGTTATTTGCATACTCTTTCTGACACATTTGCTTGACCAAATAAATGCTACGTATAATATTCCTAATAGTTGATGAGGAGCTATCATTATGCCAATTTTGAGAGATATCAGCAACCTATCAACCCATATACCAAATAGATTGCTTGGCAAAAATATATGCAAACATCCTGCTATAAGACTGGAAGAATGGGTTACTCAACAGACTATTCTATCAGAAGCGCAGACAGGGTTTCGAAAAGTTGTATTGACCAGAGACCAGTTTTCCAGACTGTTTATGATCTTTCAAAAAATGTGGGATATTAAAAGGTCAAACAATCTAAATTGTATTGACTTGCAGAAAGCGTTATGATATGATAGGTTACTTATAGCGTGCTTAATACCCAGAGGTTTCTAAGCGGGGACCTGTGGATCCAAGGAGAGCAGGTTGCCCCTGAGCTATCCTCTGAGACGTTCAACTCTGTGCCACGCTTTCTTCTATGGCAGACTTTATTTAGACTTCAGATACTATCTGTCATGTGTTCTTTATATAGGAAGAATTATTCCCAGATTCATTGAGGATGGACGGGGAGTGCACTTACCCGGCTAGTATTAAAAAGTGCTTCAGATAAGGTTGTGTCTTGGCCCAGCTGTTGTTTTTTTCTCTACATTAACGACCTGTCTCTTGGCATCAACAAGTGAGGTACAGACTTCCCCTCATTAGATGGGGAAAAAGGGGGTCTTCCACTATTTGAAGATGATGGTGTTCTTATTTCTGCGACTTCAGCAAGTCTATAACACTAACTAAACCTTTTTTGCTGACAAATGCAAGGAAAAGGGACTAACTATAAATACCCCCAAAACTAAAACTATAACACGTATGGCTACTTTATCTGCAGGTCTGGCCATCCCTAAATTCAGTCTAAACAAAGTAACATTAGAAAATGTCCAGACTTTGGAATACCTTGGACCTTGCCTAAATAACAGCTTGAAGTGGTCATCACAAATTGAGAAGAGTGATGTAATATTTGCAAATATGGGTGGGGCTGTCACAAATTTACTGCATGATTTAGAGTTAAAATCGTACCCCATTCCTAAGATTCGGGGATATTCCAATTGTGCAAATATTCAAGTTAGAGAGAATACAATCTTGAATCATTTGAATGGTCTTCCGTATTGCGCACCTTCAACTCCACTCACTTTATAACTAGGTATTAGGAGCCAAGTTTAATATAATGTGGACACTGCTTCTATATTGGTTAAAACTGTCACACATAGATGAATCACCAGGCTATCAAGAAATGGGGCTCTGTTATGTATTATTAGTCACAAGGAGGAAAGTCATTGCTGTGGCTTTTTTGTGAAAAATATGTTTATTGAACTGGATCTCCAACCTTTTGGCAGGATTCCTGTAAACATGGATCTCTCTCAAAACAATTGTAATCTCTGTCTTTAATGCTGGATCCTAAAGGCACAGCTGGATCTATGCTGCTCCAATTGTGTGTCTTCCTAATACCTATCAATGGAATGTTGCCTAAACCTCGAAAATTATGTCAATTTCCCCTGTGCAAAAAGTGTAAATATCCTCTTACAAGTGGGTATCTTGCCTCTCGCTAAGTTTACGAGATATCGGGTATTGCTCATCTAAATGCCCCTTTTACAAACTTGTGAAGAAGATGAATAACATTTTTAGTTTGTGCTATTGTATGTCGTTTGTGACACCTATAAGCCAAAACTATTGCATTACAGTACAGATAGGGAGGGATGGCATATGACGAGGGACACGCAGGCTGTGGGTGCTGTTTGGTTATTGTGCCCCTGAGAAGTGTCCTACATGCAGCCACACACATCATCAAGGGTCTATGCAGATACAAGCACATCACCCCGGCCCTCATCAAGCTTCACTGGCTCCACTGCATATTCTAATCATCTTCCGGTCTTGCAGCATCATCTATAAGGCAGTCGTCCTCAAGTGAACCAGTTACCTCGCAGAGCAAATTAGCATCTCCAGTAGACATCACACCACCAGAAGCCAGGGCAGATACAGACTTTGCAGCTTTAAAAAGAAAAGGACCAGAAAACAAGCCTTTTGTGCCTATGCACCAAGATTGTGGCACCTCCTTGCTGCCCCCACGCTCCTACAATTCAAAAAAGAACTCAAGACTCACCTCTTATTTATTTTATAAATAAATACTCTCCACCCCTCTCTCCTGGTCAGACCACTCTGTCCTCTCCTCCCGCCTGGGTCCTCTCGGCCATTTGACCGCACCTCCCCCAGCTCTGCCAACCTCATTCACGGACATCCGCCCATTGAAAAAGTGTCAGTTGCTGCCTTCGCTTCCACCTTCACCCCCCTCCTCCCACTGAAGACTCTACCAAGTGTTCTCTGTAACCTCCATATCACCATCACTAACACTCTTGACATTCTTGCACCAGTCATGAGGATCCACCTGAAACATGCTACCAAGTGTAACACTTTATACGATTCTGATCTTGCAGCCCCGAAACCCAAGTGCAACGCTTCTGAACGGAAGTGGCAGACCTCAAGCACATCTGCTGACAAAATGGCCTGCTGCCTTCTCCAAAAGCAATATCATCGCTCCATTCGCTTCAAGAAGAGGGCCCACATGCAGGGTTGCATCTCTGGAGCAAAAACCACATGGCCAAGCTCTTTAAAATCTGCAGGGAACTAGCCACTCCTTCTGCAGTCTCCACCTCGCCTCTTCCCTTCGAGGTCCTCTGCACTGCACTAGCCACCAACTTGACTGCAAAAACTCAGGATATCCTGAGTACTCTTTCTTCCTCCCCTTGCCCCTCCCCTCTCCCAATCCCAGCTACCCCTGGCCTCTCATCCTCCCTCATCCATTCTCTCCTCATTCTCTCCAACAACATCGGATGAGGTCAACAGAGTTGTCCGCTCTATGAAGGTCTCCTCCAAACAGGTCTCCCCCCTTTCTTCCAGAACTACTAAGGATAACACTGTTTCCCTTGCCCCTGCAGATTTCTGAAATTACTCTCTTGATACCGGGTCTTTACGCTCCCCTCTGAAGCACTCCCTTGTGCACCCCCTTCTGAAAAAGCCATCTGCCGACCCCTCATGTCGGGCCAGCTACAGCCCATCTCTATCACTCCCTTTGTTGGGAAACTTAGGGAGGAGTTGGTCTTCCCACAACTGACCCAGCATACTGAGCTCATTGTATGCCTACACAACCATCATTCTGGATTATGAGCATCCAGAGTCACGGAAACCGCTCTCCTGAATACCAGTGAAGATCTGCTCACATCTTTTGACTCTAACTCAACCACTGTTCTCATTTTACTTAATCTCTCTTCTGCTTTCAAGATGGTCAACGACTCCATCCTCAAAACGGCTCCATGATACCCTTGGTATCAGGGAGAGGGTACTGGACTGGCTTACCACCTTTCTCACTGACCTTCCCACCAAGGTTATCCTGGGTTCTTTCTCCTCTCCCACCTCTATCTCTACTTGTGGCATTCCCCAGGGCTCTAACCTTTCACCCTGGGTCTTTAACAGCTATCGCGCCCCACTTGCTCACCTTATCTCCACTTTCTCCCCTCACTTCCAGTGTTATGCAGACAGCACCCAGCTCTTCTTCAAACTTCCCTCTGATCCTCTCCCTACTTTCTCAACCATTCCTGACTGCCTATCTGCTATTCAGTCCTGGTGTTCATCTAATGATCTCTGTCTCAATGCCAGCAAGACTGAGATCCTTCTTATTGGGAATCCTGCTTCCTCTTTCCTCCCTTCACTCGGGCCACCCTCCATGGGCTCTCCCCCCTCTCCTTCATCTGAAGCCAGAAACCTTGGAGTCATCTTTGACTCCTTTCTCTCTTTCCTTCCTCACATCCTGGACCTCGTCAAGAAGACCCATTTCCAACTCAACCTCCTCAGAGATGTCCTCTCTTTCCTCACTTTTCCCCAGAAGCTGAATGTCTCTAGAGCTCTGGTACTCTCTAGGCTGCACTACTGCAACAGTCTCTTCCTTAATATACCCTCTTCCTCTCGCTGCCCCCTCCAGCTAATCCAGAATAGAGCTGCAAGACTTATCCTTGACATCAAGCCCAGGGATCTCTCCAGCCCTAAAATCTCTCCACTGGCTCCCGTATGATTTAAGGATCAAATTCAAATCCCTCTGCTTCATCCATAAGGATGTCTGGGGCCTAGGCCCACACTATCTACAACTTGCTCTCACCAAATACTCTCCCTGCAGATCTCTACGTTCTTACGGCTCCAACTCTCTGCTTGTCAAGTGCTTCTCAAAGTAGCAAGCGTGTGGCCGATCTTTTTCCTCAGCTGGCTCCCTTCTCTGGAACAGCCTCCCACTACCTCTCCGTCTTGAGAGGGAACTCCTCAAATTCTGCAAGCTCCACAAGACCTTCCTCTTCTCCCCCTCCTCCAGGGGGAGACCTGTTTGGCGGAACCATCATAGAGCAGACAACTCTAGTGACCTCTTTCAATGTGATAGGAGAAAAGGAGGAGAGAGTGGATGAGGGAGGATGAGAGTCAAGGGGTGGCCGGGAGGGATAGGGGAAAAGGAGGAAGAAGAGTACTCAGGATATCCTGAGTTCTTGCAGTGAAGTGCATGGCCAATGCAGCACAGAGGGCCTGGGAGGGAAGAGGCGAGGTGGAGACAGCAGAAAGATTGGCTAGTTCCTTGCAGATTTTAAAGAGTTCACCTCTTCAAGGAGTCTCTCCTACTCAACACCTAGGCCATCACGTTGCCCCCGCGCCACCTGACTCGCTAGATGGCATCTGCCTCTCTCCTCCCCGCCACCTTGTACAACTGTTTACCTCTTTAAAGTGCTCCCTTGTGTATCTGTGTTGTTGTATACGTCTGTAAAGTGCTCTCTTGCTTCTCAAAGGTAGGTCAGCACTCAATATATACAATAATGATACTAATAATAATAATAATAATAGTTTGCCAACCCGTTAATGGCACATGGCCATGCTAATTCCTATGGTCATTCCCACCCAGTTTCTGCCCCTCCACATCTCAAACACCTACTCATGGGAACACTTTAAGATTGCGTTAAACAATCCTTATTGTCAAACATTGCACTCAAAGTGCCTGCTATTGGGGCTGTTGGGTATTTTGTGGATATTTGGGGCTTTGCGGTATTTTCTTACCGCCAAAATACCTTTAGCAATAATCACTCTCTGTATTCATATTGGATCACACATAACAATAATACATTACATTATTTCAGAATTTAGACCTATTTAGATAATGTGCGCGATAATTTGCGTGGTTGGTTTATTTGTGGCCCCAATATCCAACATCCCTTGTTTTTTATCTAGATTGTTCTTGATTACTAGAGAGACCTCAGGCCTACATTTTAGGGATACCACATTTTC
Source organism: Ambystoma mexicanum (assembly GCF_040938575.1). Taxonomy (NCBI): domain Eukaryota; kingdom Metazoa; phylum Chordata; class Amphibia; order Caudata; family Ambystomatidae; genus Ambystoma; species Ambystoma mexicanum. The sequence goes on along the minus strand of NC_090940.1, from coordinate 502,290,784 downwards.
AGTGTTAGTGTTGTGTGCCACCATGGGCTATTGTGGTATTTTTGTGGTAATTTCCACTACCTTATATACGGTATGGAACTATGTCCAGAGAGTCTCTCTTCCCGTTGGCTCATGTACCTCCAACAAGCTATGCTACAAACAGTCACTCACAACTGTCCATACTGAATATAATCATGCGCACATCTGTTTTAAAATGACAATTGCACTGTTTAAAAATCTACCCACGTTTAAACCTTTTCCCATGCAAAATGAAAGAGAGAAATAATACACACTAGCTATCTGTTTTCAGATATTTTTGTATTATAGAAATTTCCTTTAAACACAGTTTAACCCTTTATTACAGTAATAAATGAAATGGTACAACATTATTTGTGATAAAATGAACAGAGAACTGCGAGAATATATTCAATTGGTAACATTACATATGCTGATAAGGGACTGGGACTCCCTCGAATACACTGACTGAACAGTTTCGCACACTTTCGCACAGCTCCCACACTTCTGTAATTACCTTATCTGTTCAGCATGAGTTTTCTCCGGCTATTCTCTTTCTGAATTTGGCTCCCTTGAAGATTAACCCCAGTGAAAACAAGCGTCTGTCGTTCTCAAACCGGGGTTATTGCCTGGAATTCTCAGCTTTTGCAGCAGGAATGCTTCAGCCAGGAAACAGGTCCTTCTCCCAGCTCTGTAAGATCTCGATTGTTCTCCCCCTCTCCTCAAGCTTCCCCAGCAAAACTCTAATCACTGCCTCTAGCATGATACTTGCTATGATGCTGCTCCAGTCAGAATCAATCATGTCATCTCCTCCCTCACTACACAATGGCTCATTTCTACAGTAAAAATTTGTAACCAACTGATTTCCTGTTCCTTCGAGCTCTTTGCTCCCTGTAGTTATGTGGACAGAGCAGCAGAGAAAAAAAAAATGAATGTGCGTTTAAAAGTTCACTTTCAGAGTAGGCCTAATTCTGCAGTGGAGACACATTTTTATTAGTGGGTTATGTTAAATGCAGTTTTATTAGTCAGGTTAGTTATTAATAAGGTTAGTTATTAATTTTCAAATGTGTCTCTTGCACCATAGTCATTTCAGGTGAAAAATAGTGTGCACTTTTGAATGTGCACGTGTGCTTTTAACTGTAAAAATAGATTTGCATCTTATATGTAAAAATCGTTTTTGACTGAATAGCCTGTCTTTACTTATATGTCCATGTTACTCTGGCAACACATATAGCAATGCACCACACCCATGTGGTGGTGCTGCATCAAAAAAAAAATTGCTACCTGTGCAGTAGTGCTGTACTGTGCTGTAACACGCCAAATATCCTTACATACCCTCCTTTTGTTTTTAGAACTTGGCTACGATCCAAGCCAATTCCTAAAAACAACTTGTTCTTTTTTTTTCTTTTAAAATGCATGTATATTGGGATATCTTTCTCTTCCTGACGTGGCTACTAAAATCAGTAACATTTTCATTTTTACTGATAGCACAATCAACCATCCACCCATGATTAGCACCAGGACAGCCAAACCCACTATTGAGCGTTCCCCCCAGGTTCCCCAATTAAATCTTTCCACTTCTATTATCCCCAGATTACTAATTGTAATATTGTTTTTTCTCAAATTCATTTTTATAACATGTCTTTCTTTGTGATTCAATAAATATTCCACATCCGGATCTATTGGAAAAGTATCCCTTTGAAAAAAAATCGATATTTTCCACTTGGCTTTCCCAAACATCATTTGTTACATGAAACAATGTTAACCCCCCAATTGACCCAATTGTATCCTTTGGAACCTGTAAATAAAAAACATTATATTTCACCTGTTTAACCACGTATGTTCCATGGTTTAAATGTACTACCGTCATGTTCTTTAAACAGGTGCTGACCAACCATTTACCTCTGACCATCTTAGCCTGTGCCATTTCTTCACTCCCCATATTGCTAATAATCACTTCACATCCTTCTGATATACTTGGGTCAGATTTCAAACCACAAATAGCATCTGTGGCATCAGGAACAAACGGTTTACCTGGACACATATAATTTTGTACTTTAAATTTGACACATGTTTCCAGGTTTGGTATTAAATAAACTTCAGGTTCCCATGACTGAAATGCCACCACTTCTGGAGTCTTAATCTTAATAAATTTGTCCTCTTGCCAAAATCCCACGTTGTGTACCCACTTCGTTTGATAAATAAGTTCAGGGGCTACATATGGGATGCATAGCAAAAATCCGATCTCTAGTCTTTCCAAGTCCACATATAACGGCATTGCATTACCCATTTCGAATGCAATTTTTACCTGTATTATATCAATTTCCCTCCTGGTCAATCTTTCTATCATTTGACGAATAATATCCTGCGAAACAAAATACAAGTGGATATGTCTTTGAATAAATTGTGAAACTGCAGTTTGAACTTCTCTCATATAATTCGTTAATAGTCTATCAACAGGACTCATTATGTTCAATATTTCATTTAAAGTTCTGTCATGCTTAAGCATTATTTTAGTGGCCCGTTGCATTACATCCGCTTGTTCATTTAGAATGATTGCAGTTTCATTTATGAATCTTACTTGTTCATCCAGTCCCCCTCTAATTCCATCTAATGTTTTTTGTATTATTTCTAGGTCAATACTCCGTTGTTGCGCTTTAGTACTCAGTGTTCCTACCGAAATAGAATTGGCTGTTGATATTGTGGTACCTATTATGGCTCCAACTATAGACATTACCAATGATATCGCGAGCATCACCGCACCTCTCTTTCCTCGCCTCTTCTTAATGTCTGCTGAATTCACGAATGTTTTTTCAAACTGCATTAATATATCTCTTATTGACTGCTTAGTGTCCTCTTTTCTTATTTCCAGCCACTCTTTAGTCTGTTCAATCTTAATTCCGGTATTGTTCAAATGTTTTTCAATCAAAATCTCAGGATTCAATGGTATGTCTTTATTTTGGAAAATCATCCTTCTATCACTCATGATGAATCCTGGTGCCTCTTCCACCGCGATACCAGATGCTGGTCCAGGTTCAATGACAACCTGTGCTTCTGAATTCTTGAAGATCCCTCCAAATATCATCATCATTAACCATATCATCGGTATCATCTTCAATGCTGATCGCTTTGCAGCCTTGGTCTTCACCCCTCTTTGGGGCTTTCCCGGAATTCGTCCACGTGGGCTCTGGGACTCCATCGTCTCCCGTGGGCTCTGATCCCGGAACCTCCGACCAAATAATGTTAATTTTCTAAATCAAATAGAAAAGAAACAAATTAAGTACATAGCACAATACTAACTTCACCCTTTTGCCAAAAATAAAACATGCTTGGTAAAAACATTTCTTTTTTTTTTCTTTTTTTTTCTGAAATTAAACACAAGTTAAAAAGAAAACAAGCACATATAAAACAGCATTCAATATTTAATACATTTTCTCTCTGCACACCAACCATGAGCTTCCATTATATATATTTATTTATTTTTATATTATATATTTTTACATATATAATATATATTTTTATATATATTTATTTATTTTTACATATATTACAGTGTTTATGTGCCATTATAACAATCAACCTTTTAACTTCTTTGTCACTGCCTCCTGATTGTACCCATTTATTTTCTCGTTTTGTGTTCAAGGGACTTTATCTGTTTCTACATGCTCAAGCTGCCTGATCTCATGGATGGCATGGTTTGATTTGATTTACACGGACGAACTGCTCTATTGCTGTTTCACCTTCATTTTTCAAAATTTTATAAACTACAGGAGAGACCTTATCTATAATTCAAAATGGCCCCTGCCAGGCTGCTAGAAATTTAGAATTTTTCTGTTTACTTTTTCCAAAATGAAACTTGTACACCTGATCCCCTACACTGTATTCCTTTACTGATGTCTTTTTGTCATAATAAGACTTTGCACTGTCAACAGCTCTTTCCAGATTTCTCTGCACAAAAGCAAATGCATGTTGCAAATGCCTCCTCAGTTCATCAATATATTCATGAACTGTGGATGCACTCACAAGTGTCTGCTCATGTGTTCTGTATAGTAGGTGTTGTGGTAACACCATTTTCCTACCTGTCAAGACCTCATGGGGGCTAACACCTGTTGCTTTGGCAGGAGTTGATCTGATTGCCATCAAAACCAACGGCAAACGTAAATCCCAGCTGGAACCTGCTTCTGCCACAAATTTCTTTAAAATATCCACAACAGACCTATTGCTTCTTTCAACTGTACCTGAAGACGCAGCCCGATATGCGATATGTAGTTTCCTTTTCACACCTAGTATTTGCCATACCTTACTCATTAGAGTACTTGTGAAATGACTTCCTCTGTCTGACTCATTATTTGTGGCAACCCAAACCTTGAGAACACATGGTTCACCAGCAATGTGGCTGCTGTTTGCGCACTACAATCTGGTGCAGGAATGCATTCAATCCACTTCGACATCAAACATACCACACTTAAAATATAACGGTTTCCCCTGCTCGACCTTTTTAAAAGGACCTACATAGTCTATTTGCAAATCTGATCATGGGAGAGTTGGGCCTCTTTTCATCAATGGTGCTCTATGCATTGGTGAAGCAGGTTTAAATTGGGCGCATACTAGACATCCTCTAGTATATAATTCCACATCTTGGGACATATGTGGCCAGTAAGCATAATCTTTTAGTATTTCTAATGTTTTTTGTGAACCTCTATGGCCTGCAGTTATGGCATCATGTGCATGGTGTAGCATTAGCCCTCTGAATGAAAGGGGTACTACCCACTGTATTTGTCCTGTTATGGACTCTCTAATCATGAGTCCATCCTGTAATCTAATTCATGTTTTGTTCTTTAATAGCACCCTCAACTCTTCTTTTCCCATACAATCATTTTCTGTTAAAGAATTTTGTTCAGGATCTATCAAATGATTATAATAGATTCCCAAAATTCGATCATTCTTTTGTGCCTCAATCAAATCTTGGTCTGGCGTGTCATGACTCCACTGCACCACCGGTTGATCTACCTCCTTTGGTGCTTTAGAACGTGTCACTGCATCAATTTGTATTTCACCCATTAAATAATCAATAGGTAACAATTCTCCCATCACAGCCCCAATCTTAGCCAGGTGGTCTGCCTTATCATTTCCCTCCTTATCCTCTCCTGGTGTTTTTAAATGCCCACGAATGTTTCTCCAGTATATTGTTAAATTATTCTCTGACACCAATTTGGCTTGTATCATTTTTCCATGTTTAAGTGGCTTTTTGTTGTATGTAACCATGCCTCTTGCTTTCCAACCAGGCAAATACTCCACAAAACTATTCCGTGCATAGTCAGAATCAGTCACCAGGACAATTTCACTGAACTTTTTATCAACTGCAGTAGCAATTGCTTTATAAATGGCTGCCAATTCCGCCACCTGACTGCTCCTATCTCCAATCCTCATCCCTATACTGGGGACGCCTTCACATTTCAACCAGACATTTCTTATTCCTGCCACTAATTGTTTATTACTGTCATTTTCAATGTGAAAAGCACAACCATCCACATATACAGTTGGCAAATCCTTGCATGTTTTTTCATCAAAAGCTTTGTGTGGTGATTGTTCAAATTCCTGCAAACTAGTTTCCGTTTCCATTTCATTTGGTATTTGTTCAGCTGCGCAGTCATGTAAGTCAGCTAACCCTTGAGTAATTGGGTTCTTTTTATTTTGTCCATATCTCACTTCTACGGGAAAACCTTGTAATGCCAGCGTCCATGAAGTGATTCTGGACTGCGCTAGATTACCTAATCTAATTCTTTTACTCTCTAAAAATTGCAAAGGTTGATGATTTGTTTCAATAATCACCTTTTCTCCCTGAACAATGGGGCGGAAATGTTGTAGCGCCCACCCAGTGGTTAATAGGGCCTTTTCACATTCATTAAATTTCATTTCAACTTGGGAAAATGCCTTACTTGCATAGGCAATGGTTTTGTGATTCAAATTGTGTTTTTGTGATAACACTGCTGACATACAATGTTCAGAAAAACCTATTTCTATAAAGAAATCCCTGTCCTTTATGGGGTATGCTAAACATGGTACCTTTACAAGACATTCCTTTAATTTAGCCACTGCATCAGACTGCTCTTTTTCCCATTTCCAGGGAGTATTCAGTTTAAGCAGTTTAGTCAATGGTTGAGTGATTTCTGCATAATTTTCAATTAACTTTCTGTTATAGCCGGTCATCCCTAATAAACTTTTTACTCCTTTCACATTTTTAGGATCTTTTAACCTTTGTATGGCCTCTATTTTCTTCTTTTGTGGATTTAGCCCATGTTCAGTCACTTCATGCCCTAGAAAGTTCACTTTTTTTTTCACTTTTTTCTTGCACCATTGTGCTTTTTGCAAAGATATTTTGGCGCCTGCTTTCTGCAATTGGCCAAGTACATGTCTTATTTCATCAAAATGGCTTTTCAGGCTTTCATTTTTTATCAGGACATCGTCCACGTAACTATTGTTCCTCTTTCCGCTGCATTTCTCAAAAATATGCCAAATTCACTCCCACTATTGATGTACCCGAACGGAGCTCTAAGCCAGGCATATTGAGTCCTGTCAAATGTAAAGGAAAATAAATGTATCTCCTCTGCCAATGGCACGCACCAATATCCAGAGGTGAGATCTAATGTGGTAAATACATTTGAACCATGTACCTGAGCTAGGCCCTGACCAATGAATGGCAGTGGCCATCTAGATACTGGTACTCTTTTATTTAACTCTCTCAAGTCTGCACATAGCCGCCATTGACCATTTGGCTTTAACACACCTAAAATAGGTGTATTGGATGTGCTATGAATGGGCCTGATGATTCCCCGCGATTCCAAATTTTTAATAATCTCTGCCAATGATTCTAAACATGCCAGCGGTAGTCTATACTGGCGTACAAACACTGGATTTCTGCTACACCCTTCTGGTAGTGTGGCCACATGTAAATCAGTTAAACCACAATCATAAGCATCTTTTGCAAATACATCCTTAAACTCCATAAATATCTCCCTCAGATTGTCCCTATCCTCATTGCTTTCACACGCATCCGCTAAGGAGATCTGCTCTTCTACCATTTTGGAAAATTCTGGAAAATCTTCTGGTAAGGGAATCTCGGCGCTTTCCTCTAACTGTGTGGGTGTGTCTTTTTGTAAAGCTGCCACTTTTAAATATTTTGGCATATCAGCTTCCACTTCAATGGGCTGATTTTCTGTTTCATTTTCATTCAAATTAAACATTATGCAATCCTCTTGATGGCAGCACACTGTCTCATTTTAATCATAAGGATACACAGAATGAATTTTAAATATTCCTTTGGGCTGAGAGTCCAGGTGTTCTGGCAACTCACCCTTGGCATCTACATACTTTTCAGGGATATTTCCAATCACCATGTTATTTAAATCTGCCGTATAATGTGATTTTTGTATGGCCATTCCTAATGGGACATTTTCCTTTAAATGAATATCCTGACAACCTTTATTATTTACCATAATTTTTACAGATCCTTCACCAATGTCTACCAATGGAATGTATTCATAATACAGGCCTTGCTGTTTTATGGCTTCATTCAGGCATACAAATGCATCAGAGCATTTCATCTGCTGTCCATTTTTGCATTTCAGTGTTATTGCAAACTGTTTTGTAAATGCAGGAATAATAGTATCTTTCCTCATTTGTAATTCGATTGCATAAGGAACCAGTTGTGCACAATGATAAGCCCTTCTTTTGTCTTCAAATTCAGGTGCCGGACCACCTAGGCGTGACCATATTTTTTGATTAAGGAAATCTAACACCATACACATTCTGTGCATGATGTCATTGCCCATGTAAAATTCATTTTGTGCTCCACTCACTATCCATACATTATGGTAAATTGTTTTCTGCCCAATGCTAATTTTAAGCATGCATCTGCCTGCAATTCGGTTTTCAAAGTCTGGACTGTCCAACCCAGAAACATATTGGTTTTTAATCCTAAATTTCGGGATTTCTTCCCTCTCCATTATTTTTTGCAACAATTTCCCATTAATGAAACTCCTTTCATGTCCAAGCGCTAAAGTGGCTTTTATTGTTTTAAAATAGTCATTTATACCAACATGAACCCATGGTTGCTCATCTTCCATGTGTATTTCTGCCAGAGTGGTAATGTGTTTTTCTGAATCTGTTTTAGGAGCAATATTCTGTTTGTATGTTTTCTCTTTTAAATAAAAACGTAATGTGTGCTCATCTATGGCAGTCTGCCAATTTTTCCTTGGGTCCAAGTATATTTGTACAGGTAGTTTTTCATTGTCGCTCTGCATTTTGTCTTGACACATTAATATAACAGTGACACTAGGTGTGCAGCTATTCTGGAGATATACCTCCACAGCATCATTTGTTTTGGCAACGGTGTGACATTCATTTATATTGCTGTTTTGTGATTTTAGTTTCTTAGGCTTCAATGGTTTTTTGGTTAAGGACCACAGCACTCCATTCATCCCATCTATGAGAGGAGACAATCTTTTCAGGCAATCTGTCCCCATCAGAAATGGAATTTCACAAATAGATGTGATCAATACCTCTTGTTTCATTCTGTGCTTTCCTATTTTTATATCAACCTCAGTTACACCTATGATGGGCACCTCCTCCCCATTAAAGTTATGCACTGGGCCTTGATTTTCCTTCACTGTGATCTGACTCTGTGGGGGTCTCCCTTCATTGATACTCTTTACCAGCTCCTTGGACATAACTGTGGCCTGTGTGCCAGTGTCAATCATAGCAAAGGTGCGGCATTTTTCTTCTACAGTGATGGGTGCATAATATCTGTCCTTAACTTCCTCTAATACACATAAGAAGTGTGAATTCTTACTGATTTCAGGGCTCACCTTTCTCAGGTCTTTTTCACTTTTGGCTAAGCACATTGGTAAATGGAAAGACATTTTTCCCTCCTTTTTACCCATTTCTGCGCGAGAGACTTTATTCATTTCTCCATGATCAGAGGTTTTTTGGAGTGTGGCCACTGTTCGCCCATCCATCTGGGTAACATCAGAGACCACATTACAACCTTCCAAATGAACATGTGTAACAACATCATTCAGCAATTTGTCATTTTTTAATTCTGTGCATTTGTGATCATTTAGTGTGATACCAGCCCGTTCAGCCTCTTGAAAAATATGTGGCTCAAAGAATTCTTCAGGTGATTGACTTGTACCCTCCTTTTGAGTATTTCCTTTTTCTGTCTGTGTTTTGTCATTGTTTTGCTTGCCCAGGGAAGGAGCTATAACATCCCCACTTACTCCCTGTTCACTGGTATTCCCCATACATGAGTCATTTTTCTTAAATCTGTCCCTTTGTTCTTCTGGAATTCCTAATGTTTCTTTTTCATTTGTACAAATCTTTACTGTTTTATTTAGCTCTAGGTTAAACCGTACCTCTTTTTTAGAAGTATTTGCACTTTCTGTCACAAGTTCATTTACTGGCACTTTCATTTTTAATCCATTAGGCATCTCAGAGTCGTTATGCAAAATTATATCAGAGCAATCTGTCATTTTGGCACTGCAGTTATCATGAGTACTTAGTCACTTTTTGGAAGCCCCCCGGTCATTGCTATGGCCATCAGCCCCCTCTTTGGAAGGTTGTTTTTGCGCTGTATAGAGCTTTCCTATTTGCTCAGCTAACATTTTCACTTGGGCCTCAAGGCACTGGAACCTTTCCATCTCTCTAGGATCCTCTTTCTGTGGCCTAGGTCGATATTGGTTGTTTTCCCCCTGATTGGATCTATTCTGATACCTCTCAGGTGATTGATGTCGGTTGGGATGGTTTTTGAACTCTTGATTCATTTGTGGAGGGGAGCGGGTTGCACCCATCCTTTGATTATAGTCCCCTGGTGGGGAATCATTGTACTGACGTGGATTGTAGTTCACGTTTTGCCTCATGTCCTGTCTCTCAGATTGTGGGTACTGGCCCCTATGTTGATTTCCATTATCAGTAAATCGATCCACATATGGGGGTCTATCCTGATTACCATATATCATGGTGTTGGGAACAAATCTGCTCTGTGTCCCCAATGACTGGTAGGGACCATCATTTCTTTGATCTTGATTTTGTCTCTGGTTATTGTTCATACCTGCCATATCAGGCCGATATCCTACCCGGGGTCTGTCCCCTAAATACCTAGGGCTGATGTAGCTCTCTCTATTACTAGGATCATGTGATTGGAACATTGGTACAGGAAATGGCGATCTTTGTTGATTACCCCTTTGTTCAGGTGTCACATTATTTTTACCTTGGCTTTGAGCAGACTCAAGGGACATTTTGGCTGACCTGATTTCCATTACTGTGGCTGAGGGTTCTTTAGATTTAGGTCTAGTATCTTTCATTTTATCACTTTCTCTACCCTGACAATAGAGTACCTCATATAGTTTTGTGCTTTGATGTACAATCCATTCAAGGGTCAAATTCACGGACCAATTTGGGATATGATGTCTTTCTGTAGCCCATAGAAGTATGCAGTTTTAAACTCATTGGAATTTGAGTCAAAAGATACATCAAAGCGAGAAAATGCTCTTTTTAAGTCTTGTAAAAATTGGCGAGGGGATGTATTAGGTCCAGCAGTAATTGTGTAAGCGACTTTCTTTGCCTCCTGCAATGACTGAAAAGGAGAAAAATGACGCCTAATTTCTTTTTCAAACTCCAACCAGGTCATATTCTGCTGTTCATTTAATCCCCTTATGATGCTGGCCGTCGGGGCATCTAAAGTTAAATGAAAATATTGTCTGTACTGTTCCTTAGGTATCTGGAGTGCTTTAAAAATGTCATGCAGCGCTTCTAAGTGATCCTCAATGCAGCATTCACCTCCCTTTTCAAATGGTTTGATCAGGGCTTTAATGGATTTCATTACTTTTATGGGGCTACTTGTTGCAATGCATGGAATTGCACTATTTTGTGATTTAATCCTGTTTTCAGGTGTATGAGATTGGTGGCTGCCCCCAATGGGAGTATCAAATCCCCCAAGGGTGCTGCAACCAAGTTCAGTCACCGGCCCAGTCACTGGAGCACTAGCTCTTTGGGTAGAGCTAGAATTCACCTCCACTCCATTGAATGTGGTACCCTGCCGCCTCTCCTGGGACCTGGAAATGCACATTTGCTGTTCTAAGTCCTTACACTTTTTAAGGAGTCTGTTTGCTTCATTTTGCAAATAGTTGTTTTCATCACTCATCTTATTAATCACCTCCTGCATGTCGCACATTTGCATTTGGCATTCATTGAACTCTTTATTTTTCTTGTCTCTTTCTTGAATCATTTTAATCATTTCTTGTTCTGCACTCTGGAGATCACATTCTTTTTCACAATGTTCTTTTTGTAAAATCTGCATTTCTGAAACAACCTCATCTTTATCCTGTCTAATGTGGTCCACTAAGGCTTTTAAGTGTACCAATTCTTGCTCACTATCCTCAAATTGTTTCTTGCTTTTGTATAACTGAGCATCAAAGTCTCTGCATTTTAATTGCATGTCTTTTTGGCATACATCCAATTCTGCTCTTAACATTTCCTGATTTTTACTTGCCCCATCTAATTCAGTCTTTAACCTGTTAATTAGCTGGGTATCATTCTCCTGCATTCGCAGGGACTTATTCAAAATAAACCATATTTTGCTGCATAGCCGTATTAAACAGTCTTTCTCTGCACTTTTATCGGCTGCATTCAATAATCTTGTAAGGCAGACCTGAATTATGCTGCCTTCTGCAAAAATATTGTCTAGTTTTTCTTTCTGCACCTCACCCTGAATGCGGTCACGCCATTCTAAGGTGCCGTTCGACGACCACGTCCCATGTGCAAACAACTTTGCCTCTAAATATTGCACTAGGTCTGAAAATGTAGTTTCCCTTTGTGACATTCTGAAATTCGTTTTTAGTGGCACACTGCTATTATAAAATGGGTTCCCTTTAATGTGCAAATGGCAGTGTGAGACACGCTTGCCACGCCCAGTAGGTACTCTATGATCACTTTCCCGGCCTGCAACGTACCATAAATATGTTGGGTATTTTGTGGATATTTGGGGCTTTGCGGTATTTTCTTACCGCCAAAATACCTTTAGCAATAATCACTCTCTGTATTCATATTGGATCACACATAACAATAATACATTGCATTATTTCAGAATTCAGACCTATTTAGATAATGTGCGCGATAATTTGCGTGGTTGGTTTATTTGTGGCCCCAATATCCAACATCCCTTGTTTTTTATCTAGATTGTTCTTGATCACTAGAGAGACCGCAGGCCTACATTTTAGGGATACCACATTTTCAGTGTTAGTGTTGTGTGCCACCATGGGCTATTGTGGTATTTTTGTGGTAATTTCCACTACCTTATATACGGTATGGAACTATGTCCAGAGAGTCTCTCTTCCCGTTGGCTCATGTACCTCCAACAAGCTATGCTACAAACAGTCACTCACAACTGTCCATACTGAATATAATCATGCACACATCTGTTTTAAAATGACAATTGCACTGTTTAAAAATCTACCCACGTTTAAACCTTTTCCCATGCAAAATGAAAGAGAGAAATAATACACACTAGCTATCTGTTTTCAGATATTTTTGTATTATAGAAATTTCCTTTAAACACAGTTTTACCCTTTTTTACATAAATAAATGAAATGGTACAACATTATTTGTGATAAAATGAACAGAGAACTGCGAGAATATATTCAATTGGTAACATTACATATGCTGATAAGGGACTGGGACTCCCTCGAATACACTGACTGAACAGTTTCGCACACTTTCGCACAGCTCCCACACTTCTGTAATTACCTTATCTGTTCGCATGAGTTTTCTCCGGCTATTCTCTTTCTGAATTTGGCTCCCTTGAAGATTAACCCCAGTGAAAACAAGTGTCTGTCGTTCTCAAACCGGGGTTATTGCCTGGAATTCTCAGCTTTTGCAGCAGGAATGCTTCAGCCAGGAAACAGGACCTTCTCCCAGCTCTGTAAGATCTCGATTGTTCTCCCCCTCTCCTCAAGCTTCCCCGGCAAAACTCTAATCACCGCCTCTAGCATGATACTTGCTATGACGCTGCTCCAATCAGAATCAATCATGTCATCTCCTCCCTCACTACACAATGGCTCATTTCTACAGTAAAAATTTGTAACCAACTGATTTCCTGTTCCTTCAAGCTCTTTGCTTCCTGTAGTTATGTCGACAGAGCAGCAGAGAAAAAAAAAATGAATATGCGTTTAAAAGTTCACTTTCAGAGTAGGCCTAATTCTGCAGTGGAGACACATTTTTATTAGTGGGTTATGTTAAATGCAGTTTTATTAGTCAGGTTAGTTATTAATAAGGTTAGTTATTAATTTTCAAATGTGTCTCTTGCACCATAGTCATTTCAGGTGAAAAATAGTGTGCACTTTTGAATGTGCACGTGTGGTTTTAACTGTAAAAATAGATTTGCATCTTATATGTAAAAATCGTTTTTGACTGAATAGCCTGTCTTTACTTATATGTCCATGTTACTCTGGCAACACATATAGCAATGCACCACACCCATGTGGTGGTGCTGCATCAAAAATAAAAATTGCTACCTGTGCAGTAGTGCTGTACTCTGTGCTGTAACACGCCAAATATCCTTACAGGGCCCAAGGCTGCGGGGTGTTCAGCAGGAGCAGCAGCTTGCTTTGGCCCAGGAGGGCCTCCATACCACACCTCGAGGATCGGCGTTAGGCCATGCCCTTTTTTAATCGTCTGGAGCTGCATTCCCCACCAGGGCCAAAGCCCGCTGGGGGTCCGAGGGTACGGGATGTACACTAGTGGCAGCAACTCAACTTGCTTTGGCGCAGGAGGGCCTCCATACCACACCTCGAGGATCGGCATTAGGACATGCCCCCTTTTCTTCTTCTGGAGCTGCATTGCCAACCATAGCCGAAGCCCGCTCGCGGTCCAAGGGTGCAGGGATTTGAGCTCTGCAGCAGTGTTAAGCGACTGAAGGGGTGTCATCCAACACAACAATCCATGTTGGCTACTGAAAGCAGCATTCTCGCCCCAAGGAATCGAGTGCAGGTGAGGAGTGCAAAGAGGGGGAGGGGGCTACTCAAACTGGCTCCCTGCTTGCGCTTGTTTTTTCTTGCTGATTTGGCCACGTCTTTATCGCTTTCTCTCCCTTGCCTGCATTAATAGCCGCGGCGACAGATGTGGTTGTCTCCCCTGCCCCAAGTCCTTTTTCATCTGCACCCTTACTTAAGACTAGGAATACCCTCCCTGTTTTGATGCCGTTATTACTTTTTTTTAAAGCATTTGTTTATATTAAGAAACTGCTAAAAGATTAATTTATTATGATTCACTATATAATGAGAGGGTTTTGAAAAATCTGTACCAAAATTACTATGAATTGTGCTATCCCAAATGAAATTATATGCTTCCCTTTTCTTCGATCTGTTCTACAACAGCATTTATGTATTTTATATGTAACTATAATCTGGATTTGTATATCTTGTGGCATGCAGAAGTAATCAATTGGTTCTGGAAATGTTTTATAATTATATGCTTTTATGGCACCAGCCAAAATAAAGCTATAACTGATAATAATTCATGAACTGATATGTGAACAAACGGGGAAGAATGGAGAACACACCCCTAACAAGGTGGGTCCCTGATCCAGACAAAAGGGGATCACCTACCATGCTCAACCATGTGCTGGAAAAGGAAATGAAATAGGACTGATGATCCCCCAGCAACAGATGTAATGACACACAGGCCAGTAACCAGCAGCAAACACACAAATTTAACTGGTGCAGCACAGAGGACACGCATTTAGAATAGTGTGTTGATTTTTTAAAATATTTTTGGCTAGCGGATCACTCAGACCTGGCACAGAAATGTAATACCAGAGTTATACAATCCCAACCCACAATTCAGGGCAAAGAATATAAAGTGAGGTATTCAAAAATCGAAATGTATTTGAAAGAAATGTTCAGTTTCAGTCAACTGGGTCTCCAGCTTTACCCTGGCTAACACTACATTATGAGATCTATACAAAACACTATAAATACACAAAGGCATCCACTTCAATCACAAAGTCTTCCTCTAAGTATTAAGATAAACTAAAAGTCACTAGACATAGTAACATTTCTGATTAGCATGTACTACTTGGTAAACAGCAATTGTTTCTCATTAGAACAATTGACATAATGCAAATATGGTTAAACATTTGATTTTCTCCAGCAGCAAGACACGTCTGGCACCAAAGCGAGTGAAAGAAAAGCAATAGCAACCAGATCTTTTAATACTCTAGCAACCCCTCTGTGCAGGCATGAGATGGTGAATGTATTAGCTGTGTAGCGGTCCCTTGACAAATAGACAATGACCGGCTAGCGTACACTATGTGCTAAGGTATATATATGTAAAAGGTAATTTGTTTGATTTGGCTCAGGTAAGTTTGAATTCCCAGGTAAAGTCTCAGGAATCGATATGTCATGTTCAGAATAACCATATATATATTTCATTCCCTAAAAGGTATGGGTACAGCTTTCACTGTTGATATTGATATTTTATTTCTATCGCACTCGTACACAAGTGTTTCAGAGCGCGACAAGGCAAGGGAGGGGAATAGGGGAGAACAAAACATCAATCTTACTAGGCCCAGTGACACTGAGAATGCGCAAGTGCATGGGAGTGGGGGAGGGGAAAAGTGCATGGAAGGGGGGAGAAGTGGAAAGTGCGAAGCAGTGGAGAGACAGATAAATAATGATAAATAAATAATAAAGACAACAAACAGTGGTAGTGCAGCCAGCAATTTGCAAGTGCTAGGTTTAAGGCAGCAGACAGGTAGGTCTTATAAGTGCAGGAAGAAAAAGGAGGGGCTGTATGGGCACAGATACAGACCCCAGTGCAAGGGGTGGCCCGGAGGCAGTGCGGGAGGGTGGCAGGGTGAGCAAGTACCTGGGCCCGGAGGGCAGAAGGTGGCCAGGTGCACGGTGCCAAGAGAGAACAAATCAGCAGGGGACAGGGGGAGCGAAGGAAGAAGAAAAGAGGAAGGTCTTGAGGTGCTTCCGGAACCGGAGATGGTTCTCCTCAAGTTTTAGAGTGGCAGGGAGGCTGTTCCAGAGGGAGGCCCCAGCCGAAGACAGAGATCTACCCCCAGCTTGTTTCTTTAAAAATGACTGACCCTGAATTCCTAAACTATAGTAGGTGCATGTGACTTTCACTCACTCTGAGAATACTGCTTGCAATCTGTTCATGTGTATGTGTGTGGCTTTACTTTAACATGAATGTATCCTTTCAATATGTAAACTGTCAAACAAAGCCTGCACCACGTTGGTTCAGAACTCACTTTATTAATTTTTTATTTTTTTATTTAATCATATGTGTTTGATTGATTTCACCAAAGTTACATTCCACAGCTGTGGATAGCCCTTCTTGATTACACGTGTTTTGGCATCCTGTGCTTTTTTCAAATCTGGGCATTATTCGTTTTTTTAAAAAGAGTTTACTTCCACATCTAATACGTAGAATTCGTAACAGAGATTTAGGCGTGGTGAAAGGGAGGAGATTTAGGGTTTGGTACATAGAGCAAAAAACACACCATATAAATTAAAGATTCATAAATAATGGTATAACATAGCGACAGACAAATCCTGCAATATTTCCTCAATACTTAATCATATAGTCGAAAAAGTGAACAGATTTGTATACTCAACAAATTGAGGGTGAAGAAGATTCAGACAATTTACAAAGACTATATGCGATATTCCATTCAACACTTTCACTTGTAAATGTTTCAAACCGCATCTATTCATACAGTATCAAATTTATGTCATTAGCTCATCTATATTCTCATATTTTTCGTATACGCATAGATAACACACACGTACCTTACTCTACTGTGTAGATAATATGGATGTTATTTCAAGGCAGCATATATTAGTTCTATGTCAAGTAATGGCATTAGCTCATCTGAATTATCATATTTTCCAAATGTAAGTGGACAATCCACTGGTCCCTTACCATATTGTAGGTCTCCTTTTATTCAGTTCATAGCAACTTCAATTCAACGGGATCATCCCACCTGCAATGTGATACATGGTCTCTTTCATATATACTATAAACTTCTATTCATAAGGTGTACCTGTCTCGCTTCGATCTGTTACACTGCTGAGCTTTCCCATTTTTTGATTTATTGCCTGTGGGTCATGTACCATATTTTATCTATTCACACACGTTTGCATAGATATTTGGGCTGTTATCCCTCTTACGTTGTGAAGTCAACAAGGTTCCTTACCAAAAAGAAAGTGTGTTTGCCACACATATCAGTTAGAATCCCAGAATCATCACCTGCTATGTAGGTAATGCTCTTCAGCATGTTTAGACTATAATCGCTGTAACGAGCATTGTTGTATGTTTTAAGTTACTTCTTTATACACGCTGCGTTCTCTTGCCGGGTGGAATAATTAGTACACTCATTGTTCTCATATTAATCAGACAAGTTAGCATTCTAACTGCACAGTCTCATATTTATTAAAAAATACAGTATGCTTGCCTCCTAAACAATCAGTAAAACAAATGTATGACATTTGATCCGAACAGTGCTCTATAATTTATTAACTTCTTTAAATCACTGCTGCGTTTACTTGCCATGCGGAAGGATTACCACACACATTGTTATCAAGTTAAGCGAGCCGTTTGTATTATAGTGGCATGGTTTCCCATCTAGTATAGCGTACAGTAATCTTACCGGCTCATCAAGCAGTAGTGAAGATAGTATCGTCCCTGCGTATCGGATCTCCAACGCCAACACCCTATTGAGTTCTGCCATTGCCATGGTTACCCTCAGGGCCGTCTTCACTTTCCCTGATTTTGAATTGGCTGTCACATTTCTGGCAGAAACACATGTTCCTACTTGAAACCCAAAGTATTTTACCTAACCTCATGCATCTTTGATGGTTGACCCAGGGCAATTTTACAAGGAAATAGTTTATTCCTTTACTACTTTGTCGAGCTGAATAGTTTTTTCTGTTAAGTATTATTTAATTATTTATAATTAGTCAAGCCTCTAAATATAATCATAAATATATTGCGTGGAATTGCTCTACGTCAATATGAGTTAAGGTCAAAGTGGCCCCCCTGGTCACTTTGCTAGTAATGTTCACTTTTGAAAATTGGGTCAAGCTGAGATGCACTCTTAATATGAGCTGCTCAATGTCCTTGCCTATCGGTATTCCAACAATATGGAGGAATATACCATTATTTTATTGGTGAAATTCAGTTGCCCAATGTTTAATATAGCTCTGATTAGAGCTAAAACCTGGCAATAATAAATACAGTACTCATTAATTATTAATACTGTCTATTTTTTGCTCACAGAAATGACGCCATCTCATTGTCCTTATTTTTGCCTTTCTCAAGTGTTTTAAATCTGCATATTAGTTTTGCCCCAGCTTGTCTCAGCATTAGCTCTCTGTTTCCTCCTCTCTTGCCCAGTGTGACCCTCTATATGCCAATGAATCTAACATCTTTCTTGTTATCCATTTGATGTTCATTTTGCCAGTGTTGAGCTAGAGGACATTTTGGATCCCGGCTCCCAATGGTCGTTAAATGTTCTCTTATCCTTGTCCTTACTTCCCTGATGGTGCTCACTGTATACATTTGGTTGCATACACAGATTATGCCATAGACCACAAACTTCGCTCTGCAATTGATGTCATCCATAATTTGAATTCTGGTTCCATTTTCGTCCATGAAGTTATTAGAACTTTCATACACATATTTGCACACCGTGCAGATTCCACATTTTCGGAATCCTTTTTTAATGGGTTGTAACCATGTTCTTGCAGGATGGTCATGTTCGTCTGGTAGCAACGATGGGTCAAGCTATTTTTCAAAGTCTTAGCCTTTCTGTGGATAATTCTGTTTTTCTCTTCAACGCACGTTGATACATGTGAACCCAGTTTGAGTAAATGCCAGTTTCTACATAGAATCTTGTGTATCTCTTAATGATTGCAACAGTATTTTGTCACAAAAGTCACTTTATCATGGTACTTGTTTGCCATTTTATCTTTCTGAATCAATGTTTGTTCATGCAATAATTTCCTCTTGATATTCTTAAGTGGGTATCCTCTTTCTCGAAAACTTTTGGTAAGCAATTTGCATTCTTTGCTGAACACCCCAGGGTCCTGACAGTTCCGTAGTGCTCTAATGAACTCTTCAGTAGGAATGTTTCTTTTTGTTGGCTCATAGTGGCAACTTGTCGCGTAAAGTGTAGAGTTAACCTCAGTTTCTTTACGATATGTATACGTTTCTAGGTGATCTCCAACTACATGTATTGTTAGGTCGAGAAAGTTGATGTCAGTTTCACTACTCTTCCCTATAAATTCTATTTCAAAGCTGTTTGCATTGAGTCGTTCAGTAAACTCATCAAGTTCTTGTGTTGATCCTTTCCAAATTAACAGCACGTCATCAATATACCTTGTCCATGACACAACTTTCTCAGAGAATGCTGTGTACGTGTACATGGCCGAATACTCAAACAAGCTCTAAATAAATTATCCAGGGCGGGCACGTACTTGGTGCCCATCACCACCCTTTTTTTGTTGCTTTAAAAATGTGTCATTGAAAATGAATATGTTGTGATCCAATGTCGCCTTCAACATTTCCTTCAGCATTTCCACTTGGTGATAGTGTGAGGCTAATTCATCCTTAAATTCATATTCAAGTGTCCTTATTGCTAAATCATGCCTAATAGATTTGTATAAGGCTTGCACATCATCAAGAATTATTGGTGCATACCAATTTTCAAGTTCAATGCTCTACATGACTTAATCATTCAATTTAAGAATGTTTAAGGTGCAGGGGAGGAACTGTAGTCCTGGTACAGAACCACCTCTAAATACAGACAGGAAAGAGGATACAAATGTTGAATCCTCCCATCCCCTGCACACTTTAGGGTACTGTCAAAGACAATTAGAAAATAAACTCAGAAGTTTTGCACATACTACGTCAGTAAATAAATACAAATACAACAAGACATAATTATACAGTTTCATGTATAAAACATATATACAATTTTAATTGTAGAAAGTTTTTTTAGGCAATATCTGGTATCTTTGGATGACGCATTTCGAGGTCTGTACCTCTTCTTCCTGAGCCTTACGGACTGCAGAGAAATATCATACAAAAGGACATGTCAAGTACAAATTCAGCCAACATGGTGTACAATATATACAATTAGTAGAAGCAACAGTATATTCTCTAGTATATTCTTCGGAAGGTAATCAGATTAATACAGAGTCAATTATTGTAGGCATTTCAGGCACTAATTGAGCCAAATGGATGTGTCCCAATCCATTTAATTCAAATCCTCTTAGTATTATAACAATCAGAATGTCAAACTCAAATCACACAATTTTCTATCAAGCAAACTAAACAGGTAGGTGGGAAGCAGATTACTAAATGGTACCTTTCCTAAGAGTCACTCCAAGGGCCTGATCACGACTTCGGCGGTAACCCTTAAATCCGGCGGTAGCACTAATACCGCCGGATTTAAGGGTCCGCCAAATTAGGGCTTCAGCGGATTTCGCCCCAGCTCTGAGCTGGGGGGAAATCCGTTGAAAATTTGCACTATCACCGCCGGCGGGAAATCCGCCGGCGGTAAGAGCGTGAAAATTCCCCATTGAGCCCAATGGGGAGTGGGGCATTCCCGAATGGGCTCAATGGGGAATGGGGAATGGGGAATGACTTTACTCGTGATCCGGTGCTATTAGCGCTGGGGAGTTCGGCGGTAGGGCTATTACCACCGGCGGTAATACCGCCGGCGGTAACACCCAAGTCGTGATCAGGCCCCAAGACTCTTATGTTCTTCATGAAGATAGCTGGGCCTCAATATATCCTCAAAGTCTAGGTATTCGACTGGGCTGCCCACCTGATCCTTCACCTAGGGGCAGAGGACATGCCATAGTAAGTTGGAAGCTGCGTGGCTCCAAGGCCACATGTATTCTATCAACTGCATTGGCTATGGTTGACAATTCATATTTCTAGTACCTATCTCGGAAGATTCGTAGAGGTAATGCAAATCAAAATAATTGTGATGATAGAGATAAATTAAAAACAAAATCAAAATATACAAGTTGTCAGAAGATGTTAAGACACTCACCACCTGTGGTGGTGCTAACCACTGATGTATTCAACAAAATAATTTGGCACTCTCGGAGGACCTAGATCTCACTACGACACTCCAGCTCACAATGCCGGGCGTTCGAGTTCAAGGAGACTGTAAAAAGCAGTAATTCTTGATAACATATCATAGATCTATTAACTGGCAATGTACTGTTCTTGTCAGTACATAATTATTCTGTTAGTCAATGGATGACACTCACCCACAGCTCTGCTCGTAACTGATAGGTATTAGCACAGAGGATACATAGCACCTGTTGTGCTTGATGCTATTCGCGCCACACGTTATGGAAACAAGAACGCGTGTTCATTCTAAAAGAAATATAGGGAGGATCAGCAGTGAGCAGCCCTGTAAACAATAGTGGCTAATCACATATCTAGCTATGTTCAATCCCCTAACCAAGTTATTACACTTAACGGTCTGAGTGGTAAATCGTTGTTAAACGATGTGGCTATGAGAATGTTGGTGTCGATCATCACAGCAACAGTCCTGACTGCTGAGTCGTGGTGCGCGCCATCTTGCATACGTTTAAGGACTAAAAAGGTGCCAGTGCTTAGAGGACGGACTAGATGAATGGCCCCAAGTACAGAGTGCATCTTGGAGTGGTGTAACCTCCTCAAGTGGGCTCAAATGTATCAACTCTGAGCCAGGAGGTTGTGGGGGGATTTATTTTTGGACACCCCAACTGTTCAAAATGGAACAATTCACTGCAAATGGAACGGGTCAACACCCAGATGGCTCACATGTGCCACATCATAGTTAATAACCTTCTTCCAATGATTAATGCTGATAGTCATGATACTGACAGTCTATATAATACAGCAGTTCTCTTATGGGGATATACAGTACAGTGTTCATACAATTTCCACAATGGTTACAAACTATGCGCAAACAATTTCCATTACAATATAATTTCCACACACATTACAATATGTGTGAAAAAAAATGTCTATTGACTCATCAATGTGCGGGGACCACCTATGTCATATATGTTATATCTTATACCTCATTCAGTTCTGTTGATCTGTGCATACCCCAACCTAAATAGCAGGTAAATGAAGCTGCATTCTTATGAACTGTGCATATCGCAATGAAGCATGGATAAAATGTAAGCTGTTATTTCAATCGCACATTTCTATTGTTGAGCTATATAAACACAGTTATATTCAGTGAATTATACTTATACCAGTAGGCAAATCCATATACTAGTAATTGCTAACCAGGAGACACACATTCTTCGACCTACATATACCAATGTTCAGATCAATGTAACATGAATGATCTCATCATGAGAGTAAGAACATTCATTATAGAAAACAATTAAACATGCATTCCTCATGTAAGCCCCTTGGCTTTGTTTGAGAGTTCATATATTGTCAATTAGCAGAGGTTAGGTTTTTCTCTCCGGTTTACTCTCATAAACGCGACACACAACGACAACACATTGAGAACTGAGTCACTAAGCATAAGAGGTTGATTTACAAAAAAGAAGAAACCCAACAAACTGAGTACTGTATTCCTTTCAATCCAGATGAATGCACAGTTTGCATGTAATGCTTTCAGTTTCTTTAGACTTCTGGGCTGGAAATGTAGTATCCTCCATTAACAGACATTTAGTTGGAGACCCTTTTCCCTCCTACATTACACCTGATTCTGCCTATGCATTGAAAAGCAGGAGAATGCAGAGGGTGTCCATTTCGCACAGTTCTCCATGAATAGAATGCATTATTTCAGCATGCATTCTGTGTGCACACATCCGGTATATACCATTGCTCTCCCCATCTGCATAAAATGCATGATCTCTCTCTTTGTGATGGTACTTGCAATGATATCATGGCCCAGAGGACTCTACACCGGTTTAAATGACTGCCTATAGTTGTAAATAATAATTAACTTATTACAAGAGCATTTTCACTTTAAAGTGCCAGCCAAAATGCTTTCAGATTTGGATTTCATTTTTTTCTGGACCGGGCCCTTAAAGAAAATACAATTTACTTTGTATTGGATAAATACAAAGAACACAGACCATTGGGATATTAGCACCTGTCTCCCTGTTTTCAAATTGCACCTCCCTGCATTCACAGTAATGTTACCTTCCCACATTTCACCATGACCAAATTTAGGGGATCGGTAGGGGTTTTGTTTAATTTTAATTTTAAGATGCAACTTCTGATTTTGGGATGACGAGCAGGGGACCCAGTCAGACAGGCATAATTCCATAAGCAAACACTTAATTCAGGTGGCTTATTTGGAAGTCAATTCCACTGCAGAGACTGGGCAACTTCTATAGACGGCTCTGGCTTCCTTCTCTCAATGCGCACGCCTTCCCTCTGGGTAAATCTTTCCTTTTGTTCTCCAATCTCCAGTTTATTTGTATTTATTTTATTTATGGTTATAGAGTATGGGGGACAGCAGATAGAGCTGAACAGTGAATTCAGGGTGCCAAAGGAAGGGAGTGCAGATAGGCAGCCAACCACAATGGTGCGGGGAGCAATATCAAGAAAAACCAACAAGAGGTGAACAGACAAGGAAAGAGTAGGCCGTAGGCAAGAGAGCCCGAACATGAATTGCCCAAAAAATACAAAAGAATCACAGCACTGAGGAGAAAACAGAGAGTGATAAAATGCACCAGGAACAACAGTGCTCACAACTGGGGTTCAGCCAAGAGGGAGTGTACAGACCAAGGAAGGAGCAAGTAAAGTAGATATCATGCACGGCCAAGGAAGCCCAAAAAGGAAGAAAGTTAAAAAGGTCTGGCAGAGTCATGTTCCATAGCACACATCCATGGGAGAACAGGCATCAATGCAGCAGGCCAGACAAGGGAGAAGTACAACTCCAAGTTAGCTTGGTGGGAACATCAGTATGAAGTGCGGCACCTGTGCAAAAAATTGAGCCAGAGGCATGCTGAATGGCAGCGGAGCCCCAAAAGTGGGTGCAGGGATAAGGGGCTGAAAAAGGAAAGCAAGAGCAGGGAAACAGTTAAGCAACCAAGCCTACCTGGAACAAGACCCTCAAGCTGGCACGACGAGGGGGGCCCAAAACAGGTAGAGGGAGCTGCAGATGAAAATGTCTGTGGCCTACACAGCGGCCATGGCTGGACAGGCCAGACAGGAACCAGACCTTCATGTGAACCTAGGTATGGAGCCAGCTTCGCTTGCCGGCTCACCCTGTTAGGCCAATTAAGTTAGACTAGGTGGCCAATTGGCCTCCAGTAGCTGAGAGTGGGCTGAAGCAGCAGAGCAAGCTGCAAATGTAAGGGCGTGGCAGCAGCCATGCTGGGATGATGGGGGCCATGCAGTCTTCATGCTACAATCCAGTAGGGCCAGCCATCAGGGCCACATCTGAAATAAGGGTGAAGAGGGGGGCCTGCAGACTGTGGGAAACAGGAAATGAGATGGTGCTGTAAAGCCCAAGGAAACCACAGCCTGCAACCACCTCCAACTCCAACCCTTCTGAGCCTTCAGCACCGAAATCCATATTCCATCCAGGGTTCCCCCCCTGTCCCATTTGTATGACATTATGGTTTGTCAGTGGCATGTTTTCCAACCACCTTACTAACAAGGTGGGATGGATGCTGTACTCTAGAAATATTCATTTTGTTTTTTACACTCTAATATCTGACTCATCTGTACTACCTTTATAAAATATATTTTGTAGATTCTGTGATTTCAGGCAAAGATTTTGAAAGGTTGAATGTTTGAATATTGATCATTTCTGACAATTGTACAAATGTCCACATTTGTTATGCCATTCAAAAAGTGCTAAACCCCATTTATTTTACAGAATTTTATAGGTATTACTTTTATATACAAACTGTCCACATTTCAAATCAATCAGAGCTTTTGTTGTGATGCACTGCTTCATTTAGTTTTTTTACACATGTTATGTATTATTCTCTTAATTTTAAATGCATGTATTTATTTGGTGTGCAATGGCCACAATTCTCCACCAAATGGCAGAGACTATACATCACCTAAATATTCCCTTTCCATGGTAAAGAAAGAATTCACTCAGTGTGCATATTCTCAGTGACCTTTCACTGTGACTAATCCAAGAAAGGCGTTGGTGCCGGGCATCTGAATGTCAGTCAACTCTCCTGTTGATCTAAAATAGCTAATGCATCATTGGCATTGATGGATGATGAGCTGGATTACAAATTCCCTTTTGAAATGAAAGCCTTGTGTTCATTGGTGAGTGCTTGAATTGAATATAATGTGTGTATCTTATTTAAACACATGCCTTACCTACAATAGAAGAGAATTTCACTGTTGTATAGTAACCATCTGGACCCATCATGACATGTAATCATTTTCAAACAAATTCCAACCAGATGGTCGACCCTGTGGGTTCCTCAACAGGCCTGTCAATGAGAATTGAAACTTACAATTTCAATTCTGTTCCTTCATTTCAGGCCCTCTATGTTAAAAGTTAAATCTATGGAATTTTGATTGGTTAAACTGCACAATAATACACCTTCCATATTCTTATAAACGTGTGTTTCACTCGAATAAAGATGGTCACTTAAACAAATGCATGTTTCGCTGCTTAAAGCTGTACCAGTCCTTAAGTATATAATTCCCTAAGCTTCATATTTTTGGCTCAGGAATTCACACAGAACGGCAATGTACTTTGCCAATTTTGATCTGTGTACTCCACAACACATATTCAAGATGGGCATTCATGGAAATACACTTACTGGGGATTATTGTATTCATTGGGAAATGAATGTGCTCTTGTAGGTATTTGGAAATGAGAAGACCAGCCTTCAACACTTTAGACCTACTGACTTTTATTTGCAGAAACAACAAGCTTCTTTAATTCTGGGGAAAATGGGGGGGACAACATGCTGTTTGCTTTTCTTTCTCAAAAAGGTGAAGATACTGTTCACAAATTATTCTGTTGAGGCTAACAGTGTTCGGGAGTCTTCTGCCAGAGATGAGACTCTATTGCCTTTTATTCTCTGGAAACTGTTTTCCTAGGGATCATTCATCATCAATTCCTTAAATTCTCGTATTGTCTCTCAAGCCTCCCTATTCATTTCTCTATAGTTCTCCAGAGATGAGGTCTCCAGCTCACACCCTCACTGGTGTTGGTTGTACTCCAGGCTCCTTGGCCCAGCCCCTCCCCTTGTTGGGAAGGCTTCCTGGACAACTGTTAGCACGGTCCTCTGCCTCTCTGCTCATTCAGTCTTCCTCTCATTCACTCGACGCTCACCTTTGTTTCCGGATGACAAAGGCCTCCAGCTGGGTCTCAAGTGCCGTTAGGGCCATCAGCAGCAACTCTCTGACGGCTAACTTCTTCTTTGGGGATAAATGTCTTATTAAGTCTCTGTAAATGGGTTATAACAGGATAGGGCACAACAGGTGCAACTTGGACTACTGTTTCCTTATGGTCGTACACCAAAAGGCCCACTCATAGGACACCTCCTCCTCAGGCCCCGGGCCCTCCTCCAACTCTTCTCTCTAATTCAAAAGACAAACACCAGAGACCTGTATCAGTATGACATCCTTGGAAGCTTTCTTGTTCTAGAGCATTACTATTGGTCCAATTGTCTGTCTCTCCAAGGTTGTAGCCTTCTACCATTATGACCTCATCCTCCAAGGTTTCCCAGGTTGTAGCCTCCCTCCATTATGACCTCATCCCACAAGGTCTGATTGGCTTCTTGCTAGAGGTCTTGTCCTGGCTCTGATCTTCCTTCCTTTCCACGGCCTTGTCACACGGGGTAGCCCGAAATGCTCAATGGCCAGTCGAAAGGTGGATGCACTATATTGCTCCCCTTATGATGGGGGAAATGCAGAGCGCATACCAGGCCGCTAACCCCATAGAGACAGTAGATACCCTGAGATGAAACAGCCCGTCCTAGAGAGAATGGGCCACGATGAAGAAGCCTACAGGATCAAGTTCAGAGATACCGAGCTGCTGCCTGAGCAAACCCCCCCGACAGTTGTTTTACAGAAACAAGGAACTTGGGGACAAGTGGTTGCAAACCACTTCTGCTACTGTGCATGAGATAGTAGGTCTTCGAGCAATTCGTGGAGGCCCTTCCTCCTCCAATGCAGAGATGGGTGCGACAACACCATAAACCCACCCAACTCGAAGCAGTCGACATAGCTTCTACCTACCAGAAAGCGGGACAGGGGAGATTGCCCTCCTATCCTCAAGTTAGGGCTGTCGGAGTCCCTAATAACATAGGCTCTAGACAGGCCAACAATCCACGCTGGCCAAATTCGATGTTCAGCAGAACAGACTGGGACCCGTCAAGACCCCGACCTAACCATGAAACTCCTGGATCAACCTTCCCTTTCCAAACCCCAAGCGCCCCGCTGCGGGGCCCCCAGTGTTTTGAATGTGCAGAATGGGGGCACTTGGCGAGGTTATGTCCAAAGAAAATCAAGTCAGAGCCAATGGACATCAGAAGTTTTGAAAGAGCTGGGGGAAAGGAGGTAGATCCATGCAGTTCAACCCCAAGTCACAAGATCACCTATCCATTTGTTTGTGAGGCTGAAGTGGAAGGTCGGCCAACCAGAGCCTTGTTGGACTCTGGAAGTCTACAGACAGCAGTCCAAACGGAACTGGTAAGAGAGGTGAGAAGTTCAAATGAAAATATACCCATTCGATGTGTTCACGGGGATGTTAAATTATACCCACTTAAGAAAATCAAGATAAAGTTAGCAGGTGAGCAAATGGCTGTAAAAGCCGCTGTGATGCCAACGTTGCCTGAATCGCTTTTGATTGGCTCTGATGTCCCAGATCTCCCCCGCCTTATCCACAAATTGGAAAACCGCTGGCTGAAAGAAGCCCCCTTTTATGACCAAGACCTAAACGCTGGAAAGCCTAAGTTGAAGAAGTGTAAGTCTACCAAGAGGCTAGAAAAAAGGGGTTGGATAGAGAAAAATATGTGTCCGGTGGCGATAGATTGGAGGATTGATGAACAGGGGGACAGCTTTTGCATGGCACAAGAGCTAGACCCAATCCTGAAACATGCAAGAGCCTCAGTGGTTGACAAACCGGATGGAAGAATGCCATGCTTTGTGAAAGAGAACGGCTTATATTACCGCCTTACAGAATCTACAGAAAAAGCAATCACACGACAACTTCTGGTCCCAAGCAAATACTATCAGACTGTATTAGAAGTGGCTCATCTTCAAGTGGCAGAGGGACACCTCGGGCGGAGAAGACCACTCAGAAGATCTTGGCGAGATTCTACTGGCCAGTGATTTATGGTCAGTTGGCACGCTTTTGCCAGCTTTTGCCTGAGTCCCAAAAGAAGAACAATCCCAACGTTTTAAAAGGCACCCTGCCAAACCATGCCGTTGATATTGGAACCCTTTCAACGTATAGGGATGGACATAGTCGGACCTCTGGACCCTTCATGTTGGGGCCACAAATACTTATTAGTAATAGTAGATTATGCCACAAGGTACCCAGAGGCCTTTCCCTTGCGTTCTGCGAATACTCAACAAATATGCGACGTCTTGGTTCCTTTCATGGCCAGAGTGGGGATCCCCAAAGAAATAATCACAGATCGAGGCACTAACTTTATGTCCAGTATATTAAAGCAAGTATGCGACACCCTATGTATCAAGCAAATCAGGACAGCAGTATATCATCCTGAGACGGATGGACTCGTTGAAAGATACAACCAGACGATAAAGCAAATGCTGCGGAAAAGCATCCTGCCAGGAGAGAGGAATTGGGACCGACTAATATCATGGATCTTGATGACGCTGAGAAATAACCCCCAATCATCTACATGCTTCGCTCCTTTCGAGTTGCTATTCGGCAGACCAGTAAGGACTCTCTGGGATATCCTAAAGGAGAGTTGGGAGGAGCAGCCAAGTACAGAAATGTCGTTGACCGAATATGCGGCTCAGCTGAAGTCCAGAGTGAAGAAATTGCAGGAGGTGGCACAGTCACATCTACAACAGGCTCAGGTCAAACAAGAGTGTTATTACAACCAAAGAACGAAGTTACGTACCTTCCAGGTGGGGGACCAAGTCCTCGTGCTACTCCCTACTACAGAAAATAAGATGCTAGCATCTTTGAAGGGTCCATACCAGATAAAAGAAGTTTTGGGCCCTGTTACTTACCGAGTCCATCGACCTGGGAATAGAATTCCCTTTCAAACATACCACATTAATCTTTTAAAGGAATGGAAGGAGCGGTGGCCACAATTGGGGCGTTCAGGACCAAAGAGATCCCATCAAAGTAGCTACTAAAGCTAGGGGGTCACGCCGTTAAGGAAACTTCAGATATTAATACTGAGCATGACCAAATAGCTCCAGAATATCTACCCTCAGAGGAAGACCACATAGGAAAAGAAGCCCTGAATGTCAACCCAGACCTTGGCCCACGTCAAAAGAAAGAACTGTGTGACCTAATCAATCGTTACACCAGGATTTTTTCTTCAATCCCAGGTAGAACATCATTGACATGTCACCACATACAAACATCCCCAGGTACAAAGGTGAGGCTGACAAGGCGGTGTACCCCGGACAATTGTTAGCACGGTCCTCTGCCTCTCTGTTCATTCAGTCTTCCTCTCATTCACTCAACGCTCACCTTTGTTTCCGGATGACAGAGGCCTCCAGCTGGGTCTCAAGTGCCATTAGGGCCGTCAGCAGCAACTCTCTCATGGCTAACTTCTTCTTTGTGGATAAATGTCTTAGTAAGTCTCTATAAACAGGTTATAACAGGATAGGGCACAACGGGTGCAACTTGGACTACTGATTCCCTATGGTCGGACGTGAATAGGCCCACTCATAGGCCACCTCCTCCTCAGGCCCCGGGCCCTCCTCCAACTCTTCTCTCTAATTCAAAAGACAAACACCAGAGATTTGTATCAGTATGACATCCTAGGAATCTTTCTTGTTCTAGAGCATTACCATTGGTCCAATTGTCTGTCTCTCCAAGGTTGTAGCCTCCCTCCATTATGACCTCATCCCCCAAGGTCTCCCAGGCTGTAGCCTCCCTCCATTATGACCTCATCCCCCAAGGTCTGATTGGCTTCTTGCTAGAGGTCTTGTCCTGACTCTGATCTTCCTTCCTTTCCACCGCCTTGTCACAACTCTAAAATAATGTGACAATGTTCTTATTGGACTCCCAACTCCATCCTTTGAGTTTCTTAGAATGGGTGAAGGGACATATGTGACTGTACATTTGTATTATGAATTCCAGCTCCCTTTTAAATGCGACAGTTAACAAGAGGCAGAAATCCGCAAGAAATGCCAAATTCACTGCATGCCATTTCTCTATCTCTCGCAAGGAAGGCCTATACAATTGTTTTTATTCTAGGGCTCATTTCTATTGCAAAATCCCTCACAGGGGGCCTGCTTTGCCTAAGTGCAGACACAAAGGGAGGAGGAACAGAAATGCAAGGAAGAAAGCACAGAGGACAGAGGACCTCCAACAAACAAGAAGAAATCCTGTCAACAGACATTTGACAACGGGTGCATGTTCAGACATTACGCCTGACCATTTGCATCAATCTGACGTCAAACCTTAAGCCAGTTAGAGCCAAATGCTCAACTACAAGGAAGCAGATACATCAACCAATAATTATCAAGGAAAAAGGACACACACACACACACACAAACACACACAGCCATACACACACACATAGACTGAAAAAGCATTATATATACTATAAGAGAACAGAGTCCATTCAAAATTGCAAGACATGACCAGCTCTCACAACATAGCAGCCATCAGCATTCCAAAATTCTATGCATGCACAAGGAACACACTTCAATATCACCCAGGTTTACATTAAAGGGTTCATATACTGATCAAAACACACTCACAACATAAAACCTTTCAGAATCCTTTATCCAAATACATATTGTTCACATAAATTATCGAAAACTATAAAGTTCGAACGCATGTATCAACAAGCAGCAGTCAAACCAATTAATATCTATAGCAGTAATCAGAACCCCAAAAATGTAAAACTCTAGCTTAATTTGCAGTTTAAAAATATAAACGGATAAACGGTGGGCATACTCAGGCAAAAAAGGTCACCGCACATAGCAATATTCGTTCTGACATGGACAACAGCAGAGACAGCGAAACCAAAGCAGTTAACCTCTTAAAGTCTTAGTTGAACAAAAGCCCAGAAATAGTTAATGCTTTCAACACACACCATTGAAATTCATGCACCCCTTCAAACATAATAAAAGTATCACTAAGAAATGAAGCCTGGACCTACCACTTGCTAACTAACTGCTAAAGGGAATTCATATTTATGGTGCAAGGGCAGCACACAAAAAAGGCAATGTTTACATCCCAGCGGCAACCAAAGAGTAAAAGGCAGATAGTCACTACCGCCACCTCTGAAAGAAATCGTTGAGTAGCCTACTCCCAGGACCAAATACAGCAAAGTACAGTCCCTTTTGTTTCCTATTGACACTACACGTGTGTCATATCATGAATGTCTCATTGCCTTCAGGGAATCCCAGGCACAGCAAGCTTGCACTGCGGTTACAGCTGGGAGCGAAGCTATGGGAAAACCTTCACGCATAGGCCCAAAACATCTGTACAATTGTTTCTCTTGTCTTAAGGTTCCAGCAGTCATTTGTTTGCCCATCACACAGGAACACAATTCAGTGCCAGACTTCTTTGTTCCAACAAGACAAAAGGCGTGAAACACTGATGTTAGCTGTGGCACTGCACACTTTGGTGACATCATCATTGTTGGTTCCCGCTATCAAGCAACACTACTGAAGTAGAGAACGGCAATAAGGGAGATGGGACATGTGTGGTTGTTTGGGTATTTATCCACCCATTGACTGTCCATGGCATGATAATCCCTGTAGCCATTCCCACCCACTTTCTGCCACCTCCTCTCCCCAAGCAAATCCTACTGGAAGAGATTTGAGCTAGCTTTTTCGGGCAGTAACATCAAGCTTTTCTGTAAGTGCATTCCACTGTTATTTCAAAGCAGTCTTCTGAGAGTTAATGACATCATGGGAGGGTTAAATGTTGTACAGGTTTAATACAAATGTCATACAAGTTTAGTTTAGTTTGCTTGTTGTGATACAGCCCATGGGCAAGTGTGCCTTCAGCCTCTTGATATATATAAGCACTGTTCTATCCTGATACTAGTGTCCTGTTAAAAATACGCATTGGCAAAACCAATGGTTTTGTCTTGATTAAAGGTGTTAGCTATTTGCAAGGCACTATTATCATATGTGAAGGTACTCAAAACATTCTTCACCTGCAACCAGTGCTCCAGATAAGAATTTTAACTGGGAGTATTTTACTCCCTGTTTTTTTAAGTTGGGAGTAAAATTATTTTTCGAGAGTAAACATGTAAACCCAATTCCTATTGAGAGTATTTTATAAGAGAGTAAAAATATGTTTTAATTGGGAAACAGAAATGTTTTTGTAATAATTATTTCTTTGCACCTAGTTATTCATACACATTAAACGATGCATGTTTACTTCCGATCAGACAGTGATAATAGCAATTTCTTTCTGTGGTACTATGTGCACTGCTGGTTCAAACACATCCATAGAGCTGTATGAGTTAAAGCCAAGGTCATTTGTGCCCATTTCCATTTTTTTGTTGCAGGTACTGTTACTCCCTATTTTGATTTTTGGGACTATTTGTCTATTTTAGGGAGTAAAAGTGGCCCATACACCCCTAATCTGTGCGGCTGGATGCAACCATTAATAGCCAGTGTGAGGAACCTGAGGGCATCCTCAGTTGTACTCCCCCTGGGTACTCCTCTCAGTTGACCAGGGAAAGGCCATCACTCTTGGATCCTGCCACTGGGGGGGATATGCAAGGGAGGATCACCTGGGTGAAGGGACCTTGAGGAGTAGGGAGAGGATGTCTTTGGGTGAGACATGGTATCCCCCCTTTCCCTTGACAGAATGAACCCTCTCATCCCCCTGCCTTTGTAGGTTTTTGTCAGTCTTTGCCTCTTTCTTACACACAAAACGTCCCAAAATCATTTAACTTTAAGACTGGGACAAGGAGGAGAAAACTGGCAGTTATGCAAACTTCCATTCATTCACACCATTTTGGTACTGAGACGAGGATGAGGACTGTGGAGGAGCACCATTGCGTTAGCCAGGCATGTCTAGCTAAAAGGCTTAACTATGGTCAGGCAACTCAAGTAAAGGACTTGCACCTGCAATCATTTAACAGGCTACAGATGTATAAAAAGGGAGACCTCCAGGCAATCAAGGAAAGAAACACGCCTTGAGAGGAGGCTGGCAGACATGGAGAAGGCTGGAGAGGGGCCGGCGGGAAGGACGCTGCGTGCAGCATAAGGGTGAAAGAGATGCCGGGGCCCAAGCAGGCCATGAAAGGGTTGACAAAACAGCAGTTCCCATTGTCATGTGTCCACAGCCAGAGCTGTGGGACACAGAGATCCCCCGATCACTACAGGCCGCTGCAGCAAGGTTAAAGGACAGTGACTGCTGCTCGCTGGAGCTGCCAAGAAGCACAAGTGGTGCGAGTGAAAGATGGAAACGAGAGGGAAGATGCCCGGAGGAGCGGCTGCATGCCGCTGATTATAAGAAAGTGAGCACTCGTAACAGGGCACTCAAGGGGCTGGAAGCAGGCACACGTATTTGCCGAATGAACTGAAAACTATGACAGTTAGTTTTGGAGACCAAATTGAGAGTTTTGAACATCGACCAAGTTGCAGTGTTAACAATACATTAAGAGTGCCACAAATACTATAGAATACTGAACTACAGAAACAATATGATGAGCATATGAAAGCAGAGCACTAGTGGAAAATAAGTGATAAGCACTTATGATCAAAGCGAAAAGCAAGTGATGAGCACTTATGAATAATGTAAAAGCAAGGTGGTGAAAAATGGTAAAATACCACAGAGTGAGTTGTTTGATAGCACTTCGCGGCAAAGCCAAGAAACTGCTAGGGAGAATCAGAAGTGAGTGTTATCCAAAGACAAAGGTTCAGCGAGAGGAAGCCGGAAGAATACTGAAGCATCACAAACTGCCAATTGTTATCGGTTGCGTGACCTGTAATGGGTGGTCCGTGTTGTCCAACAACTGCACCTAGAGTGAGTGACCCCTTCTTGGAAAGAGCCAAGACAAAGAAACTGTAGATAATAACAGATTTCTAAAGGGCATGAGAAGATAGCAATCTCTGTGAATTATTGAAAATCCTGAACGATTACGAAGGTGAACTGGAACTGTTTTTTTTTAGTATCAAGAGAATTGTACTGATTGTGATTTTGAAGCTGGAAGAGCTGGCTTCTTGGGGAAGGGAACCCCAAGACTTTGTGAGCTTTGTTTACCTCTTGGGGAAGGGAAACAAAAGGCCTTTTAGAACTGGTTTGAACTTGTGGAAGGGGAATCTGGAAAGTAAGCCAAGAGCTGTAGGAAGCTCAGAACCTTATTTGGAACACTGTTTCTTTTGGTTGCTGACATCCCTACACATTGTTTATCTATAGTTGTAAGGGCAAGTATAGGTTTTGGACACAGACAGATTTTTGAGTTGAATTTACTGACACAGATTATCCTTGGTTTCTTTAGGTAGGGAAATCCTGTCAAGGGTTTTGACCCATGTTGAATCCTTAGACTGGGTAGATGTGGCGATGAGCTGGCGCCACCCATTATTCTATCCCAGAACAAACTAAATCAATAGACTGGGTGGATGTGGGGATGAGCTGTCGCTGCCCACATTCACGCCAGATTCCAGGAGAACTGCGCAGTTGGCACAAGACCACTCCAAAGATACAACGTTCTTGTGGGGGGTTCCAGATCACCACTCTACTGTAAGGATGCCATCAAAACATTGTTAAGCAAGGGTCCTATACTATCAAGCAAAAGGCCGCTCTATTGAAATGCAGTAATCCAAGACAGATCCCAAAAATGGATACAGTACCGACAAATTCCCCAAGGCGGCGCTAGCGGTCTAAACTGACAGGGAAACTGTATTTAGGAGTTGCAAGAGGGGCAGGGACTTCAAAGCTTGTTGGTTAACTGAACATCTTAGCCACCTGCTGTTCCCAGAGGCCAAGAGGCTGAGAACTCTTAACACCCCAGAGACTCACAACAGGAGGCAGGATATCACATGGCCCTTCTGAGTGAGAGGGAGAGCGTTTCCCCTTCAGCCTGGAGGAGAGAGACAATAGCCCCTTTCAGTTGAATGGGGTATGTTAATTTTGAGTGTTTCCTGTCAACAGCCCTCTGCCAGCAAGGAGAGACATGTGATCACTGACCCACCCAGACTTCTGGAGGCGGACCCAAACACTTTGGGGAGTTGAATTGCAACAAATATATATTTTATAGAAACAGTGATAACTTATTGTAATCAAATGACAGGAATGTACAACTTTGAGAGTCTTAGTATGGAAAATGCCCTCACGATTTGAGTCCAAACTCCGATTTGTACCATGTTCTGGGGCAAAACCCCGCTAATTATGAATATTGTAGACACTGTATTTAAGCTAGAGACATGGAAAGTTACTGGGATATATGTGGAAGGGAAATGTACCTTTGTATAATTTTTTATGAAAAACCAATGTTGCAAAACCCACTAAAATCGAAAATAAGTTGCCATTTTTGAATGCAAGCTCCTAGAAACGCCAGAGTCGGGACAGGGACTATCTTTAGTAATATATGATGTGTGTATGTGATGTCAAACAACTGTGTACCTGGGAAATATGTATTTGGATCAGGAATAGATTTGTGTGCACATTGACCAGGGGAGTGTCATTTCTGCAGGTCATAAAAATGACATCACTCTGACACACTATCCCTTCCCAAGTCAGGGACCAAAGAATCTATTGACCTATCAAATCAAGAGAGGGGCAGGCTTTGTGATGCTAGCCTCTCCACCCACTTTTTAAAACACATAAAAAGAGACTGCTGGGACAGGTAGAGACATTCAATTCCATTTGCTGCGGAGCGTGCTGACCGACGACTTCACATCCAGCGATCCAACATTTAGACTTCCAAGTTAAACAGAGACTACAGAACTTTGAACCAAGAAGGCCCACTGCAAGCAAAAGTATTCTCAGCAGGCCTTCAGAATCCAGCAAACCTAACCAAACTATTCAACAGCCGGGCGAGCTGTTTGAATTCTTTGCCAAGAACTTGTGCCGGAACCGCAGACCAGACCCAGACCGCTGTGAGCAGAACCAGAGATCCGGATCGCTGTGAGCAGAACCGGTGCCTGATTGACCCGCCGAGCAGAGAGAAGCGCCGCTGGACGTGTTGACCAGATCCGTGACGAGGCCCATTCATTTCAAAATTAGGAGTGAGTATCCGCCAGAACTGTGCAGAACCCAATCTCTTATTTAAAATAATCTAATCCAAACTATTTTAACCTAATTAGAACAGCCTCCTAGAAATGGTGTCATCTGTCATTTGTAAAGCTGCACAACTGTCACCTGTCAATTCTGCAGCTGCAAGCTGTCACCTGTCATTTTGAGTTTTACTTTAATTCCGAAAATCTACCTTTATTAAATCGTCTGTATCTCCGGAACCGTTTGTCCTAGGAACGTGGTTTAACTTTCATTTTAAAGCTGTACTTTTTCCGCAATCACCATTTACACACTCGCGAAATTTACTGCGATTTGCGATTTTGGCTCAATTTCTCCACTTGTCAAAAGAGCAGCTCCATTCTTTCCTTTGTTAAAATCCGTTTGCAACCTGGTAATAACTCATAGAGCATTGCTAAAGTGAGCCTGAACTAATACCAACAAGCATCTCTCACTCACCCTGAATCTCTAGAGGGAATTAAAATCAGTTAGCACATTTTCCCATCCATTGCCATCACATTTAAAAGCATTTTGGGCCTGTGTTTCAAACTTCTACCTGTTTCCTCTAAGCTTGCTGGGGGGGGGAACTGAATTCCGTATTGTAATTGATTGTATTCCTGAAGACTGTGTGTGTTACTTCCATCTCCTTGCATTGCATATAGGGGGGGGTGAATTGCCACCAGGGGAAAAGTGAACATATTATCTCTTGTGAAACCATATCAGTTTATTTTCTGTACTGCATTTATTCCACCTTGCATTTCCTTGAAACCATAAAGCATTTCAGCTACCTCATCCTCTATACTACTTTTAAGTGACCAAATCAGTTTACCAGTAGAACATTATCCATTGTTGATCACTGTCATATTTTAAGTGTGATATCCAATATTAATTTATTATAAGTGTGATAGATAAATATTGTTATATTCTCAAATAAACCTTTTAAATTTGCAAAACAGACCTACTTCTTGGCTCAGTGGGGTCAGGGGGATTCTAAGAGAGGGGTGTTATATAAGGGTTGTCATCCAGAGTACATGAACTGGACCTAAAAATATATCAATAAGGGTTTCCCTCAGCATCCCAGACTAGGCATTGACTTAGCTGTAGTGTTGAAGTGAAGCCGCTTAACAATCCCACCTTATCATAGGGTAAGTTAGGCCTTACTCCATGCTGACAACCAGTTTATAGCAGAACCTGGCAAGTGCCTATCCCGTGCATGCACAAAGCCAAAACTGTTGGCATTGCCAATGCTTATTCTTCTTGTGAGCAGGAATTGGGGAACTCTGCAGAACCCCACAGTCCTCGTTAACATGCACAAACAAATGGCAGGCACAGCGATGAAAAGCTCAATTGAGCCCAGGCAACATCATGTCCAGTGACAGCCCAGATATTTACCTATATCAGGTGTTCACGTCAATGTAATTAATCATGACAACAGCGCTCCTCTACTACCAACTAGAGCAGCGGTCTACAGCTTTCACATCAAAATGCCAGCAATAAGCAGCCATGACCTGGCATAATAAACTAAATACCACTTGGGATGTTGTTATATTCTCCTTATATCGGAGCTGCTAAAGGGCTGGTGATGTTGGATCCTCAGCCTTGTGAAGTCTTCTGCCTCCTTGAATGCCCAAATACTTAACTTATCTAGAGCCTTCTATGAGTATGGATGGGACAGCTTCTGATGGGCAATGGTTGTCTCACTTGGCTGAGCACCCCTGTCTAAGGCAATAGGGTTTGTTTGAGAGGAGCAGCTTGTCACCAATGTTATATCTTAGAAAGGTATTTCACTATCAGATAGCCCCATGAGTCAGGTAATTAGAAAACACATGGCTTTATTTACAGCAATTAGAGGACACCAGTATTAGTAACACTTGTTGTTCTGGATTTGTAATGGTGGAATCCAGGACTACAAATTCCAGAATGCAAAGTTAAAGCCAAGATGGTCAGGTGAAGAACAAAGTGATATTGGGTAGGCTGTCACAGGGAATCCACGCAAAGAGGGGCTTCCCTAAAATCTCTCAAGTACTTGTACACATACCAAGGTTTTCTTGGTTTCTGAAAGTGCCTTCCCCTTAATTGGGTGGTACACACTTTATATTGTGTTGTCAAATTCTAGACAGTGTCATCTTTTATGCTATGAATTGGTCTTTGTAGATCAATTTAAGCCACATGAACCTTCATATTTTTAACAGTGTGATTTATTTCACTATGCATTGGTGATTGCCAATCTATTTTAGACAAATGAGCCCTTTCACATTGTATACTGGGCATATGAAGTAATCTTGAAATTCGTTGGTTCCTTGCATCTGTAAATTCCAAGGTAACGTTAAGATCTCCTCATTAGAGAT